>NC_140362.1:20137500-20192500 GCF_054491055.1 Hypomesus nipponensis
GCTGGACGGTAGGTTGTGCATTAAACGCGCCTCCTAACACCAGATTGGTCACTACGCCCCCGGGACCCGCCCCCGCGCCTACGGCATTGGGTGAGGACGAGTACCCACCCCCTACCGCCGTCCCACTTCCTGGTCCAGAGCCAATGAGAAGCTGTGCCTGCTGCAGAGGGAGGGACTTCCTGTCAGGCGGGTGCAGGTTGGGTGCGGCCCCGCCGTCTCTGGGTTTGCTGGCGATGGGGACCGGAGTGCTGACCACAGGACGAACCACGTTGGTGACCACCGTAGAGGCCACTCTCACCGCCCCCAGGCCCAGGAGAGGACTCAGGCCCAGGGATGCAGCGCTGGACGGAGGGGGCCCTCCGGACGGAAAGCTGGAGATGACCGACTGGCCTGAGGAGGAGAACGAGAGAGAGAGGGAAGCCACTCCTCCTCCTCCTCCTCCTCCACCTCCTCCTTCAAATCCATTGTTTCGCTCACCCTCTCCTCCCCCGCCTCCTCCTCCTTCTATTCCCCTCCTCCTCCTGCGGTCTGATAGTCCCCCTGTGGCCCCCCCTCCTCCTCCTCCTCCTCCTTCATAGCGTTTGGTCGGGTAGGAGGAGAGAGAGACACTCCTGCCGTGTGGCGCGTTCCGGGAGACGGAGGAGGAGGAAGAACAGATCACTGGAGCGAACACTCGCTGGATAGGGAAGAAAAGAAGACAGCAAAGAAAAAAAAACGTTGAAAAAACGCCGTCCTTGCCTTCTGTGTTTTTCCTCGACCGGGCTAGGAGAACTAATTCCCCTTAAGTGACTTGTCTAGATCGAGGCAAACAACCAGATCAATAGTACAGGCAGGCAGAGGTCAAGCCCTGGTTGTTTACCTTGCGGCTGCTCTCATCCCCGGACGCGTTGTCGCTGTCGCTGTCAGTGACTCTCTCCTTACACTTGAGGTCTATAGAGCTGCTGGGGTAGGGGTCCTCTGCAAGGTGGGAAAGGGGAGGGATCGAGAGTTCACGCACGCAGTGTTTTGGGGGGGGTTATTGGAGAGTACGGCAGCATTATGGGTAACGTAGTCTTTTCTGCCCTGTAGCCGGGGCGCACGGCCGGTGCTCACCGATCACGTCGTCGTCCCCCTCCTCCTCGCAGATGACCATGCGCTCCTCGTCGCTGGTCATGTCCTCGCTGACCCCCCGCTGGGAGTGAGAGAGGGGCGGGGCGCGGCCCGCAAACTGGCCCCCTCCGTCGCCACACATCTGGTGGGGGGGGGGGGGGGGTGTGAGGGGGGAGAGAAGGAGAAGAGAAGCCAGAGGGGAGACGGACAAAGGGTGAGATGTGAGAAGACAGACGAGAACACTCAAACTAAAACTCCTGTCTGAAGAATCCGCTCGTCTTGGGGGGGGGGGGGAAAGTGTTCCATACCTGGGTGAGCTCTGCCAGGGCCTGGGTGTTGCCCCTCTCGCTCCTCTCCAGGCTGTGCATGGCACTCTGAGAGAAGGCCCGCGGGCGGGTCAGCTTGCCCCCGTGACCCTCGCCCAAGGCCCGCTCCGACACGCCCGCGAGGCCTGCTGCAACCCCTTTCAGCTCCGGGCCCAGGGACAAGGACTGGGGCTCTGCTGAAAGCAGAGGGGGAGGGGGATGGGGGGGGGGGGAAGAGAGAGCACTTTGTTTACTAGCCATCAGACTATGTCAGAAACAACAAGTGGCCGATGTGGTTAGTTCCGCAGTGCGGCCATCTTGCTTACGGACAAACATTCTCAGAGTAAGTGATGAGTGGCTATTTTCAGGATAGATGACGTCTACTGTATGTACGTGTGTGTGTGTGTATGTGTGTGTGTGTGTGTGTGTGTGTGTGTGACTGACCCGTGGTCTCAGACATGCTCCTCTCTCTGATGTCTTTACCCCCAGGGACTCCTCGGCCCTCAGCGCCAGCCTTCTTCCTGTCTTTGTTGCACCACTTCCAGTCTGGATGGGCTTTGAAGTGGGCCTCTTTCACCTGCGCACGGGACGGGAGGCAAAGAGAGGGAAAGGGAGGATGCTTGTAAAAAGAAGAAAAAAAAGGTACAGCGCAAAGAGAAGACACATACAAAACAAACACATTTGCTAATCACAGTATTCGGTTATGTACGTAAACAAAGTCAACCATTTAAATCATCAACGAGAAAATTTCATGACAGATGTTGGTTATAGTCCTGTGTGTGTGTGTGTACCTGGAAGGCGAGGTCATGGTACTTCTGCTTCTCCTTGGGGCCCAGGGCGTACCACCACTCTCCCAGGATCTTGCTGACCGTGCGGTTGTCCTGGTTGGGGTGCCGCTGGTGGACCAGAGCGCGGTGACGCTTGCTGAAGATCATGAACGCGTTCATGGGCCTCCTGATATGGTCCTTCTCCCTCTGAGGAAGAGGAGGGTGTGAGTGTGGAGCTGACCTGACCACCCCGCCTTACCCCGACAGCAGATCTACATTTACATGGAGTCATTTAGCAGACGCTCTTATCCAGAGTGACTTATAGTAAGTACAGGAGACAGCCAGGAATCGAACCGGCAACCTTCTGATTACTAGCCAGATTCCCTAACCGCTCAGCCACCTGACTCCCTACTAGATCTACTCATTGCACTCATGACAGAGAGGCAATCTGACACGGTTGAGACAATATAAAACTAGAACTAAGAATGATGGGGTACGAGCACTGCGTAGCAACTGGAGACGGTGGTACTAAGAGAGAGAGAGAGAGAGAGAGAGGCACCTTTCCCGGGCTGGCCTTGTCTCCATCTTTTGGCAGGGCGCTGAGGGACTGAGTGCGTCTCTTCACCGGGGTAATGGAAAGGGGCTGATCAGGTAAAACGCTAGGGAAGAACCTGTGGGGGAGGGGAATGATGCATTGATTAGACCCATGAGCTTGGTAGACTCATCCTCATTATTTGAAGCTAAGCACAGCACTTTAACACACATACACACACACAGAAGTCTGGAACGAGGAACAGGCAAGAGAAGACACACACACACACATTATGGAGGTTTCAGGAACTGTCACTCTCACAAACCCCCACACCACACACACACACACACGTGGCTTATCTCCCAAGAGATAGTTCAGTAGATTCAGCAGGCAGCTAGTCCATTTCAATAGACTGCTGCCTGGCCACTGCCTTTCATGTAGTGAGACAACACAGAGCCATGGAATGCCTTTGTCTCTTTGCCCTGTGTTGATTCCATACACTGGGCTACACGTGACAGAATCAGTACACTCACACTGCTCACAGTGAAGAGTGTGTGGCCACTGGCGTGCTCACAACCTGGCAACCAATCACAGACACAGACGCGCGCGTACGGCTCGAGTAAGGACACTTACGGGTCGTCCACGTCACTCTCTGTCTCGCTGTCGCCCCTCTCCCTCTCCGCCTCCCTGTCCGGGGGAGGCTCCTCCGTGGGGGCGATGGGGCGGGGCGGAGGACCCCTCTCCAGGGTGGGGGGTGCCTCCATGCACTCCTGGAGCAGCACTGCGCCTCCCTGAGACTCTGGGGGCAAAACAAGCAGGGGTAACTTAATAGAGAACGACTGAAAACCCATGAGGATTGCGCTCGCCGTTTCAACAAGGTTAGTCTTGATCAAGCTTACATATACATTTAGCAGACGCTCTTATCCAGAGCGACTTACAGTAAGTACAGGACTCCCCCCCCCCCCCGAGGCAAGTAGGGTGAAGTGCCTTGCCCAAGGACACAACATTTTGCGCCGCCAGGAATCGAACCAGCAACCTTCTGATTAATAGCCCGATACCCTAACCGCTTAGCCATCTGACTCCCTACAGTTGGCCACGTTATGCCAGTGCGTACCTGTCTTAAGGTTAGCTGCTTGGGGGTGGTGGACTGGCTGTTGTCCATCCGCAGGCTGAGTCGAGGCATCTGTTTGGGTAGGTGCCAGGAAAGGCACCAAGGAATGCCATGGAAACACAGGAACTGATCGGGGCTCCACATTGGTCCACACTGCAAAATTAAGTTTTAAAAATGATTACATTCATAATAATTCATTATTTATATATTAGTACTAGTGAGACTCAAGCTGATCATTTCCTCAAATGTTTCACATAAATGAGACACTTTTTTCTAGTAATAGGAAGCTGTACTGAAAGTAGTTTTGGTCAATGCTTCAAAGAACAGAAGTACAAAGTCAGTGTTGGTAACCCCTATACAAAAGGTGTCTTGTGATACCAAAAAGCTAGTATAAAACTAAACTGTATCCATCCATTTTACACCATCAACACACAATAACAACGCTTACGACAGACGCCAGACCCTCCCCAGTACCCTTCTGTTAGTAGTCGGATGGAAAGGATCTTGACCAATGAGAATACTAGCATAATCTAATAATGACTCTGTATGCTTTACTGTTTTGTTGTATGCACTTACTGTACTCACATTGAACACTGATATGTTTCAACAACGGCACAATAGTAGTGATATTTAATTCACATTAGACGTGTATAGGAAATAGCTGTTACTGACCGAACATGCTCAATCCTTGACGGAGGTATTGAGGATTTTCTGATGAAAACATGGCTGAATACAATGCAAAGTTTTTTTTTTTAAATGCCCGGGAGAACCGTCCTAGGAAAGGTGCCTCTGGAATATTTGTTACAATGTCTTGCGTGAAAACATCGTGTATCCGACTCAGAAATGGAAAACTCCAGATGAAAGCAAAGACATCAGGGTTCGATGTAAACTGCGTCGATTTGGCCCTTCAGGATGGCATCACACACAATTTCATAGCACCAGACGCAATTCTTTATGATTTGCCCTTTTATCTCTGTGTCCAATATTTTAACATGTATACTTCTCCACATAAGGGCTATAGGTACATTAGAGTCACGCTCTGCTCATGTTGCCGCATTCTGATAACGCACATGATAACAATACAACATTCAAAGGATGATAACTAAATTACAAAGTCCCGATGCAACGATATAAAGCCAGCACGTCGAACAGATCTGACTTCTCACTGGAAACGTCGTCCTTCTTGTGGTCCAATTACCCCTGATGCCCCCTCTTCCTCTGTTTGTTTACATTACTAGAGTTGTGTGGTACTGAAAGAGTTAACTAGGCCTCTACCTCATCCACGGCATGTGTTATTACATCAGCCCGACACCTACGCAGTCATTACGGGGAATATTTCACATGTCTCCAGGCCAAACCTCTTTGGAATACGGGCGGACAAATACCTCGACAATTGTTTTAAGACATAAGCTACCTCCAGGGTTTAGAAAACTGTCGCACAACTACCATCAATGTGGCTATGGCTAGCTAGTTAGCCATATAGCTAACTAGCCGAAACATGCTAACTGTGTATCTAATTGCTACTAACTTCTTTCAATTTTGATCTGTTTTTAAAGGGACGCTGATATGACCATTTTCATGGAATGGCTATTAGCAATCTGATGAACGGGTGTACAGTACTAGGTTAGCCAGTGTTTTATGCTAGCTAATTATTCAGCATGGCTTTTTTTCCCAGTCACGCTTGGTCGTTTTTCATAAGACAACGGTGTCTAGCCCTACGGCAAAGGCTATATGAACCCCATGTAACTCTCGGTCTGGGAGGAGCAGCTTGCAACTTAAAAGCAAGGCAGGTTGTCTGGTTTGCTCGACAGAGCACCTGAAGGCGTAAGTGCGCCGTTCCAAACTAGACCGTCCCACGGGAACGCCCCTGACCCTGCACCCGCAGAACACAAAGCAGCTAAATAAACGTTGCTATTCATTTCAACACACCACCAATAAATGTCTCTACGCGGTCTCACACTGTCTTTTACCGATGACACACAACTCCCCACAACAGGATTTAAACTACTGCCTCCCGTAACCGTTACAAGGACACCTGTCAAATTAGTAGGCAATTAACACCAATAACTCGTCTACTTGACCCTAGATACCACACGTTAGTGCAAGGTTTGTACTTTCCTTTCAAGTTAGCGACACTGTACTGTTGATACAGCATGTGGGCTAACATGAAATCAAAAAGCTACTGTACTGTGCATATACAACAAACAATGTGACCATCTTGTGTTGCTGGTGATTTGCTCACGACAGCTATGTGCTGACAGACTTTTAACTCAAGTGCATTTCAACTGGTGCATTCATCTATCACCATCTCACACGAACCCTTTAGTTTAGATACATTTAAAAATGAAGTTTCCCTGCGCTATCCACATTTATTTTTACAATTCCAACCTTGTGCTCCGTCATACAACCTCACCAGTTTGAACCTAATCGAGTGAAAATTTTACTAGTGGCTGGCTAAGTTGTTCAAGTATTGGACCAGTATACTGTGAACAGCGGAGGTGATGATGATAGTAGCCAAACATGAGAACTCTTGGACTGAAATGACAGAACGAAAGATTAGACCAGAGGCGTGGATGATTCTTCTCTTCAAAAAAAAGAAACGGCAATGCCGAAGCAGAAACACCAAACGGAAAAGCTGTTATTCGTTGAAAAAAATCAAGGGTTTTGTCAAATACGGAGGATGGCAGCTTTTGAGGTCCGTCTGCACCAGGTTGGCTGCTTCGAGCGGAGGTCTCCCCCACTGAGGCGCGCACACCCTCCGGTCCGCTCGGTCGATGTGATTGGTAGTAACGAAGAAAAATACGTTCTCACTTCATCTTGCTGGAGGTCGATTGTATTCCCTTTGATTTGTTCTCTAACGCTCGCGTGCCTCTGTTACTCTTTCGGTCTCTCTTTCTCGTTCACTCCCTCTTCCTCTTGTTGTAAACTAGGCTGCCCCCTCTCGCTCTTTCAGTGTGTCAACCTCGCCCAAGCGTGCCCCGCCCCTTTTTTGGACCTACGCTACCACATTGGTCAAAGCAACCACCTGTCATCCCGCCGCCACGACCGCTGATTGGTTCGAATGTGCACTGGAATGTCAGTCATATGCTAATCTCATTCTGCATATCGGTTAGTCATTGGCAGACAATGAGAAACGGAACAGATAAGTACCATTATGTAGGTAAATATCGGGTCATCAATTCGTATATACTCTTGCGACATTCAGTCGTGTCAAGACGTTGCTGTTAGCTTCATTTAATGGCCATTCATTCCTACAAAACAGTAAAAACTGTGTACAAAAAAAATATTTTGCATAATCACACCCCTACATAAGTTATTATTGGCCTGCTTCACGTAGTAAGACCTGATTGATTAAGGAGGCCACAAATCAAACACACACTGAAATGTAGGACAACTAATGGCTTGACATAAATTGGACAAGTCCCGCCCCCATCCCAGAAATATAAACGGAACATGCAATACTTGAATCGTCCATCAAATATGGAGGGCGCTTGTAAATGAAGAATCGGCGTCCAAGAAATACACTTGCCTACATAAAGCCATCTGCAATTATGTAACCAAAGAACATGTATCTACTTCAAACTCAGTTTACCACTGATCTTTTGAGTGCACGTGAATTTGTCCTCTTGGACAGGGAGTGCTTGTGTTTGACTGCTTATGGTAACATTTGACTGATTGCTTTGCACCACCTGATATGGCGCATCATGTAATGAGTCAGCAGCCAGACACCCATAGAGAAGCAAAAAGAAGGGGTAATGAAACTAAACGCTTGTTCACAAACCACTACTACAACTACCACTATAACCAGAAAGTTACCAATATTGTCACTGAAATCCAACAGTTTATGTGTAGTAAGCGAATGTTATTTGCCACTTAATAATACGAACTTATCGACCTATATTTTCAATCCACACATCCATATCCATATACAAATACATCAGACAAATACATAGGTCTACGTAATGCAAGGTTGGGCAATTGTGTATTTAATAGTTTGAATTGGGGTTAGGGATTTAGTCTACTGTTAAATTTGTTTGAAGACACAACAAACACAGCAGGAGACAGATGATGTCATTTTCCATGATAACCAACCCTTTCAGTCCAAGAAGCATTCGTTTTCGAGTTTTCCATTGTGCAGTTTCGCCTCCTCCAGACAGAATTTTAAACGCACACACAGATTCTTATGCACCAAACCATGAGAAAATAAAGAGAGGGAGGGTTTTCTAGAGAGGGAAAATGGGTGGGAAGGGACAAGAGGAGTGGAGAGTACCAGAAGGTAAAAATAGACTTTAGTCATTCTGTGCAGGGGAGGGAGGGAGGGAGGGAGGGAGGGAGGGAGGGAGGGAGGGAGGGAGGGAGGGAGGGAGGGAGGGAGGGAGGGAGGGAGGGAGGGAGGGAGGGAGGGAGGGAGGGAGGGAGGGAGGGAGGGAAAATACATTGTGAAAACAGAACTTCTCTTATGGGAGGAAGGGTGGAGGGGCCAGACGCAGGGAGGGTGGGATCACAAAGGCATGGCAGGGAACACACAAACACACACTACTAACACACACTACTAACACACACTAGCTCTACAGTCAGCTACCCAAAGATTAGACAAGCAAAAGTAGGGAGGGGGTTACTAAGCAGAAAAAGTAGATGCAGTGCCCCGGAGTGAGTATGTTGTCAAAGTGAAAACCTATCCTGTCAGTCAGACACAAGCACAATGGAAGGCGGGACTTGTGTGTCTTGACTAGCCAGTCGGTGCGTAGGCAGGTTTGAGAACCGGCCAATGAAGTCACTGAGAGTTCCACTGCCTGAGATGAGACAGATGCCATCCCTTGTAGTAAACAAGTTCTTAACCCTTTCAGTTCCCTGACTGCAAAAAAAAAGGACTGTAAATAAACCTGACGAACGTCTAAATCGCCCATCAAGGTGGGTTGACACAAGTCAGAACTTCTGTCATGTCATGTAAATGTGGTATTGCCATGACTTTTGAAGCATGTAGCGTTAACTGAATGGTTAAAGTAATTGATATTAGAAAAGACAGAAAGAAAGAGAGAGAGATAGTGTGTGTGTTTGTGACAGAGATTTAAGTTTTTAAACTACAACTCAGCCTAGACAGAAGCACAGTAAGAGAGGAAAGCTTTCAGCTCTGAACATTCAGGGTTTACAACAGTAATTAAGAGAAGTTTTTGGAGTAATCGCAATAAAGCTGTAAAAACTGTATTCGGAGTACTACTGAAGGATAGAATGCTGCGTTAATAATTTCATTTGCCAACTAATTATTCCCTATCTGTAGCCTTTCGCATCATCAAGAAAAATGTCCTCAGTGTCAAATAACGGCGCTACAAAATCAAAACAAAATCAATGTCGAACAACAACAGTGCGGCAACAGCAAACAATGACATCACACACACGCACACGAGCGCACGCACACACGCACGCACACGCACGCACACACGCACACACACACCACACACGCACACACACGCACACACACACACACCACACACACACACACACACACACACACGGGCTCTGACAGTCACCGTCTGGTAGACGTGAACGCAGAGGAACGACAGCCAAAAACAGATGGAGACAGAGAAAGGGATAGAGACAGAAAGAGAGAGACCCACAATCCCCCCTCAGTGAGCACTGCTGAGGGTGGCTGAGGTGCACTGCTGTGGGTTGTGTAGGTGTTTTAGGATTATGCTGTTCTCATTCAGTGTGTGTGTGTGTGTGTGTGTGTGTGTGTGTGTGGCTAGTACCATCCAATGAAGTGCAGTTTCACGTGACCCCCTTACCTACCTGGAACATCCACTCCAGCCCACCAGAATTCACTCATCTCTCACCTGACATCACATCCATCCAGCTCTCCTCCTCCTCCTTACTCCCTCCTACATTCTCTCCAATTCCCCCCTTCCTCCCCCTTCAGTCTTTTTCTTTACCCAGCCAATCATTCGCTCTTTCCAATTATAACTCGATTCGACACCCCTCGCAGTTACCATGGTAACACCCATGTTGGGCACAGGTCCGCATGTCACTTGTGGTGACCGATGGCCAACCTAAACCCGCCAAGTCTGACCCCATAAGTCCTTGCTCTCACTCCGACACACACACACACACCTCCATTCCTGGAGTAGTCGATAACAGATGTAAATATGCGTCTGCCATCAAGGTATATGGCAGGTAATGCACTGAAGAATTAGCGTACTCAGAAGTAATATTATCTTAAGTTTTTCCTCACTCTCCTCACCAATAGTTTTAGACAGTCTCCACCCCTCCATCCTCCAACTCGTGATCTGAAATCAGCCATCAGTGGCTCAACCCTCACCGCAACCATTACAGAAGAAAAGTTCAAACTGACCGGAGAACATTGTCTAGTCGCAAAAAGCGAATCTTCCTTCTGTCTACTGACAGATGTAATGGGTCTGTCTGACCACCTGGGGGCAGAGTGAGCCTTCAGATAAACGTCCAGAAAGACGACCACGACAGCCTGAGAAAACACTCAGAGAGGAGGAGAGAGGAGAAGAGGAAGAAGGAAGATGATTTGAATAATGAGCATAAAACTCTTGGACACTTCCACACTCTGACTTAGGGGCATTGCACTACTGTTCTACCACCGCCTACACCTAGAAAAGGGCAAATGTACCTTTAGAATTTCCTCCAAAATGTTAACCAAAGTCTAGTGCTGGTGTCCTTGTGTATGTGTTTGTGTGTGTGCAGTTCTGTGACTAGAAGCTTCTCTGAGACTGTGTAAATGACAAGAGAGACTCTGATGTGGTTGTTGCTATGGCCAGGGAGTCTGTGTGGGGCTTTGAGCATTACGTAAAGGAAGAGGGGGGGGGGGATGTTATTCCCGGGTATCCGTATCCGGGTAGACCAGGATGGAGTGAGCGAGTGGAGGAGAAGAGAGGGGAAGCCACGGCAGTGTGATGGAGAGAAGGGTTATGAGGCTCCAGTTCACAGGCTGTGGTTTCGGGGGAAGACGAAAGACGCACCGGCAGAGGAGGGAGGAGGAACGAACTGCAGGCAGACTAGAAGAGCGTGTGTCTGTATCGTGGATATGTGAGTATGACATGTTTCTGAAAGTCTGTCTGGAGTGGTTATGTCTTTGTGCTTGTCTCTCATTAAGAGTGTGTGTGTGTGTGTGTGTGTGTGTGTGGTAAGGTGCAAAGCCAAGAGGTGTGTTAAGATGCAAAGGTCTCTGATGTATAGCTTCAGTAAAAAAAAAATACAAAAGAAATACAGTGTCAATGAATTTCCTAAGCCTTCCACAGAAAAATCTGTACAATATAAAATATACACACAGGCCCCTGACACCCAATAAAAGATGAGTTACAATTTTGTAACAGAGGAAAAAGTTTACTAAAAGTATTTTAAATTATGTCTGTGTATTATTGTATTGTATTGTATTGTATTGTATGTATGTTGACTCCCAGTTCCATCTCTCCTACATGCATTTAAGAAACAGCAATAACTAGAACATTTACTATATAATTTATATACATATATGTTTTTCTTGTTATATAGGCTAGTTGTCTCACTTTTTAAAGTATATAATCTTTTTTGATATGATAAACTACTGAACGTAGAAGATATTATAATAATAATATAGTCCGTCACTGAATATTTCAGTGTACACTGCGGTAAGGTTCCCAGCTACAGAGATTTGACCTCAAGCACTTCAAAGTCAATTGCAAATCCAGTTTTGGGGGTGGGGGAAAATATACACATGACGCTTAACTGAGTAATTTCGTTTACACACAAATTTTGACTGAAATGTCAGAGTTGAAAGAAGAGCCTGTGTGTGTGTGTATTTTTTTAAGGGGAGAGGAAAGACGAACTGCGGAGCAAAGCACACTGACATACGTTTCTGTTTTCCAGTAACATGTACGTTGTGTCAGTATATGTGAGTGTATGCGAGTGTGTGTCAGTGTGTGTGGTGTGTGTCAGTGTGTGTGTGTGAGTGGTGCATGTGAGTGTGTGTGAGTGTGTGTGTGTCTGAGTGTGTGTGGTGTGTGTGTGTGAGTGGTGTATGTGAGTGTGTGTGTGTCTGAGTGTGTGTGGTGTGTGTCAGTGTGTGTGTGTGTGTGTGTGTGGTGTGTGTCAGTGTGTGTCAGTGTGTGTGTGTCTGAGTGTGTGTGGTGTATGTCAGTGTGTGTGTGTGTGTGGTGTGTGTCAGTGTGTGTCAGTGTGTGTCAGTGTGTGTGTAAAACAAAACTGTACACACTCCATACAAAGCACACCTGATCAATTCTGTTTCCTCCTCTTCCTCTCCTCGTCACATCTCTTTTTCTTATCTGCCGACTCCATCCATCCATTCTTGAGGAGGGTTTGTATGTGTTCTCTGGTCTGGCATGGACCCCCCCCCCCCCTTCTCTTTCAAAATGTGGGCGCGTGTATGTTATTTTTTTTACTCTATGAAAGCTACAGTCGACATCACTCACTCTTATCCCCCTCTCCTCTCCTAACTTGGTTATCTCATTTATGCAACAAACACCTTCTTCGTTTCGATGTCTCTCTATCTCCTCTCTCTCCCTTTCTGTCTCCTTTCTCTTCTCAAGCTGACATTATACTCTTCAGACTGTGATGTAGGCTCTCAAATATACTGTAAAGTGCAATTATCCAACCAGATAATGCACATTTATTTATTATATCAGATTTCTTTATATCAAATTGTAATAAATCGCAAATAAAATAAATGTATAAAGTGTTTGTTTTTATTCGTTAATAGTATTTAAAAAAATACATTGTAACTTACTGAACTAGTTAACTATTAAAATTAAGCTGAACTATTAAATTAAGACTGGTGTTATGTGCATAGTGTTCCACAAAGTATAATGGTGTGCGTGTGTGTAAGTGAGTGAGTGAATGAGTGAGTGAGTGTGGGAGTCCTGTACTCAGACCGTCATACACACACATGTTGATATCTCCTGTGTATAAAACTAGAACATGTTTCATGATCTGAAATCATCCGTCCTACACAAATAAAACACAAAACTCGTGCACCTCCCCTCTCTCTCTACCCCACCTCTCCCCCTCTCTCTCTTCCCCTCTCTCTCCCCCCTCACTCTCTCTCTCTCTCTTTCTCTCTCTCTCTTTCTCTCTCTCCCCCCTCACTCTCTCTCTCTCTCTTTCTCTCTCTCTCTTTCTCTCTCTCTCTCCCCCACCCCTCTCCCCCCCCCTCTCTCCCCCGCTCTCTCTCTCGCTATGATAAATTCTCCAACATGCTCAAATACAAGAGCTTACACACCCTCTTTCTCTCACTCACTCAAGAGAGAAAACACCCACATGCTTTGCTTGTCTTTCAAAGATGTACAAAATCCAGGCGCTCACGGGCACACAGAGTGACACTATTCATTCAACGTCCTTTCTGCTGCCCGAGAGTATTCTGGATGAGATGTTTACACTGAGTGACCTCTCTCTGTCTGCATGTGTATCTCTTATGTAGTTGGGTAGACATGCAAGCACACACAAGCACCGTAGAAAGAGGAACACACGGGCACACGAATACAAACCCCATCTAAGATCAACAGGGCCGGCTGGGCGAAAATGTCACACCACGATTCACACCCCACAACAGTGCGTCAGTGCAGATGGAAACATTTCCATCTCTCTCTTCTCAAATCTTTCTCTTGCTTTCTCTCTCCTCAATCTTTCTCTATCTCTCTCCATCGCAGATACACACAGCATACGCGCGCACACACCAACCTCTACTCCCCTCATGAGCTTGGAGCAGTGAACATTTTTCGCGTACTCCCACACTCACTAGGAGACCGCAACGTGCGCACACCTATCACTGTGTACAAAATTAGAGTCCGACACAAATTCACACCCCAAAAGACCTCCTACACCGTTTCCACCGTCCTTTTTCACGGTACACACTGACACATAAACACACACTGACACATAAACACACACACACACTGACACGTAAACACATACGCACACGCGATGCATCGTTGATAAGTGGTGTGAGGAGATGATGGTCCCTAGGGAGATGTTGCGAGCCAAACCCAACCTCAATCTCTTTCAAAACACACACACACATCTCTTCTTTTCCCATGGGACCATCCGTGTCAGTGATATCATATTGCTCATCAAGGGTAAAGGTGTTAGGGCATTGAGACAGACACACACAGACACAAACACACAAAAACATAACGAGGGCTGGAATTTGCAAGCAAATTAGTCTTTTTTTCTTTTCTTTTTTTTTTTTTACAAATACTGGAATTTTAAAGTGAGAAACTTAAGTAGTCTGTGCAGTTTTAGGCCTAAATATTTTCATTACCATGAACAGTTTTGCTTAAGTTTTACATATTTGCCATATTTGAGGACCTTGTCTAGATCATGTTTTCAGGTAGCCTAATCCAAATTGTATTTCCAAAACGTTAACACTTGTCTCACTTTAACATTTGATGATGTTTCATTAGAAAGCCTTACAGGGAAAGAACTAGCTTTGACCAGATTGTAGAGTTTACAGTAGCTGGATTGGTTGTAGCAGACCCACAATTCATGGTAGGCTCTCTAAAGTACGACTGTAGCACGAGAGGGAATAACGGACACACAAGCCCCCCACACTGAGAGGAGTCATCTGGCTATTATTCTCAAAGAAACAAAAACCTAAATATCTCTCAGAAGCCCACCATTCTCATCTCCTCCTAATTTCACGCGTCTTCAATCATCCACCCATCCTCTTCCTTTTTCACTCAGAAATATGAAACACACACTTTGTTTTATGCACAGCCAGAGGTGGTAAGTTGGTACATATCTGGCCTACATAGATGAAGCTTATGTTTGAAAAACAGAAATGTTGATCCATAAAACGACCACAACCACGTTTCTGGAACGCGCTGCTACAGCAGTCCATGTCAGGATGGGAAAGAAGAAGTGAGGGAGGGTGAGGTGAGGTGAGGAGAGCTGAGTTAAATAAAGGTAAGCTGAACCTGATCTTTGAATGACCTAGAAGCATCTCTCTAAGCATCTGCAACAACTTGGGCAGTACAACCCTTAAGGTCCAAAAGTTGTTTGCTTTCTGAAAATTTGAATAGAATACACATTAGGCTTAACCAGGGGTCGGCAAGCTTTTTGATGTCAAGAGCCATGTTTTTAACCAAAATAGGGTGCGATCGTATTCTCAGTGGATGAATAGTTTGAGAGATGAAAACCACTGTTATAGCTTATCAACAATGGTTTTTATTGCCATCCATTGATCACAGCACCAACTAATCTAGGTATTTTTTCAATAACGTGAATTTGTCCAAGGGCCACAGTCATACTTTCGTATGCGTCTTAAAATGTCTCTTAATGTTAGCTACATTTTTCATTTTGGGAGAACTTCGCACTGCAGATCAAACATGCAAGCATGGTCGCATTATCGGTGCATTCTTAGTTGAAATATCTGGGTACATTCCTATTTTTACACCATTTAAACATTTCACCTTACCACTTACTTCACTAGTTTCTTTTCGTTGTTTACTACACAGACGAGGCCTGTGTGGGCCATGGATCTCCATTGGAGGACACGGACAAAATAAACGGTTGGTTTAAAAACCAGTACCGTGTTCGTTCAGTCTCACTACCCATGAAATCTGCACAAGTCCGTGATGGCAGTCGGACGGACACCTTTAGGCTGTATTCTCAAAAAATGTTTTACGTTTTTATAAAGTTTTAGGCTTCTTATTATTATACATGGTCTTGACTAATCCTAAAGTTGCGTGGGAGCCACACACGAGTGGTCAAGTAGCCACATGTGGTTGCTGAGCCACAGGCTAAAAGCTCGATAACATTCTCGGTTTTACTCGCAAAGTAAGCCTACTGTAAAACCAGTCTTTCATGGCCTTCCCCTGGTTGAGGCATTCCCCTGTTCAATCCGCCTACAGTCTTTCGTTCTTTACTTTTACATTGCACTGTAAAATCTGTACGTTTCAGCTGTGTTTAAAAGTTTAGCCATGGATCACTAAATAACCATGGTTACTGCCATACTCATTGAGCTGCACTTCCCCCTTACGCCCCAAACACACACACACACGCACGCACACACACACACACACACACACACACACACACACACACACACACACACACACACACACACACACACACACACACACACACCCTACTGGCAATTGCAACATGCAGCTGACATATCACTCCTGTAAATAGAAATAGCATATGGTCATTTATCTGAAGAAAATGCCATTAAAATCCAGAACGACTATTCAATACAGCCTGTTCACCCACAACTGGTGTTATAGCTAGCCAAATACTAGAAATACCCTTCCAGGGTTTTTTTTTTTTCTCTTTTTTTTTTTTCTATAAATAGGAGTTAAGTAGTAACATAAAAGAAGAAGACGAACCCATTTCATGCTATTAGATGGAGCACTCAAATAGTCTGGTCACAATGTGCGGGACACATTAAACATTTGATAAGCAAAAAATATGTGCACTATGTAGGATACAAAACAAGATGTGCACTATGTAGGATACAAAACAAGATGTGCACTATGTAGGATACAAAACAAGATGTGCACTATGTAGGATACAAAACAAGATGTGCACTATGTAGGATACAAAACAAGATGTGCACTATGTAGGATACAAAACAAGATGTGCACTATGTAGGATACAAAACAATATGTGCACTATGTAGGATACAAAACAATATGTGCACTATGTAGGATACAAAACAAGATGTGCACTATGTAGGATACAAAACAAGATGCCAATTTCTTCTGTAGTTATTCATCTGTCTGAAGCTTGAATCTTTCCCACACAATTTCTCACTCTACTGTCTTATCGCTGCATTCAGCAAATTCACACACACACACACACACACACGCACACACGTAAACACACACACAGACACACAGACACAGACACACACACAGACACACACACACAGACACACACACACAGACACACACACACAGACACACACACAGACACACACAGACACACACACAAACACACACACACACACGCACACACACACACACACACAGACACAGACACACAGACACACACAAACACAGACACACACAGACACACGCACACACACACAGACACACAGACACACACAGACACACAGACACACACAGACACACACACAAACACACACACACGCACACCCACACACAGACACAGACACACAGACACACACAAACACAGACACACACAGACACACGCACACACACACAGATACACAGACACACACAGACACACACAGAAACACAGACACACACACACACAGACACACGGTGGTGTTTCTCACCCGTCCCTGGGCGTCCCATGATGATGTCTTTGCGTGGCGCAGGGTGGGGGTTCTCCGCAGGCAGGAGGAGGGGCAGCAGGGCGGTGGGGGAGGGGTGGCACGCCAACGGCTGCTGCAGCTCCCCCCCAAACACCTGGCCCCCCTGGGCCCCCCTCCCCCCGGGGCTGGCAGGGTTGCCGGGGGCGGGGCCTCCGATTGCTGTGCCGATGGTGATTGAGAGCGTCTGGGTGGGGCTGCAAGTGCCGACGGCGTTGAAGGAGGGCGGAGCCGAGGTCACCAGCACCAGGGTGGGGGCGGGGCTTCGGAGGAGGACGGTTCCGTTGGTCACCGTGGCCGCCGCATTGATGGGGACGGGCACCTGGAGAGTGGAGGAGGGCTGGGGGGCGTGGCTCGGGTCTGTTGAGGTTTTTGGACGCTCGGTGAACTTGGCCAATGGGACCTCCGGGTTTCTCACAATCACCGGGGAGTCCCGCAAGGCCTGCTGGGACACTGGGGTAACGTGGCGGGGCCCGGTGTCTGGTGGGAGGGGAGAGAGGGGCGTGGGGGATACCAGCAGTGGAGGAGGGGAGGCGGCGGTGGAGGAGGGGGGGCGGCTGGAGGGTGTGTTCACCCCCCTGGGTCGGGGGAAGGTGGGGGTGTGCGTGCGAGAGTGTGTCTGTGGGGAAAGGACGCGAAAGGAGGCCGAGTTGATGTTGCCCTGCTCCAGTTCAGCCTTGGGGGGGTAATCGTGGGCATGCGAGGCCGGTGGCAAGGCCGAAGTTGCATCAGCCTTGCGCTTGCTGGGGCTCATGGGAACGGTGAAGGTCAGGTTGTTGTGGAAAGGAGGCTGGACCCCCGAGGGGTGTCTGTCCCTCTCGCCACCCCCTGGGGCCCCCAGCTTGGCCCCCGTCCCACTGGGTTGCCGGTGGCGCCGGTGGGGGAGGACCGGGGAGGCAGTGATGGGGGAGAAGTTGGCGGGGCGGAAGCCGAAGAGCGGAGAGGGCGAGGGCGAGGGGGCGGGGGAGAAGGGCGACTGGTTGGAGATGGGCGAGAAACAGGGCGTGCCGGAGCGGGAGCTGCCCAGCGACACCAGCATGGTCGCCGCCTCGCACTCGTCAAAGTCGAAGCGCGACGAGAAGTCCTGGGGGAGGAGCGAGGGCAGGACGAGGCGGGGCCGCGAGTCCCCTCCCCTGCTGCTGGCCTCGCTGCTGTCGCGCGACGTCTCGTCCCAGTCGAACTCGCTGCTTGCCCGCCCGCGCAGGTCGGAGGGCGTGACCGTGCCCGAGCTGCTCCCTCCTCCTCCCCCCCCACCACCGCCTCCGCCGGCCCCCTCCATCTCCTTGGTCCTCATGGAGAGGTGGCGCGAGCAGTAGCCCCGCCGCTGCGACTCCTTCAAGCAGCCGTCCCGCGAGCACAGTCGCCGCCACTGCTTCCCGTTGAACTTCTTGCGGATGCCGTTGGGCGTGCACACCACGTCGCCCTTCTTGTACTTCTGCTGGGCCAGGGAGAGCGGGGTGCGCGAGCGCGACGAGGAGGACGTCGTCGAGGTTGACCCCGAGCACCCGCCTTCACCGGCGGGAGTTGTCGAGGTCTGGGAGGGGGTGGTCTTCGGGTGCGTAGCGCCGCCGCTCATCTCCGTGGCACCCGGCGCGGCAGGGGAAGGGGGTGGGGGCTGGGGGCCGGCGAGGTGGTGGGGGGGCGTCCCCAGGCCCCGGACCACAGTGAGGTGGGGGGAGACGGAGGGGAAGCTCCTGGGGGGCTTGGAGAGGATGTGGCGGTGCTGGGGCGCCGCGCCGGCTTTGGGCGTGCCGGATAAGGCCATGCTGAACTGGGTCACTTCCCTGTCTTCCTCTGGGGTGTGCGGCTGCTTCTGTCTGTCTCTTTCTGCCTCTCTGTCGGGGTAACCCTGTCCCTGTCCCTCTGTAGCTCGGCCGAGCGCGGCGCCAGCTACAACGCTGGTGGTGCCCGCCGGGGAGTGGGTTGGGGGAACGTTGCCGTAGTGACGCCCCCCCACTATGGCCGCCGGCGAGAACCCGTGACCCAACATGGCCCCGCTCTCTCCCAGCACCATCCCGATACTCAACTGACACACCTCCCTCTCCACCTCCATCTCCTCCCTCCTCTCCCGCTCCTCCCTCTCCCTGTCCCTCTCTCGCTCCCTCCCTCCCTCCGTCTGGGGCAGCTCCCACGGAGGGGTGAGCAGACGAAGGCTCTGCCTGGACACCCACACGGCCTGGGACCTCCTCCGCTCCTCCTCCCCCCTCCCTCCCCCCCCCTCCGGACCCTCCCTGTCCTCGACCAGCAGCACCCTGTAGGGGAAGGACACCGCCGGATGGGGGTCCACCTGGGAGACAACCCCTTCCCTGTACAGCTGTCCCCCACCGGCCTCCTCCACCACCCCCTCTCCCCCACCTCCCCCGAAAGGCACGCACACGCGAGTCCCGATGGCCACGGAGCAACTCCCCGGGGGAGGGGCATCCGAGATGACCTCCACGGCCGTCTCCTCCCCTGGCTGGGGGGAGGTCAGCTCGCCGCCTCGGAAGGGGTAGCGGACCAGCCCCTCCTCCCCCTGCAGCTGCACCTCCACGGTGCCCCCGCTCACCCTTCGCACCACCCCCGCCCGGAAGACAGGGCACTGGGCTGCCGAGGCTCTCTCCCTCCCCCCCTCCTCCCCTGCAGCCGTCCACTGGGCTCGTCTGCGGGCCAGGACTCTCTGGTTCTTTAGACCCCTGGCCAGGGCGTCCACCAGTCCCCCAGACGCCCTGGACCCACTGGGGCTGGGGGGATCCAGGGTGCCGTGTCTGTGGTGAGGGCCCGTGAGGAGGTTGGGCAGTGGGGGAGGCACGCTGTGAACGCTGGGGTCCGTGATCTCCAGGTCTGCCGAGTGTTCGCTGGCTGTGTCTGTGGAAGACGAGCGGACTGAGTTCGGGGCCCCCTCTGCCTCCGTCTCCCTGCTCTGGGGCTCTTTGTCTGGGGGAGCTGCTGTCCTCGAGGCCCCTGTGGGCCCGTCTTCCACCAGGGGGTCCCCAGTGTGACAGTTAACCTCCGGATGCATGGGATCCTCACAGGCTAACACACCAGGAGCCAATAAGAGGCTACAATTGCTACTGCCTATAGAACTGTTACTAATGCTGTTACTAATGCTGTTACCAATGCTGTTACTAATGCTGTTACTAATGCTGTTACTAATGCTGTTACTGTTACAGATACTACTGTTACAACTACTGTTGCTCATATTGTTTGTGTTGGCATTACGGCCATCGATATTACTACTGCTGTTACTACCGTTGTTACTTCTGCTGTTACTACTGTTGTTACTAATGGTGTTACCATTAGTCTTGGAGCTGTCGTTACTGACAATCAAGCTGTTTGAGTTGCTAGCCTCAGTGTTGCTGAGGCTGTTGTGGTAGCTGTGCTGTGTGTGGGTCTGGGTGGCAAAGGGGGGGCTGGCGGTGGAGAAGGCGGGGGTTTTGCTGGCACAGTGCTGCTCATACATGTACTTCTTCTTGGGGATGCGGGCTTTGAACGTGGCCGTCTTCCTGCTGGACACGGTGATGAGGCTGGGGGCCGGGGTGAGGGCCGGGGTGAGGGCCGGGGTGAGAGCCGGGGGGAGGGTTTTGATGTTGGACTCTGTGTGTTTGAAGGCGTTGATCCCGTAAGCCCCGCCTTCCTTCGCCCCCTCCCCTCCCTCAGTGGGCTTCCTTGCCGTCTGCAGTCGAGGCCCCTCCTTCTTTAGGGCTTCGCAGCTGCCGATTGGCTCTTTCGGTGAGCCGCCGGAAGCGGACGGAGTTTGTTTGCGCGTGGTAGGGCCGGGGGGCGCGGCTTGTGGGGGGGGTCTGTCGTGGGTTAGTTTGCTGACCTTGTCTTTCTTTGCGTTCCCCCCCGGCGGAGCCTCGACCGCCCCCCTCTTCCTCCCCCCTCGAACCCTGGTAGACGGCGGACACCTCCCTCCTTGTTTCTTTAACTGCCTCATCTCTCTCTTCACCTTCACACACTCGCTACGGCTCCCAATCCGGCTTGAGTACCGAGAGCAGGATCTTCTTTTTTCTTGTTTTTTCTTGTTTTTTTCTTCCCCGCGTCTCTTTCTGCGGCCCCCCCCCCCACCCTTGTTGTTTCTTTTCCTGTCTTTTATCTTTTTCGACCACCTTTTTCAGTCCTTCTCCCTCCGTTTTGTATGCTGAGTGTGAGAGAAAAAGACACAGAGAGAGACAGACACAGAAAGAAAGAGAGTGAGAGAGAGAGAGAGAGAGAGTGAGAGAGAGAGAGAGAGAGAGAGAGAGAGAGAGAGAGAGAGAGAGAGAGAGAAGACAGGTGGTCATTTATTATCTTCATCATCAAAAATTGCTGGGATTAAAAATGACGTCATCCCTAGAAGTGGCCCGCACTGCACTGGATGTCACACTGGCTGGATGACTGCTATAGAGAAAGGGTAACACGATACCATTCATCCTCGTGTAATCCACTAATGTCTGCGTGTGCGTCTGTGTGTTCCATTACGTGCAAACGTAGACGGAGATCTGCAAGGCTCTAGACTGAGGCTGTGCCTCCACGACACCTATGCAGATATATCACAGCCGTGAAGGCTCAGCAAAGCCATTAGGTCACGTATGGGTTTAACAGTCTGGCCAGATCTATACGAGAGTGAATCATTCCAGTACCCCATGTGCAAGCCCTCGCAGAACCTGCCTTCGTGTTATACAGGATGCATATGTTGATGTTTCTGTTTCTGTTTCTATCTTACTCTTGCTATATCTGTAACACACACACACACACACACACACACACAAGCACATGGGGGTAAATGATTTCTTATAAATATGCCCACTCTTTTTCCATTTGACGTTCAAGCACAAAAGCACACTGATACACGAAAGCACACCCAAACACACACTCTTTCATGGATTACCATCTAGAACACTAATCACTCACACGCTCAGGCTGCTTGACGTTGCGCTGGTGTGTGTGAGTACTAAAAACGCAACACGGCAGCAACACGGCAGCAACACGGCAGCAACACGGCAGTAACACGGCAGCAACACGGCAGCAACACGGCAGCAACACGGCAGCCATTATTTTAACTGCCATCGCGAGTCGGGGTAGGCCAGAATGAGGTCACTGCCAACCAGGAGGCCAAAAGGTGAGCCACACTGGAGACAGAGGGAGAGACAGAGAGATGGAGAGGGATGGAGAGAGAGGGAGAGATGGAAAGAGAGAGATGGAGAGAGAGAGATGGAGACAGAGGGAGAGATGGAGAGGGATGGAGACAGAGAGATGGAGAGGGATGGAGAGAGATGGAGAGAGAGGGAGAGATGGAGAGAGAGGGAGAGAGAGATGGAGAGAGATGGAGAGAGAGGGAGAGATGGAGAGGGATGGAGACAGAGAGATGGAGAGGGATGGAGAGAGATGGAGAGAGAGGGAGAGATGGAGAGAGAGGGAGAGAGAGATGGAGAGAGAGGGAGAGAGAGATGGAGAGAGATGGAGAGAGAGGGAGAGATGGAGAGGGATGGAGAGAAAGATGGAGAGAGATGGAGAGAGAGGGAGAGATGGAAAGAGAGAGATGGAGAGAGATGGAGAGAGAGGGAGAGAGAGGGAGAGACAGAGAGATGGAGAGGGATGGAGAGAGATGGACAGAGAGGGAGAGATGGAGAGGGAGAGATGGAGAGAGAGATGGAGAGAGAGATGGAGAGATGGAGAGAGAGATGAAGAGAGAGAGATGGAGGGACAGAGAGATGGAGAGAGAGAGAGACGGAAAGAGAGAGATGGAGAGAGAGATGAAGAGAAAGAGATGGAGAGACAGAGAGATGGAGAGAGAGAGAGATGGAAAGAGATAGATGGAGAGAGAGATGGAGAGAGAGAGAGACTAAGAGAGAGAGATGAAGAGAAAGAGATGGAGAGACAGAGAGATGGAGAGAGAGAAAGAAGGAGAGTGAGAGAAATGGAGAGAGACATGGGAAGAACTAACAAATTAAATATGTTTACAAAATGTTGTGCTAAACCAGCACATTTAGAACAATCCAGACTGAGCTACTGTGACCGAATACAAAGTAAAGTTTGTCTAAATAAATAGACTAGGCCAACTACACACTCACATCCACGTGTGCGCACACACACACTGACACACCACACACAAACATCAACAGAAGCACAGACACACACGCATACCTTGTCCAAGACCCAGGGAGGAGAGTTTGGTGGGGAATTTTTCAGTCACTTTGTGCCCCTGTGGTGACTGTGCATTTAACTATTTGTTTGCTGTTGCAAAACAGCCACACATACATCCCGCTACGCATCCTGCAAGCACAATAACTTCCTGTTGCTGTTCTGCACTCTCACCACCACGTTCATCACAAGTCAGTCTCATACTAGCCGCCCCCCCTCACACTCCTGGATATCAGAAGGCTGGACAGCCAGCTCCGACTGGCTCCACAGAGCTGAGGGTTTGGGGTTGAGAGGAGCCGAGGGCTTGAGGAAAGGGGGACTGACATGGAACAAGCCACATGCCTGCATCCTGAGTTCCAGACCCCTGCAGTCCCCCAGCCCCCCCCCCCCCCCCGGCGCGGCACCGGCCTGCTTCTGATCCACTCCTCAGCTGCTTTTCCTACCGTGGGAAATCACAGCGAGGCGCGAGAGCACACGAGCAGGGGCTGGGATGCAGGAATGCCAGACCATCACTCAGTAGGAGCCGGTCATTGGGGGGGGCCGGTCGGCCTAGGACTTCTGGTCTGGAGGGTCTGCTGTGGGGGAGAGTGGAGGGTCCTGGCTGGTAGAGGCCAAGAGGGCCAGGGACACTGCCCTGCTTTACGGGCCTCCGAGCTGATCTCAGTCTGGAAAAATGTTGTTTGGTCATGGCGTTTAAAAATGTACTGGGATTTGGCTGATAAGAGCAGACTATCTGTGTGTGTGTGACTGTGTGTGTGTGTGTGAGTGAGAGAGAGAGAGAGAGAGAGAGAGAGAGAGAGAGAGAGAGAGAGAGAGAGAGAGAGAGAGAGAGAGAGAGAGAGAGAGAGAGAGAGAGAGAGAGAGAGAAAGGAAAAAAAAAGTGAGGCTATACCATAAGCTTGTTCATAAATGTGTTTTGAGGACTTTGTGTGAGGTAGTCTAATGTCAACAGCTGTCCATGTTTACATGCTGTAGGTAGAGCTTGAAAAAATACTTGATTGGATAGGGGTCGGCTTAATAACCAAACGACTGCAGGTTTTCAGTTCAGGTTAAAGTCTAAATAACTGACATGACATCCCTTTTAAGCAGTCAGGCCTGTTTCTGGAAACCCTTGATGATCATTATATTTTAGGTGCTTGAAAAAAAGCAGTCAAAAATAAGATAAGTTGCTTAACGTGTTCTGTTATCCAATTCAGAGCGTTACCTTGACATTTCTTTTGAAATGTATAAAACGTGTTTGCACATGTTATATTAATTCAACCAAAACTTTGAAGCTATTTGTTTTCCTGCAAAAGGAAATATTTGCCTGTCCTACTATGAGCAAATCATTAGAATAGGCCTTATTGACATCGATATTAATCTTACCAATAGAACAAAAAGTTGTAATTTGTTCAAGCTTGTTTCAGAACTAGCATTTGAGGACATCCATAATTGACAGATAAAAATTGCGCTGGAAAAATGAGAGCAGGTACGCTTCCCTAAACACCACACACACTGTGAAAACGGACCGCTTCAAAGATCACAAGCTTAAAATATAACCTACAACCTATCCACGTCTCTTTTACTGCATAGCAACATCAGACAAATAAAAACACACACAGAGACACACACACACACACAGACACACAAAAAACACAAACACTCACAGCACACGGAAGCAGGCGCACACACTTTAACACTCTCCTTGGAATTTACAGCACAGTCATGCACACACTGTTAAATTCTCCCTTGGCCTAAGACCACTGTTACACACACATGAGCAGGGAGGCCTTTCCCTCTATCCCTAGTATTTAACCCTCTCAAATACACACCAGCACCAACCTACACACACACACACACACACACAGATACACACTTGACCCTCTTCCTATGTGTACCACATTAGGTGCACACGGCAGGCTGGGTACTAGCATGCGAGCAGACAGGGGTCATTCATAAGGAACTCATCTCAATGTCACTGCTGAAAAGACTAGCACACGTGCCAGTAAACACAGTACTCCACTGTGGTAAGAACTTACTGCTACAATGCCATTTTATTGAAGCCACTCGTGGGGAATACGGTGCAATGCCCCACTGCACCATGGCAATGTGTGTGTGTGTGTGTGCGAGAGAGTGTCGCCCTGCATGGGAGCGTACGATGTATGAAACGTTTTACTCAACACACTTGTGTGGCGCAACTGCAATAGGCCTACACACACGCACACACGTTAAGCTGTGCACTGCAGTGAATGTGTGATTTCACGTTCTCCAAACATTTGTTCGGTGTCGCACCTTTTTCCGTACTAGCCTACAAGGGTATGCGTGTTAGAGAAGAAGTGTGTGTGTGTGTGTGTGTGTGTGTGGCATTCCACAGAGAGTCCCTCTCCAAAAGCATCTTCTGGGTGTCTGAAAGGGCGCAAGGCTGCAGTGTGTGTGTGTGTGAGTGCGTGTGAGTGTGTGTGTGTGCGTATGTATGTGAAGGAGGGGAGGGCGCTAATTCACGCTATCCAACACTGCACCACTTAGTAGTAAAACTGTAGTACTTCCAGGGTACCGCACTCTGCCCATTCTGAACCTTGTTGCCAGGGCGTTTAAACTGGGTCACCGGGGAAACAGACATATGAAACAGCAGAAAACAACACCCGCACGGTTGTTACCCCCGACGTCCCCTGTTAGAGTGGGTGTAGTGATCTCACAGTGCGACACCATGAGTCAAATATTTTTTTGGAGATGGTATTTTTTATGCTGTGAGAGGGCGAGCGTTGAAGAGTGTGTGTGTGTGTGTGTGTGTGTGTGTGTGTGTGTTTGTGTGTGTGTGTGTGTGTGTGTGTGTGTGTGTGTGTGTGTGTGTGAAGGCAGTGTGGAGAACATCAGTTGTGACGTACTATGAATACTGGCAGCTGTTTGCTGGCTGGCATATATGACTGCACGGATTATTGATTAAAAAGAAATATTGAAGGTGCTTGACCACTGCATCCAGTCACATATTGATCTGGGAGCTATGGTATGGATTAGAGGTGACTAGTGTTGTTTGGGACCTATTGGCAGGACTGACGATGCAACATCAATGGCAAACGCTTATGCTAGGCAATGGGACATTCATTCCAAAAGGGATTTCCTTGCACAAGCACAAGTGCAATGGTAATACATGCAGTGTGTCATGCACTGGCCTCTTATATAGTATAAAAGCTGTCTGATAAAAAAGTACTAAAAGCACAGTACAACTAAACGCCCTCTCTCTCTCTCTCTCTCTCTCTCTCTCTCTCTCTCTCTCTCTCTCTCTCTCTCTCTCTCTCTCTCTCTCTCTCTCTCTCTCTCTCTCTCTCTCTCTCTCTCTCTCTCTCTCTCTCTCTGTCAATACTGCACATAGAGTAAGTGGGGAAAGTGCCAGAACACATCTTCAATGGCATGCATCTTGAGGTAATGATGGCTTTGTAATAGCAGTTAAACCGGAGTCACGGACTTACAGCTGCTAAATTGTAGATCTTGTGTCTTTATGTCCGTCCCTGAATGTAGGAAGTACTACGAGAGCCACCAGTATACAATGTCAGGAGTATTACGACTAGGGGCAGTCTGTTGGTCTGTTCCACGTACGCTGCTCGGTGGCAAACACAACAACCGGTATCGAGTAACGCTCACCTCTGCTAAACAGGGCCCGCTTTTCTGTGCACAGCGCAGTTTTTGCTTGTAAATGTCAACTACTTATTTTTCACATATTATCAGATACTTCCGCGGAGTTCCATTGGTATATGTCATGACAGAAGTTGCAGTACATCGACAGACTCAACGTCTTGTTTTTCTGGGTCGCTGTATTGGCTGCCTAGCCGAGGTTATGTAGTAGTAGTAGAATCAGCGGTAGTAGTAGTAGTGCATTTGCAATGACAGTGTCAATCGCCTGTAGCCGGCTCTGATAACAATGCAATGCGTCTTTTAGCTCTTGCATGACATTTTACACTTAAAACACACTTCGTGAGCAAGACAGCAAGCCGTACGTTGTATTCAGTAAAGAGCTGCTGCACTTGGTCGATATTACAACCTTGTCTGTAGTTTGGGAGTCTATCCGCACTCCACGTTAAAGTAAGCTGCAACAATAATGAAGAGAAAATAAGTATAGCCTATTTCTCTGTTACACGTCGCAGTGATGCTCGTAAGCAATGTATGGTATGCAGTTAAACATTGAGAAAGTTTAGATTGTGCACCCCCCACCCTCCTTCTTTTCGCTCTGGTTTCTTCCTTGATACTTCACGAGCGAGCTGTGTCACTATTTGTTAGCACGCGATCACCCCCCCAAAAAAGAAGCCAACTGACAGACCGACCGTTGACCGTTGTTGGAAAAATGTGTTATTATCTTAATGGAGTTGAAGACAATTCTAATAAGATTTATTTAGTTTCAACTCACCGTAAGAGCAAGATTCGGCTGGAGACAGACAGAATGATTTATGGTTCTATTCTGCAAATGAGGAAGCTTGCACCATCGTGGTTAATATCCCTTGGCTGTTCGTGGATACAGTGTGGTCCGAACTCGCACTTTGATTTTCCTCCGAGCATGTCTTTTTCCCACAGCAACTCAGACAGGGATAAAAACTATCTCGGTCCCTTTTTCACTACAGTCACAAAATGGTGAATGAACCACTAACAGCTGGCCGGTCTGACCAATCACAGATCAGTGACAGGTACAGTAGCCTATCAACGAGAAAGGTATAAAATAAAGGGCGTAGACTTCTGTCAAGGTCTACAAGATTGACACAAGAAACTGGCTAATGGCGGCACGATACAAACCCAAGCCAGTCCCCTGTCCCAAACTTTACAGTATCCAATAAGGGCATTGGGAACCATAGGAACAGTGTGGGGGCGGGAATAAGGGAGGGTCCAAGTCTGTATCAGTCGCAAACCTCTCTTGCTAAAGCAAAGCGGTATGTTTACCATAACTGACCGCAATCCTTGGACGCACAGTGAACCGGTGTGAATTGTCAAAGTTGTTATCACATTTACAATAGGCTTGTGGGACAACGGTTCTCTTGATATTGTCACTCTGTAATAACAAGGGGTATTGTATATATAATTTCCTGCAGTTGGTAAAATATTTTTCACCATTAGTCCTCCATACCATGTTTTGTGCATTTCTGTAGCTCCATCTCTCTCCTACTCTCTCTCTCACTCGTTGATTCCTCTCCTCTTTCCCTTTCTCTCAGCAACAGACCCTCACTTCGCGGCTGCCAGCCAATCACGGCGTTAAATTCAGCTCTCCCTGACGTCGGTAATTACTCTGCCCCGCCTCTCCCATAGAAAGTGGACGGGGATCTTGGTTGACGTCACTTCATCGACGTGCGATTGGCCAGGCAAGCGATGTCTCTGAGCCAATAGCCAACCGCAGGAATGATGTCATCACGCTAGTTGCCACCAGCTGGACCAAGGGGGTGTGGTCTGGCGTAAACTCGGCTAACCCCGTGTTTGTACTGCAAGTACTACGAGAAAACCGGTGTACCGAGACTCAGTCCAATAAGGCATTCACTTGCCGACAAAAGACAGCTCTAATAAAATATCTCTCTGAATTGAAAATTAATAAACTTTTGAATACAAAGCGTCTGTAAACATAGTATCCATAATGAGGTTTTCACCATTACATCGACTGTTATAGAACATCGAACTGCGGGGGAATCAAATAGGTCTCCTCTTTGGCCAGACAGGAACATTAACAGTTATAGTAAACAACATTACATAATATTTCTTTGTAGTAGACAGACTCATGTAGAGACGCTTGCCCAAACAACGGCCTCGCAGCAGCCCCTGCCGTCAGACGCATCTTATGCATGCATGATGCTGGGAACGAATGTCTGGATAAAATAAGATTACAATCCCTCAGCCATTAGACAACCATTAATGGTTCTTAAAAATGCAATATAATATACATGGAAAAGTGTCTGTGTGTGCGTTTGAGGTTTCACACACTGTCTGATAATCATACAACCAATGTCTAAGAAAGAAAATACAGAAAGAGAGATAGAGAGAGAGAGAGAGAGAGAGAGAGAGAGAGAGAGAGAGAAAATAGTTTGTCAGTGTCGAATCGAAAGACAGAAGACGGAAAACGGCAGGAGGCGACACCTAGTTGTCAAAAGACAACACTGCAGTGTAATGAAGTTTACTTTCTGTCGACTTCAGGATTTACTGTTGTTCTGTGTTTAAAAACCGTTACTGATACCGCTCTTCAATCAGTCATTGCTCCAATTTTCATTTTACACCACAGCGACCACATTTGCTTCTGCATCTGGAGTCTGCATTCATAAGCAATGGGCAGAAAAACTGAAGGAAGTCTCTCTTGTCACTTTATGTTAACTTTATCTGAACTTTAGCTGTAATCCACACATTTGCATGGTACATATATACAATGGTATAGGTAACCGAATCTGAATGAATTCATCAATCTGTCTAAATGTTTACAGTAATAAAACAGCTTTGCGTCAGGTGAAACTTGTTTACACAAAGGGAGACAGATTCACAAGGCGTGGATGACGTCATGTCTGTGCAATGTTCTTTTCACCCTCGTTAGCGAGTCTCCCCCCCCCCCGCCCCCGCCCCTCTCCCTTGGATCCCGACCTTTGACTTCACCCCTCACCCTGGCAACGGCCCCTCTCTATGTGATCATCACTGACCTGTCAATCAAATGTCAGAGGCCCACCCCCCCCTGCCAGGTTTCAGGTCAGCAGATTGGCCTTTGGGAACAGACAGCAATAGAAGCAACGTCTCAAGTGGGAGGCAGTGAGAGGGAGACACACAGAGGTCAGACACTGATGAGAAGCCAACACAACTCTTTTTTTTTTTGGGGGGGGGGGGGGGGTTAGAAACAGAAAAGGTAGTATGTAGATATGTTGTAGGGTTAGATACACTTATCTCAGCACATATCTAATGCCTGGGCCTTGGTTTTAAACACCCTTCGAACCTAAGATGTCAACAGTCCCAGCTGTCTGGGAAGAGGAGACATACTGCCCTGTCAGGTGACATGTTTGTGTTCTCCACCCTGGTCTAACATCTCTGCCTTTCCACAGTAACCAGGCTTCCACAATAACCAGGCTTCCACAGTAACCAGGCCTCCACAGTAACCAGGCCTCCACAGTAACCAGGCCTCCACAGTAACCAGGCCTCCACAGTAACCAGGCTTCCACAGTAACCAGGCTTCCACAGTAACCAGGCCTCCACAGTAACCAGGCTTCCATAGTAACCAGGCTTCCATAGTAACCACGCCTCCAAAGCCTGAGGCCGGCTCTTGGAATGTCATCCAGCTCTGGCTCCTGTATCACTGACAGTCACTGTAGCCTTACTGTAACCCCTGACCCCCTGACCCCCTGACCCCTAACCTCAGGTCTTCTGGCCCTCTCTTTGTCTGCATAGTGACAGTGCCAGTAACTGACAACAAGTGAGTGGATGTGAAGCGTCCAAGGCTGAGTTGTTGCTGAGTTACATGGGTTGATATTGGCTTCAGATGCCTTTGAATCCACAACGAGGAGGATTAGAGACAAACCAGGCTTTATTTGGGCCTAGGTCTGCATCCAGAGACATACGGCTCTTCCACTCACTCACCCACCCACCCACACCATGTCCCTGTGGCCATGGCGACGTGTGTTCACATAGAAAAAGTTGACAGTGGATGCCATTAGTCCCGGCATACAGACGAGTGGGTGTGTTTCTCAACAACACTAAACTTTTTTGCGTTTTGGCGCCGCAAAAGGCATAAGGTCCTGAGGACAAAGTTAGCAAGTTGCCATAGTTATACAGCTAGACCGTGAGGACACGCGATATGTTATGCCCGACTTTCCCTGTATAGAAGTGTATTCTGTTCTATATATTGTATCAATGAGTTCCACCCATTGTATCTTTCCATGGCTGGCGTTCTTCTGCAGACAGATTGCGTATCGAGTGTCAGGGTGAGCCAAGCCTGTTCCTGGAACTGCAGCAGTCTTCACAGCTCTCGTCCACCTTCCTCCTCAACCGCATGCAGTCAACTCCCCCCATCTCTTCCCCCAAACCAACCAAAAAAGCACCCTGGGCAATTAGAAGCGATTAGATCTGATAAATGATCCCTTGAAGCTATGAAGGGTTTAGGAGGGGCACAGAGAGAGAGAGAGAGAGAGAGAGAGAGAGAGAGAGAGAGAGAGAGAGAGAGTGAAGGAGGGAGACAGAGAGAGCGAGAGAGAGAGAGGGAGAGAGAGAGGGAGGCAGAGAGAGAGAGAGAGAGAGAGAGAGAGGGAGGGAGAGAGAGAGGGGGGGAGAGAGAAAGAGAGAGAGAGGGAGAGAGAGAGAGAGAGAGAGAGAGAGAGGGAGGGAGGGAGGGAGGGAGGGAGGGAAAGAGAGAGAGAGAGAGAGAGAGAGAGAGAGAGAGAGAGAGAGAGAGAGAGAGGGAAGCATACTTTGCGGCGGTCTACGCCCCCCACCATTTTGCCTCATACTATGGTGCTGACAGTTGATAAGCAGGTGGATGGGCAAAGAGGTGGGGCTGTAATATGCTAAGGAGATCTGAGTGTGTGTGTGCAGGCGAAAAATAGGGAAAGGGGGAGGGCGAGAATGAGAGAGAGACAGAGGTCAGAGACAGAGGACAGTGTGTATCTGTAAGAGAGAGCGAGAGAGAGGGAGTGAGGGAGAGTGTGTGAAAGAGAGAGAGTGTTTGTGCGTGAGAGAGAGAGTTTGCGCGTGTGTAAGAGAGAGAGGACTGTGACTAATTGTTGGGAGGTCTTGTGACAGCAGCCATTCCAAACGAACAAGTGCTTTACAAAAGTTAGCCCTCAACTCTGTGACACACAAAAATCGACCAAGATAAAAGCTCCTTAAGTGTCGGAGACGCCGCCAGGCGTAGGTTCGGCGACGGAGTGCTGCCCAGTGATTGGCCACTGCTTTGTGACACTGATGAAAGGGTAGGAAAAACACAACGGCGCGAGCGGAGCATAATGGCGTCGTTAAACCCTGACAGAGGTCGTAAAAAAGGGGCCAACTGCCACACGAGCCGTGGCAGGCAGTACAGTAGGCCCAGTGTGCAGTAGGCCCCATTCTGTGACGCGGTAACACGACACCTTTCAGCTGTTCCTGGGGATGCGTGCCTTCCGGGAGGCGAACGGACAGGGTTCTTCTGTGGAGAACGGCCCTTGTCGAACACATTCCTCTCTTTATGAGGGTAGGATATGTTGAGGCAGCAGGCTTGAGAATACTGTACATTGGTGGCGGTGGGGAGAGTTGGGGGGGGGGGGGGTTAGGGTTAAGGTTACCCCTAACCCTTGGGGAGGGGGGGGGGTTAGGGTTAAGGTTACCCCTAACCCTTGGGGAGGGGGGGGGGTTAGGGTTAAGGTTACCCCTAACCCTTGGGGAGGGGGGGGGGTTAGGGTTAAGGTTACCCCTAACCCTTGGGGAGGGGGGGGGGTTAGGGTTAAGGTTACCCCTAACCCTTGGGGTAGGGGGGGGGTTAGGGTTAAGGTTACCCCTAACCCTTGGGGAGGGGGGGGGGTTAGGGTTAAGGTTACCCCTAACCCTTGGGGAGGGGGGGGGGTTAGGGTTAAAGTTACCCCTAACCCTTGGGGTAGGGGGTTAGGGTTAAGGTTACCCCTAACCCTTGGGGTAGGGGGTTAGGGTTAAGGTTACCCCTAACCCTTGGGGTAGGGGGTTAGGGTTAAGGTTACCCCTAACCCTTGGGGTAGGGGGGGGGGGTTAGGGTTAAGGTTACCCCTAACCCTTGGGGTAGGGGGTTAGGGTTAAGGTTACCCCTAACCCTTGGGGTAGGGGGTTAGGGTTAAGGTTACCCCTAACCCTTGGGTAGGGGGGGGGGTTAGGGTTAAGGTTACCCCTAACCCTTGGGGTAGGGGGTTAGGGTTAAGGTTACCCCTAACCCTTGGGGTAGGGGGTTAGGGTTAAGGTTACCCCTAACCCTTGGGGTAGGGGGTTAGGGTTAAGGTTACCCCTTAACTTTTTTGGGGTAGTTAGGGCAGACGACTTTCCTATCTTTGATGTGTAGCTCAAAATCCCTTTGAAAGGTTCTCACCTACTTTGGTGTGTGTTCTCTGTCAAGGTACATTTAGTCATTTAGCAGATGCTCTTATCCAGAGCGACTTACAGTATGTACAGGGACATTCTCCCCGAGGCAAGTAGGGTGAAGTGCCTTGCCCAAGGACACAACGTCAATCGGCACGGCTGGGAATCAAACCAACAACCTTCTGATTATTAGCTTGACTATTAACCATCTGACCCCCCTTCTTAGTTTTGACTCTTAAAGAGCTGTCATTTACTTTTGCTTTGAGTGCTGTCTGCCTCCCTACTGCATGAAAATGTTCACACTTTTTTTTATTTTTCTCAGAAAATTCTCCATGAGGCTTTTTCACAGTACACTTTTTGAACAGCAGAGGGGGATATACATTCGACAATGGTGGAAGGCAACAGTGTATTCAGTGCTCATTCTCATAGCATGGCTGCCCTTGAAGTTAATAACTACTTCAGTAAAGCTGTTAGTTTTTCTATTTACAGGAAACTGTTTGTATTAAACAAATTGCCACAGAACTGTGTGTAAAAAGTGTGTGTTTGAGAGAGAAAGGGGGGGAGAGAGAAAGAGTGAGAGAAAGAGAAAGAAGGGTAAAGATATGGAATAATTCTTGTGTTGTGGTTAATAGAGGGGTCTTCTCTAGAGAGGATGTGGCCAAGCTGTAAGTGAAGCACACCACACAATGTGTGGAAGTCCACACGAGGCTCCTTCACCTCAACCTCATCTCGTGTTTTCTCTGCAAACGTGAGTCTGTGCAGTGATGCTATCGTACAGCAGGAGCGGGCTTACCGGCCAGGAACCAGTCTGTGCAGGAGTCACCGTATGTAATGTGTGTTCTGCAAAGCATGCATACAAATGTGTGTGTGTGTGTGTGTGTGTGTGTGTGTGTACGGTGGGAGGCAGACGGGTTAAGTTTCCGCGAAAGCATGTGCTGTACGAGAGCGAGAGAGGAAGTGGTACAGGTGAGAGAGCTCAGTGGTTACCGTGGTCTCTCGCTCTCTCTCTCTCTCTCTCGCAGCCTGTGAATCCACACCTGTATAGAACAGAGGGGTTCTGCAGGGCCGGGACAGAGGAAGATTCTAGAGGCCCCGGCGAAGAAAACCATCTTAGTGGCCACCAGACACACCTGGCAGCTGGGCTTCACCGTACACGCTGACCCTGTGGGAGTCACTGCATGTGAGTACCACACAATAGGCTGTGGGACAGGAACTGTGTCTGTGTGTGTGTGTGTGTGTGTGTGTGTGTGTGGGGTTGTAGTTTGTAGTTCTCGTTTGTTCCAACTGTCACCTGGTGACCTGCAAAAATCAAATCAGGTGCTCTGTAAAAGAACAGAGTACAGATTCACTTGATTTTCAAAAGATCCAGGGCGGCAACGTGAAATGATTGCACCTCGGTGCGGCGGCGTCGGCAGTTCTAATGTGTTCTTTCCGGTGTGACAGCCTCCCTCACCTTGGTCGCCCTCCCAGCCCACGGTTCCTGTCTCCAGGCCGGTGACGTCACACTGATGTGTGTGTTTGTGCGCTCCACGCAACGTGGAAGTGTTATATGGCGGTGTACCAAAGTGCTTTTTCTCATCATGACACATGAAAGCTCAGAGGCGTTCTCGTCACAGGAGCTGTGTGTGGGTGTGTGTGCGTGTGTGTGTCTGTGTGCTTGTGTTTCTCATTGTAATGTCACCCATACCGGAATGATAAAGGAAAAAAATCCCACTTCATATGTACAGTTTATACCTGTATTTTGCAGTGATTATAATTATAATATTCTTGTCTATAAGTAGTTAGAGAACGTGATTATTTATGATCAGAATGTTGACAAACAAACCACAGACATTGACATGGTTTTTAACCAGTTTTAATTAACCCTGATTACATCTTAATTACAAGTTTGGAATAAAATAAAATAAACACGAAAGAATTAAAGTAGAGAAAGTCAATGTTACATCATGGTATTAAATCTTATCTCTCCATCCGAGTGTTACGTAACCGTTTAGGGTTAGGAGTAGAAATGGGGGAGAGAGAGAGAGAGAGATAGTAGGAGATTGAGAAAGATAGACCTTTCACAGTAAAACAATACACATCTTTTTTTCTTCTTTTAAAATAATACAATCCCGAAAAAATGAAATAATATACAATAGCTCGAGAAAAAAGTAACAATATAAAATAAAAATTACAACACGTGACAGATCAAATCATACCACCCCTTCCCTCCCTGCAAGTTAAATCCTTGCCCCAAATACCCCCCCCCCCACCCTTCCCACCCTCTCAGTCCCCACTGTCATTTCTGTCATCATAGCAACTCTCAGAATTAAAATGACACTTTTTAAATGTATCTTACAAATGTAAAAACTACACCATGAACCGGAGGGGGGGGGGGGGCTTACAGAGGACCACGGTCCACATTACCACGGGCGATGTGCACAAAATAAAGAAATGAAAAAACAAAATAAAACTGTAATAGCTACGAGTGAGCCATGGATTAATGGGGTGGGGTGGGGGTAAATAATCAAACAATGACAATAATGATAACATCCACAACAACAACAACAACAATAATAATAATAAACAGCAATATTGACATCAGAAAAGAAGAATAAAACACTTGAGTTGAGTTTCTTTTTCTAACGACTGAAACAAAAAAACAATGTTGTCTTAGTGCAGTCTGTGTGCCCTTCGCTACCTGGGATCTGGTCTCTGGACTAAGAGGGACTAGGACACTAGGAATGCCGCGACTTAATCTAACTGGCTAGGGCCTCGTCCTTCCGCACCATGACTGAGTCCCATCACACCACAGAGAGGCGAAAGGTGGACAAGGCTTGCTATAGAGAGAACAGAGAGAGAGAGAACATCGAGAGGAGAAGGTGACAAACAGCAGAGCAGGCAGCATGATAGCCAGTCTGTCACCTAGATATGGATGAGTATTAGTAAGGCAGCTGTCAGGTTACATACAGACACGGGGTGGGGGCGCAGGCAAGGGATGGGGGAGACCGTGTGTGTGTGTGTGTGTGTGTGTACTGACCATCACAGGGGTCTAAGGAGGACATGCGATCAGCTCAGCCAGCCTGATAGCGTCCCCGGTTCTGACTCATCATGCGTTTGATTGGCTCAGGCTGGTGGTGGGGTACATTTAAGACTTGACCAATCAGAAGCCTGGTTTTCGACCTGTCCCCAGAACTCAACGCTCAGGGATTTAAACAAACATCTACGAAGCACAGCAGGGTCAAATACAGGAGGCGTGAGTGTTTGCAGGACTGTGTGTGTGTGTTTACGCTTCCATGTTATGTGTGTTCTTTAGAGTCTACCCAAGACCCAGTCTGACATAATGCCAGCTTCCTCTTATCTTACAGTGTACCCAGGGGCAGCCTAATCCCAGTGTAAACCAAGGGCATAAGGGCTAACTGGAGTTCACTAACAGCCCACCCTGAAACCTCCAGGCTGCAACGCAGAGCACAGGTTAAGCAGATGGGGACTACACATGGACTGGGTTACCCACGCATTAGAAAATGATTATCGATCGTTAGTTACTGCATAATAGTCTGGCCGACCACCCTTGGTGGTTGTGTCTTCTCTGGCTTGTTTTTCCTGGTTAAAATGTTGTAGTTTTTCTGTGTTTTTTTTTCATAAAAATTGCCTGCAAAAAAACTACCAACAATAAGGTCCCTCAATCTTGCCCGACTTGGTCTTCACACCTTTTTTTTCTGGTTACCTGATCAGATGGAGGAAGTGACATCAGGAGGAAGTGACACCACCACCCCTGACCCCTGATCAAAAAAAAAAAAAAAAAAACACTTCTACAAAAAGAATCCTGAATATGTCATTTCATTAAATGCTTTGTCTTTTTAAAAATCTCAATTTATACTTTTCATATATAATATATAAAGATATAGTTTGTATGTGTGTGTATATATGCCATTAGGACAAAGAATTTGTACATGCTATAAAAACAAGGCATAGAGAGGCAGTGTGTGTGACAGAGGGTTAGGATCGTCCACCCTCTCTCCGGGATGTGCTTCTTCTAAAGGCTGCCAGCCCAGCCCAGCCCAGCCCAGCCCACTGTCCAGCCCAACACCGCCCACCACTCTGTCCTCCGTCCAGGGCCCAGTCCCACAGGGCGAAGCACAGGTCCGGAGAGAGCGAGAACCAGTTAAGGAACTAAAGGCAGTGTGGTGTGCGGGCGAGTTTGTGTGTGTGTGTGTGCGCGCGCATCTTTTGCTGGTTTAGTTAACACTATCAAATTAGGCCTGTTAGACTGGGGGGGGGGTGGGTGCAGGGGGTGCAGGGGGTGCTGGGGGGGGGGCGCGCGCGGGGGGGGGGGGGGGGGAGCTGGTGTGTGAGGAGCTCCTGCTTGAGGGACTCCAGGTCATGGCCTTCGGCTCACTAGGCTATCACAGACTGGGCCCAGGACCCCCCGCAGACGACACCCACCCACCCACCCACTCCCACGTTTCCTACCATCCCTCCCCTCCAGCTGAGAGAGAGAGGGAGGAAGGGAGAGAGAGGGAGCGAGGGAAAGCTTGTGGTCCTTCAGGCGCTGTGTCTGTTTAGCTGGACACCAACAGCCAAGCCCGGAAGTTCCCATACACCCCTCCACTGTGTGTGTGTGTGTCTGTGTGTGTGTGTCTGTGTGTGTGTCTGTGTGTGTGTGTGTGTGTCCGTGTGTCTGTGTGTGTGTGTGTGTGTCTGTGTGTGTGTGTCCAGTATAGTACAGCGAGCGGCTTCCCTGAGTGGAGTGGCAAGTTCTTGTGAGAAGTTCTACCGGTTCACCCTGACACCGTCCTACGATGCTGGCTTACTACATGCCCCTCTCCTGGGCCACCCTCTTATGAACCAGGCTTAGAAAGGGGGGGTTTGGGGCAGGGGGCGTTCTGTACATTCTTCTTAACTCTCCCTGTCTCAGGGGCAGGGTGGTATTACATAGGGGGTGGTTCAGGCACTTTTAGAAGCCCCCCCCGTCACATCTGTACAAAAATTTTAAAAAAATCTGTGAGCTTGTTCTACAAGGGCTTGGCCCGGGCTGGGGGCCAGGGGGCCCCTGAGCAGAGAGACTTGGACCCTGGACCTGGGGCAGTCAGAAGGCAGGGAAGGAGCTGCTGGACCTGGGAGTGTGGGTCCAGGAGGCTGGAGGTGCAGTCTGGAGGGTGATGGGGGATCCAGGAGGCTGGAGGTGCAGTCTGGAGGGTGGTGGGTCCAGGAGGTTGGAGGTGCAGTCTGGAGGGGATCAGTAGGTTGTGCTGCAGCGCTGGCTGAGACAGGGGAAGATCACCCACCCTCATCATCACCACCATCCTTCCCCAGTTTCAGTCACCGTCCCTGGACTTCTCTGAGCCAGGCACGCCTCCCCCCCTCCCCTCCGAGTCGACCCGGGGTCCCTGTACAGATGGAGGGGGGTGGGGGTACAGAGTTGGGGGTCTGGGTGGAGCAGGACTGTGTGTGTGGAGATGTGGGCTCTCTCAGGTCCGAGCGGGTTTAAGGACTAGTTGGGGGCGTCAGTGAGGAGGTGTGTTCCAGCCAGAGAAGTCAGACTGTCAATGGGACTCATTTACACTGATCTGTACAGCCATACACTTGTACTGTAGTGTTTATCAGTGTGTGTGTGTGTGTGTGTTTGAGATCAGCAGTCCTTGTTCTCTAGAGACAGTTGGGCAGTGGCACGGTGCAGGTCAGAGGTCAGCCTCCTGTGTGCCAGGGGGGGCGGGGGGCATACGTAGCCCCCCAAGGGGGGCGGGCTGTCCCCGTCCCCGCTGCCGTTCTCCTCCGTCTCCATCCCTTCGCCATTCCTCCCCCTCTCCCTCTCCTCCCCCCGCACCTTCTTGTCGTCAGACTCCTCCAGGGACGCCTCCATGCGCTGGTCCTCGCTCCAGCGCCGCTTGAAGCGCAGCTTCAGCGGGATGCACTGGGTGGGGGCGGGGCCGGCGCTGTGGGGGGGCGGCGGGGGGGTGGAGTCGCCCGGCTCGGCCGGCTCGCTCTTCAGGGCGGGCGGTGGGGCGCCGCCGCGGGAGGGGGCGTGCGCGGGGGTGAAGAAGGGCAGCAGGCCCGGGGGGGGGGGGCGCGGGGGCCTTGAACACGTCCTCGTCCAGGTCCTCTCCGTCGTGGGGGTGGGGGGGGCCGGAGGCCAGGCCGTTGGGGGGGTAGTGGGGGGGGCCCCGGAGGCGGGCGTGGTGGGGGTGGCGCGCGTAGAAGAGGTCGTACTCGTCGTCGCGGTCGTCGTCGCTGATGTCGGTGACCTCCACCTCCTCCTCGGACTCAATGTCGGAGATGGGCTCCACCTAAGGCAGGCACAGGGACAGCAGACGGTCAGAGATGGAGAGAGAGAGAGAGGGGGGCAGGCGTCTCCATGGAGACCTGCCCAGCTCTTTGTCGCGTTCAAGCTGCGGGAGAAATCACCTGATTTCTCATGTGCTGAAGTTCATCAACATCTGTTCATGTCGTGTCTTATTATCATTCATTCATTCATTTATTCATTCATTCATGCATGCGTTCCTAATGTAACCTATACTGTGTACTGTTGACAGCCACAGATCTATGATGTAGTGAAAAACACTAGGGGTGGGAATCTTTTGGTACCTCCCGATTCGATTTGCTTCTTGGGGTCAAGAGGTGATAAAAACATTAGAATAATAGATCCATTTTTTTTTAAATAATACATCATAAAAAAAAACGATTCACATTGTGAATCAATCTCAATTGCTAGCAGACTGAATCACGATTCAAATGTGAATCGATTCCCCCCCCCCCCCCCCACCCCTAAACAACACCCACTGTCTCTCTGTGTCATCTTTGTCCCTTTCTACTATGAGCCAGCGCCTGTGTTCTGAACACACACTGGAGGAGTGCGTTCAGACGATTCCCACGCGTACCCCCGGGCCTCACCTTGATCTTGGGCAGGCCGGCGCTGTTGAGGGAGCCGCTGGAGGACGAGTTGGACACCAGGCCCGAGCCTCCGGCCGCGCTCAGGTCGCTACCGAACGACAGCGAGGAGCCCAGGCCCGAGGTGGAGGACAGCGAGCCAGAGCCCGATGACAGCGAGCCTTGCCTGGGGTTCCCCCCGCACCCGTGGCCCTGGCTCTGGCCTTCCCGCTGCTTCTTCCCCAGCGGCGGCGGCTGCAGCTTGAACTTGAAGGGCGACATGTGCGGCGGGTCCTCGCCCAGGTGCAGCGGGTGGTGGAGGGGGTGGGAGTGAGGGTGGGAGTGAGGGTGGGGGTGGGAGTGGGCCGAGTGCGGGCGGTGGTGGCTGTTGTGGCGCTCCCCTCCCCCTCCCCGCTCCCCTCCTCCTCCCCCCCTCTCCGCGGCCAGGGAGCTCTTGTCGGGCGCGGCGCGGTGGGGCTGGGGGATGATGATGTTGGGGTAGTGCAGGAAGGCGCGGGGGCTGAGGTGGTAGTTGTAGACGCTCTGCGTGTGGGCCTGCAGGTAGCGCTTCATGTCCTCGGGGTTGAAGGAGAAGTGGGAGCCCAGCATGGGGGACAGGGAGGGGGAGGGTGAGTAGGGCAGGTGGGAGGACGGGGTCATGGACAGGGCTGGGGACAGCGGGGGGGCCAGTAAGCCCGCCCCGCCTCCCGGCCCGGGCAGGGGGGACACGGGGAAGGGGGACATGGAGTCGGGGTGGCCCCGGTGGCCGGGGGGCCCTCGGGGGCCGGCGTGGGCGGGGTTCCCCGGGCCGCCATACATGCGGAACAGCGACTCGTGGGAGAGACGGGGGTGGATGATGCTCCTGTAGCCCCCCCCTCCCCCTCCTCCTCCTCCGCCCCCCAGCCCCCGCTCCCCGCCCCGCTCCTCCCCCCCGCCCCCGTTACTCTCCTCGATCTCGGAGTTGACGGAGGTGCCGTCGCTGCAGTCGCTCACGGAGCCGCGCGCCATTCGCCGGGCCACGGCACTGAACACGCCCCCGGGGCTGCGCAGGTCCTCATTGGGCGAGAGCACGTCGGAGGGCGTGGAGGGCGGGAAGCGGAAGTGGCTGGAGGCGCCGGTGGGGACAGGAGGGGCGCTCTGGGGTACCCCGCTCCCTGAGGGAGGAGGAGAGAGGGAAAAGAAGGGAGGAGGAGGAGAAGGAGGGACAGGGACAGCACAGAGATGATGAGAGGGTAATACACACTGTTCTGCTGAGTAATCTTAAGGATTAGTCTCACTGGGCTATCGTAGGCTTAAGTGGTGTCACACACACACACACACGAGCGAGTCGTACCAGTGGAGCCCATGTCAATGAAGGGGTAGTTGACCAAGACCAGCTTGTTGAAGTTGAACTTGTAGGTAAACCTCTTGCCCTTGGTCTTGTGGAGGATTCTCTTGTTATAGTAATACCTGTGTAGAGAAGACCAGAGAAGGGTTACAGTCACATACACACACACAGACAGACTGACACAGACAGACAGACAGAGACACACACACAGACGAACAACATGTTTGATAGGCCTTTCTCGTCTCTCAACATGCCAATGTTGAATATTAGTAAGTGTTGTCTGATATCAATACAAATGCTAAGTGATGGATGGGTAAGAGGAGAGGTGTAAAGAGGAGGAGATGACAACATGAATGTTGGGCGGATGATGCCGCCCCCCCCCCCCCCCCCCCGTGGAAACGAAGAGAGCTCTCCTGTTGGTACACACTGCTCTGTTTGTCTGTGTGTGTGTGTCTGTGTGTCTGTCTGTCTGTCTGTGTGTCTGTGTGTCTGTCTGTCTGTCTGTGTGTCTGTCTGTGTGTCTGTGTGTCTGTGTGTCTGTCTGTCTGTCTGTCTGTGTGTCTGTCTGTGTGTCTGTCTGTCTGTCTGTGTGTGTGTCTGTCTGTGTGTCTGTCTGTCTGTGTGTCTGTGTGTCTGTGTGTCTGTCTGTCTGTCTGTCTGTGTGTGTGTGTGTGTGTCTGTGTGTCTGTCTGTGTGTGTCTGTCTGTGTGTCTGTGTGTGTGTGTGTGTGTGTGTGTGTGTGTGTGTGTGTGTGTCTGTCTGTGTGTGTGTCTGTCTGTGTGTGTCTGTCTGTCTGTGTGTCTGTCTGTGTGTCTGTCTGTGTGTGTGTCTGTCTGTGTGTGTGTGTGTAATCCCAGTCCTGTCTAAACAAGGTCACAATGTACAGCACTCAGGGGTCTCTTGGACACACCAGGTCTTATAGACACAACACACACTCACACACTCACACACACACACACACACACACACACACACACACAGGCAGACACACAGTGTCATTCTATGAGGCTGCCCATCTCTTTACATAACGCCAAACTAAACCCTGTCCATAATTTGTCGTAGCTTTATCTGTTTATGTAACTCCTATTCTTCTGGCCTACCCTAGTTGCCTAGAAGTCTCCATTAATGTTAACCTTTCAACCACAGCCCTTTACATAACACTGCTCCTTATTCTCCTCCCCTTCTCTATATCCTTTTACATAACCCAACCCCCCATCCTCACGCCGTGTGTGTGTGTGTGTTCGTTGACGCGTGTGAGAGACTGAGAAGAGTAACTGTGAGAGTCACTGTGTGTGTGTGTGTGTGTGCCTCTGTGTACACACACCTGTTTGTTCAAGCCCTCTTCCTCGTTCCTAATGCGTGTGAGAGATGGAGGTTTCCTACTTTCTGCTGGGTCACTATGGTTTGTGTCTCTGGGGGGCACACAGCGTGTGCAGTACTGCGACTCTGTGGCTGTACAGCTCAGCGAGGAGGAAGGATGCTAGCCTTACCTGGGCTAGCATCCTGGATGACCTTGTCCAGTCTGGCTAGCATGCTGGCTAGCAGGCCGGCTGCCGATCCATTATCTTAACTGAGCTGGCTGGCAATCTTTATGGTTGCCTGTCATTACCTAGGATGACTCTCTGGCGGTCTGGCTGTCATTATCCAGGCTGGCTGGTGTTAGCAGGGTAGGGGTTAGTCTGACCTGGACCTCTGCAATCCTGCTTATTAAGGGACTGGCTGCTCATGGTGTGGTGTACACTGTTGCTCATTCCCATCCGTGTGTCTCTCCCTGCGTCCCTCTGCGTCCCTCTGCGTCTCTCTGTCCCCCCCCCCTCTGTCTCTCTCTTTCCTCTGCCTCACAGTTTTCCCTCTCTCCCTCCAGGGACAGAGGCAGGACAGAGGCAGGACAGGCCTACACTGTTGAAAACATTGTTTACGCGCCCAAGCACAAAGCAGCATGTCATTCCTACTCGGTGGTGGGGGGGGTGGGGGGCTTGGGGCACTCTCACAAGGGCTGGGGGGGGCTGGGAGGGGGGTTCAACATGGGACAACCAAGTGGTTCCTGTGGCCCAGCAGCCTGAGGGGAGTGTGAGTCCAGTGTCAGAGGGAGATGGAGACAGGTCGGCCCACGAGGGGCTGTGTGACCGAGCTGCTCCACCTCTGACCACCACTGCTGGAGACAGTCGCTAACACTGGTTCTACTAACTTTGCAGCATAACCACACACACACACGCACGCACGCACACACGCTGTACTCCTCAGTCGTCACATAACCCAGACAGTCTGGGGAGCACTTTGAAGAGCATTTGAACTCACTTCAAAAGAGAAGAAAGGGATTCTTTGAGCGCCTGCATTTAGCTGGCCACCCCATCTCTCTCTCTCTCTCTCTCTCTCTCTCTCTCACACACTCACACACTCACACACTCACACACTCACACACACACACTCACACTCACACACACTCACACACACTCACACTCACACACACTCACACACACACTCTTCCCCCTCCTCCAGAGTACATCTTTATTACAGACCTGCAACCTTACAATCAGATCGAACAATCTACATGAGGACTTAGCCAAAGCCTTCCAGGAAACAATGTGTTGTGTAGTGACTGGATAGGGGACAGGGATTACCATGGTGATTACAGATGGACTGATCAAAGCAGAGAAACGTACGGGATGGAAGGATGGAACGAGGGAGAGATACAGAGGGCGGGGGGGGGGGGGGGGGAGAGAGAAGAGAGCGAGAGAGAAAGAGATTGAAATGAACAGGAAAGAAGCTTAAAACAGATTGTGATGTTTGACACTATAACCTGCCTTTCTGTTTCCCAACTCTTCATTTTTGGCTTGGAGGGTATCGCCAGTCATCTAGCAAGTTTCAGACAAGCTATATCTGGTAATACACACACACACAGTGCCGTGCCTATTGTGGAGCAGTAAATAGGCGCTGACTGTGACAGGAAGTCAGGATTACAATGCTCCCCATGAGCCCCTGGTTATTTTCTGCCTCTTTCGTCAGAGCTGGTACACACACACGCTGCTCATACTCAGGTGAGTGTGTGTGAACATTACACGTGAGTGTGTAGAGAGTGTGAATGCGTAGGAGGAAGTGTGGGAACAATATTGTGGGTGTGTGTTTCTGCGTGTGTTTCTGCGCGTGTGATTATGCGTGCGTGTGTGTTTCTGCGTGCATGTGTGTGTTTAAAGCGCCCGTGTGTGTGCGTGTGTGTGTGTGTGCACGCATGATAATGTGGCTGGGCTCTGAGTAGGTTAGTCACATGTTACATGAGTACAAGGGAGAGTGTGGGGGCACACTGGTGTGTGTGTGTGAGTGTGTGTGTGTGTGTGTGTGTGAGTGAGTGTGTTCCGCCTGCACAGCAAATAAAGAGCTCCATTCTGTACAGGACAATGACATGCACACAACACGCACACGTACAAGAAAACACGGACGCAGATATGGACAATAAATACACACACACACTCGCTCAACACAAACTCATAGAGGGGCCCTTTCCCCCCCCCTCCCCCTCTCTCTGTGCTACAGCAGTTGTGCTTCATCAAACTCTGTCCAGTGGAACCTGGTTGGGAGGTGTGTGTGTGTGTGTGGTAGCAGGGTTTGGGTATGTGTGTGTGTTGGGGTTGGGGGCGGGGGAGGGCGTTGGTAACCTATCCCAGCTGTGTGAGGGGGACCTCTGCCCTTTGACCCCCAGGGACAACATGGCACGGGGCCAGGGCCAATCAACTCTGGCTTCACCACACAGCTAACCTCTCAGCTCAGCTGTACTGCAGCTAATGCTGCTGCTGCTGTGTGTGTGTGCGTGTGTGTGTGTGTGGGGGGGGGGGGGAGTAAGGAGGAGGCCTAGGGCTTGCTCTGCGGCTACGTATTTGCAGCCTGGTGAGCACACTGATCCCTTTGTGCTCCCCCCACCCCATTCTCTCTCTCTCTCTCTCTCTCTCTCTCCCTCCATCTCTCCCTCCCTCCCTCCCTCCCTCCATCTCCCTCCCTCCATCTCCCTCCCTCCCTCCATCTCTCTCCAGTGGGGGTGCTTGGGGGGCCAGTGGGAGATGTGGTGTCCACAGACAGAGATCTTGACTTTAGTGTCATTCACCATCGACACCATAGTATAACAGGACGTTCTTTCAACTACTACTACTACTACTACTACAGCTCAAGTCCATGTGCATTGGCTGTCCTGTCTGTGTTTGGTCATGTGGACTAGAGACGCCCCCCCCCCCCCCCCCGCCCCGCCAGAGGGTGCTTTCTTATGCCACAAGTAAACGAAACTAAAACAACCTAATGATCAAATGGTGTGTGTTTGTGTGTGTGTGTGTGTGTGGAGGGGAGGTGGGGGGACCAGGCTGGTGTACAGACCACTGCATGTATGTGAGCACACACACACACACACACACACACTGTACGGGTCTAATCCGCTCAACAGGAGCGGAGAATTTCACAGCATCCGTGGGAGCAGGAGGCGGGAATGACGCATGGACCTCACACACACACACACACACACACAGTAGTGTTCCTACTTAGGGGACATTCCACAATATGCGAGGCAGACAGGAAAGAATAAGATCATGGGGGTAAAAAAAAAAAAAAAAGAGAACAATCTCAAAAGCGTAGTGATTAAAATGTGTGTCTGTTTGATGTGTGTGCCTGTTTGATGTGTGTGTGTGCACATGTCAGTATATTTCTGCCAGCCAGATTTTGCTGCTCTGCTCTGAGTGCCACACTTCTGTGGTCTCTGTTCTAGATGGGGGGGAAGGGGGAGAGGGGGGTCATATTCCTCCCACCTGCAGATCACAAGCTGGCCTTGCCTTCCCATGTGCAGTGCACATTGACTGTGCGCGTGTGTGTTTTATAGCTTCATTCATCCTCACTGCCGCTAAGCTGCTCGTCCTGTTCCTACTGGTGGGTGCTGAAGGCCCGCCTGTTTCCAGGCTCTGCTGCGGCCACAACCTGAGGACCTGGATCTCTGCTCCGGTGTCAGCCCAGGTGACGAGCTACACGCATGTGTGTGTGTGTGTGTGTGTGTGTGTGTGTCTACGCAGGAGGTGCACTGCTGGAATGTTTCTGTGTATTGGCTATAGCTCCCCATTTTGTCCCAGTGTAACCAAACAAACAAACATTACAATCAGAACACAGTGATGTGCTGGAAGGGGGGAGGGGGAGAGAGAGAGAGAGAGAAAGGGGGGGGGGGGGGGGGGAGCGAGAAGGAGACAGAGGGAGAAAGAGAGGGAAACATAGAGAGAGGGGGGAGAGCGAGAGAGAGACAGAGGGAGAAAGAGAGGGAGACATAGAGAGAGGGGGGGGGAGAGCGAGAGAGAGACAGAGAGAGGGAGAGAGAGAGGATAGGAGTTGTTGGGACAGTGTTGAGGGTCTGAGGAGAGAAGGGTACAGGGAGAGAGAGCAGGTGAATGGATGGAGACTGAGAGGCCAGGGAGATCAGTCCCCGCATCATCACCTCCCTCATAATCAGTAGAATCAGACCTGCTCGATATATATACACATCCTATATCCTAGAATATATATACACATCCCATATCCTAGAATATATATACACATTTACATTTACATTTACATTTATTCATTTAGCAGACGCTTTTATCCAAAGCGACTTCCAAGAGAGAGCTTTACAAAAGAGCATAGGTCACTGAACATAACAACGAGATAGTCCCAAACATTGCAAGCAGCCAAAACATGAAGCATACATTGTGAAAAAGCTAAACAAGTGCCAAAAGTGAAGACCCATAAGAGCATGTAGTTATACAAGTTACAAATAAAACAACATGAACCACAAAAGTGCAGGACTGTACCTGTAAAAGAACAATCAACAGTAAAATATTACACAGCAAGTACAAGACTTAACTTCGTTATATCTAACCTACAATAGCAACAAGTCACTCAATAAGAGTCGTAGTGATCCTGGAGGAGACTAACAAATCCAGCCAAGCATTCTTAAGTGCCGTTGTACTCCCGGAACAAGTGCGTCTTGAGCCTTTTCTTGAAGGTGGGGAGACAGTCAGTGTCCCTGATGGAGCTGGGGAGCTGGTTCCACCATTGGGGCGCCAGGCAGGAGAAGAGCTTGTGTTGGGACCGGGCAGTCTTGAGCGGTGGGACCACCAGGCGGTTGTCTGAAGAAGACCGTAGGTGACGGGTGGGGGTGTAAGGTTGCAGGAGAGACTTGATGTAGATGGGTGCAGTCCCGTTCACTGCTCGGAAGGTCAGTACCAGGGTCTTGAATCTGATACGGGCGTTGATGGGTAGCCAGTGGAGGGAGATGAAGAGTGGGGTAACATGGGAGCGTCTGGGTAGATTGTAGACCAGGCGGGCCGCTGCATTCTGAATCCTCTGAAGAGGGCGGGTTGCACATGCTGGGAGACCAGCGAGCAGCGAGTTGCAGTAGTCCAACTTGGAGAGGACCAGTGCTTGGACTAGCAGCTGGGTGGAGTGCTCAGACAGGTATCTCCTGATCTTTCGGATGTTGTAGAGGGTGAATCTACAAGACCGGGAGACTGCGGCGATGTGGGCCGTGAAGGAGAGCTCGTCATCCATTGTAACCCCAAGGTTCCTGGCAGAGGATGAGGAGGTCACCGTCGCAGATCCCAGGGTGATTGACAGGTCGTGGGAGATGGAGGGTTTAGCAGGATATACACATATATTATAGGATATACACATCCTATATCCTAGAATATATATACACATCCTATATCCTAGAATATATATACACATCCTAAATCCTAGAATATATATACACATCCTAAATCCTAGAATATATATACACATCCTATATCCTAGAATATATATACACATCCTATATCCTAGAATATATATACACATCCTATATCCTAGAATATATATACACATCCTATATCCTAGAATATATATACACATCCTATATCCTAGCCTTCCAATCTGGCTGTACAGCAAAAGAGGACATGGGAGAGAGGGGGAGGGAGGGAGAGAGAGAGAGACAGCAATAATCACCCAGTCTCTCTTCTTCTCACTCTGCCACACACACACACACACACACTCCCAAACCGTTCCAAAACAGAAACACTCCATCTGTGTTTTGCAATCAGCCCGTGTGTGTGTGCTAATTCCTCCCTCTCCATACTCCTCAGCCCCCATCAGGACACTGTCTTAATGACTGGGATCTCTCCCCTCACCCAACCCCAACAGCTCGCCTCGGCCTCCTCGCTCCAAACAACCAGGGTTTGATTGTGTGACGTTTTTAGTTCAGGCTGGGGACACACAGTGGATTACAAAAACAAAAAAGTCCCATCATGGGAAACGGCTCCAATATGAGAAGGAAGAGGATGAATAATATGAATACAATCCCAGAGCTGGGAGATTATGACTGGGCTGAATGATCTGACGGGGTGATCTGCTATTGGCCTAATGCTGCTGGGAGAGCCCATGACATTTTATGGTCAAACGTTCCGTCAGTCTGAATGCCGTCCAATCGCGAGTGGTGGTCCGACCTTCATGATTGGTCGTTTATTACAGACGCCCAGAGGTCTCGGATTGATTTCATTTGACTGTCGAGCCTTTAAATGTATTGGTTGCCATCGGGCTTTGAAGATTGTTTCGGGATAAATGACAAAGGGTGCTTCTCCACCGCACGACCTACCCTGCCTTTAAGGCTCAACTCCACATGACCTACCCTGCCTTTAAGGCTCAACTCCAAAGAGGGACAGCAGAGTATAGCAGAGACCTGGCAGAGTATAGCAGAGACCTGGAAGAGTATAGCAGAGACCCGGCAGAGTATAGCAGAGACCACGCAGAGTATAGCTGAGACCTGGCAGAGTATAGCTGAGACCTGGAAGAGTATAGCAGAGACCACGCAGAGTATAGCAGAGACCACGCAGAGTATAGCAGAGACCTGGCAGAGTATAGCAGAGACCTGGCAGAGTATAGCAGAGACCTGGAAGAGTATAGCAGAGACCACGCAGAGTATAGCAGAGACCTGGCAGAGTATAGCAGAGACCTGGCAGAGTATAGCAGAGACCTGGCAGAGTATAGCAGAGACCACGCAGAGTAGAGCAGACTAGCCCGACACTGGCTGCCCCCTGTGACCAACCTCCCCGATTACAACTATTCCCGAAATGGCAGTTGGGTTCCATCACTGAGCTAAAGGGTTTAATCTGTCTGGAAGTGCAGTGGCAAGCCCGTGAGTGTGTCCATATTTAATCTGCTGTTTTTATCAAAAGCCCGCGTGACAGATCCAGGCTAAGCCTAGTTAAACAGGGAGCCATGCGACAAGACGTGTATCTATAGGAGACCTACTCTGACCCCAACAGGCCAACACAGAGGGATTGGGGCCGGCAAAGATTGAGGTTATGGACTGTAGACATTGCTATGTAAGCTGGTGATGCAAGTAGGTAACATGGGGTTATGGTTTAGGTAGAGTGAGTAGGAAGTTAGCTAGGCAGGTGGGTAGGTAGGTAGGTAGGTAGGTAGGTAGGAGAGATGGAGGTAGGTGAGGGGTTAAGAAGGTATCCGAGTTTAGTTCAGGTCCGTCAAGGATGAGGGATGGAGTCTGACTGGAGAACCGGGGAAAAGACACACACACACACACACACACACACACGCGGGCAGCTGGTACCTCAGAGCCCGGCTCAGCTTGTCGTAGTTCATCTGGGGCTTGCACTTGCGTGCCCCCCACAGCCGGGCCACCTCGTCGGGGTCCTTGATGACAAACTCCCCGTAGTCGCCCTGCCAGGCGATGACGTCGTGGTACTCCTCCTTCCTCAGCAGCTCCAGGATGAAGTGCCACAGCTGGATCTGCCGCGAGCCGGGGCTCGACTCGGGCTTGTAGGCCCAGTCTGGGAAGGCAAACCCTGGGGAGGAGAGGAGGGACGGAGGGCGGTCAGTCTGGAGCGCCAGGATGGAACGGGACGAGACGCGAGCCTCCTCGGGAGGAACAGAGCTCATGGTGAACCTGAGGGTTCTTATACTGGTTGGCACATGTTCTAGGAGAGCAGGGGAGGGGAGGGGAGGGGAGGGGATTTGAGGGGAGGGGAGGGGAGGGGAGGGGAGGGGAGGGGAGGGGAGGGGAGGGGAGGGGAGGGGAGGGGAGGGGAGGGGAGGGGAGGGGAGGGGGCAGGTGAGCTGTTAAGAGACTTAAGAAGGATTTATTCAGAGTCCATTTCTGTAGCGGCCCAGGGTATCTATAGTTGTGTTTTATTTTGGTGCCATTATTAGGCCAGTCTGTGACACACACACACGCGCATTGTACGCTTGTCGCTTTGGCGGTCCTGTTTATGACACCGCTTCTCACACAAGCGGGTGAAATGTGTGTGTGAGTTGGGCTGGGTGTGGAAACCACAACCTTCTCCGCAGCAACTAAGCACAGGCAGCACACACACACACACACACACACTAGGACTCTCAGATGCAATCACACATCTATGTGTTCTATACACCCTACAGGACACAAGCTCCCCAGCTCTCTCCCCCACTGCTGTCATGCTTTCCTACTGACATAGGAAACAACAAGGCCCTCCCTCCCTCCCTCCATCCTAGAAACACGTCTATTGAAAGCCCGAAACAAGGCGTGGGCATGCAAGAGATAAAAGGAGAAAAATACTAGTGTGAACATGTCTGTGTGTGCATCCATTGCATTTCCACGATGTGTGTATATGTGTGTGTATATATGCGCGTGTGTGTGTATGTGTGTGCGTGTGTGTGTGCACGTGTCTATTTCCATCTCGCATCACCGCGTCCAACACCGCAATCATTAACATCAGCATCATTATCATCACTATAGTGATCAGACCACCCAATTATCACTTTTAGCGTCATCACCACCATCACCATCACAATATCAGCACTCCATGATATCGGCCTGACTGATCTCACCTCACCATTCCTTGCTAATCTCCGGGGCCAGGCTTACAAATCAGAGGAGCAAATTAATTTGCGCTGAAGAGCAAATTAATCAACAGATTATGGCTGGTGAAAGCGTCAGGCCGACAGATGATAGATAATCTGCCCTGTAATCTCTTCACATCCTGCCATTTAGACCAATAAAAACGCCCATACGCTATTTAAAGATCGAGTTGAGCGAATCTGGGAAACTGTACAAGGAACGACTATCTCAGTGTCGTACTGTCTTATCTGGGTTCAGGAAGTATTATGGGAGGTGTGGCCTTGTACCTGATCCAGGGCCTGTGGATGCATTATGGGAGACGTAGGCCTAGTACCTGATCCAGGGCCTGTGGATGGATTATGGGAGACGTAGGCCTAGTACCTGATCCAGGGCCTTCAGATGGTCCTGAGGAGCAGGGAAGAGACCTGGTTCTTACCCGCATGTCCTGCCTGTTATGATAACGAGGCCCGCCGGTTTAACCCTCAGAACCAGGTCTTCACCACCATTATGTCCATGTCCAACCAGTAGCCTACTATTCACCCTCTCTTTCTCTCTTCCTCAGTCCCCCTCCTCCCACTTCCTCGCTCTCCTCCCCCTCCTTCCTCCTCCTCCTCCCCCTCCCTCCTCCTCCTCCCCCTACCTCTCCCAAAAAAACCCCCATCGTTTGGCTAAGCTGCAAGCGTGGTGTAACCCGCTCCAGTGACAACAATTAGCTGTATTAGGATCACTTTGACTTTGACACAGGCCACAGAGGTCGCTACACACACGCACGAGCACACACACATGGGTGTGTGTGGGCGTGGGAGTGTGTGTGTGAGTGTGTGGCCTGCATCGTGTTTCAGATCGCTGGGGGAAATGGATCCGTGGTAAATGGTTGGAGCCAAACTCAATCTGCTTACCTGAGGCTCTTCAGGGTGAGCGGAGGAAGAGCTGCACAACACATGAGTCATCGCCGGCCACGTCACGGTCACAGCACAGAGCCTGTGTTTGAAGTGCTGTAGGACCTTAGTACCTCTCCAGTAACACATCGACACACCTCCCATCTCACTAGATCAAAGGCCACTCTGATAGCCCTGTTCTGGAATATCAGACCAAGACAAAGGCTCAGAGACTCCAGATCCCATGAGCCCTGGCACTACAGCTGGCTGGGGAGTATCTATGGAGGAATGCTAGGAAGGAAAGAAGTGAGGGAGAGGGGGGGGGTGGGAGAAAGAGAGGTGAGAGAGACCGACAGACAGAGAGAGAGACACAGACAGAGAGACAGAGATTGAGAGAGACAGAGAGAGACACAGAGAGAGAGACAGACAGAGACAGACAGACAGACCGAGACAAAGACAGAGAGAGACACAGACAGAGAAAGAGAGATAGAGACAGAGAGGAGGAGGTCGAAGCAGAGACCATGCTTGACCTTCCTAGTAGCCCTGTGCAGAGGCAGTCAACATGGCTGCTGCTTGTCCCTGTATCAGCTATCACCCCACACACCCAGAGCCCCACACTGCCATCTCTCTGATCAGCTATCACCCCACACACCCAGAGCCCCACACTGCCATCTCTCTGATCAGCTATCACCCCACACACCCAGAGCCCCACACTGCCATCTCTCTGATCAGCTATCACCCCACACACCCAGAGCCCCACACTGTCATCTCTCTGATCAGCTATCACCCCACACCCAGAGCCCCACACTGCCATCTCTCTCATCAGCTATCACCCCACACACCCAGAGCCCCACACTGCCATCTCTCTGATCAGCTATCACCCTACACCCAGAGCCCCACACTGCCATCTCTCTGATCAGCTATCACCCCACACCCAGAGCCCCACACTGCCATCTCTCTGATCAGCTATCACCCCACACACCCAGAGCCCCACACTGCCATCTCTCTGATCAGCTATCACCCCACACACCCAGAGCCCCACACTGCCATCTCTCTGATCAGCTATCACCCCACACCCAGAGCCCCACACTGCCATCTCTCTGATCAGCTATCACCCCACACACCCAGAGCCCCACACTGCCATCTCTCTGATCAGCTATCACCCTACACCCAGAGCCCCACACTGCCATCTCTCTGATCAGCTATCACCCCACACCCAGAGCCCCACACTGCCATCTCTCTGATCAGCTATCACCCCACACACCCAGAGCCCCACACTGCCATCTCTCTGATCAGCTATCACCCCACACACCCAGAGCCCCACACTGCCATCTCTCTGATCAGCTATCACCCCACACCCAGAGCCCCACACTGCCATCTCTCTGATCAGCTATCACCCCACACACCCAGAGCCCCACACTGCCATCTCTCTGATCAGCTATCACCCCACACCCAGAGCCCCACACTGCCATCTCTCTGATCAGCTATCACCCCACACCCAGAGCCCCACACTGCCATCTCTCTGATCAGCTATCACCCCACACCCAGAGCCCCACACTGCCATCTCTCTGATCAGCTATCACCCCACACACCCAGAGCCCCACACTGCCATCTCTCTGATCAGCTATCACCCCACACACCCAGAGCCCCACACTGCCATCTCTCTGATCAGCTATCACCCCACACCCAGAGCCCCACACTGCCATCTCTCTGATCAGCTATCACCCCACACACCCAGAGCCCCACACTGCCATCTCTCTGATCAGCTATCACCCCACACCCAGAGCCCCACACTGCCATCTCTCTGATCAGCTATCACCCCACACCCAGAGCCCCACACTGCCATCTCTCTGATCAGCTATCACCCCACACCCAGAGCCCCACACTGCCATCTCTCTGATCAGCTATCACCCCACACACCCAGAGCCCCACACTGCCATCTCTCTGATCAGCTATCACCCCACACACCCAGAGCCCCACACTGCCATCTCTCTGATCAGCTATCACCCCACACCCAGAGCCCCACACTGCCATCTCTCTGATCAGCTATCACCCCACACCCAGAGCCCCACACTGCCATCTCTCTGATCAGCTATCACCCCACACACCCAGAGCCCCACACTGCCATCTCTCTGATCAGCTATCACCCTACACCCAGAGCCCCACACTGCCATCTCTCTGATCAGCTATCACCCCACACCCAGAGCCCCACAATGCCATCTCTCTGATCAGCTATCACCCCACACCCAGAGCCCCACACTGCCATCTCTCTGATCAGCTATCACCCCACACACCCAGAGCCCCACACTGCCATCTCTCTGATCAGCTATCACCCCACACCCAGAGCCCCACACTGCCATCTCTCTGATCAGCTATCACCCCACACCCAGAGCCCCACACTGCCATCTCTCTGATCAGCTATCACCCCACACCCAGAGCCCCACACTGCCATCTCTCTGATCAGCTATCACCCCACACACCCAGAGCCCCACACTGCCATATCTCTGATCAGCTATCACCCCACACACCCAGAGCCCCACACTGCCATCTCTCTGATCAGCTATCACCCCACACCCAGAGCCCCACACTGCCATCTCTCTGATCAGGTTTACTACACACCCCGCTGGGGCCTATGTGCATGTGTGTGTGTCCATGTGTGTGCGTGTGTGTGTGCCTGTGTTGCCAGTAAGCAGTCATGTGAGCTGTTACAATGTACTGATCCACACTCGAGTATCAACAGGGAGTGCTAATCCTCGGCCCCTCTGTGTGTGTGTGTGTGTGTGTGTGTGTGTGTTTGAGAGAGAGAGAGAGAGAGAGAGAGAGAGAGAGAGAGAGAGAGAGAGAGAGAGAGAGAGAGAGAGAGAGAGAGAGAGAGAGAATGTGTCAAGAGTGTGTGTGTG
>NC_140362.1:20197500-20202500 GCF_054491055.1 Hypomesus nipponensis
CTCTGTCTCTCTCTCTGTCTCTCTCTCTCTCCCCCTCTCTCTCTGTCTCTCTCTATGTCTCTCTGTCTCTCTCTCTGTCTCTCTCTCTCTTTTTCTCTGTCTCTTTTTCTCTCTCACTCTCTCCCCTGGACACCGTCTCCTAGCAACCAGACACTTCAAGCCTAAAAATAACCCCCCAGAAACGAAAGAACAAAAAATAAATAAAGCATAAATGACAATTAATCCTTTCAAGTTGACAGCTAGGACTCAAATAGCCCAGGTACGAAAAAGAGAGAGGTGAAGAGAGGGGAGAGAGGAGGAGGGAGAACGACGGACGAGCGACAGCCAGCAACAGGTCGTCGTGAAGAGAGGGGCCTTTGCTCAATGAGGGAAGAATCTCTCTTCTCTTGTGGCCAAAAGCCATCACTTTGCCGTGTGTGTGTGTGTGTGTGTCTGTGTGTGTGGAACCTACTCGTCCTGGCAGAGAGGGAGCAGAACTTTTCCACTCAGGGTATGACAGAGGTGTTCAAGGCAAACCCAGCCAGCCCGGAGGAGACCAGTCCACAAACGCTGCCGCCAGGCCTTTCAGCATTCAAACCTTGTCTTAGTGTTCTTCACTGTGCTGTAGCACACACACACAGACACACACACACACACACACACACACCCCCGTCTCAGAGACATTCCTGTGTGGATTAACATTCAGGGAGCGTGGTGTGATGGCAGCGAAAAGGACACCTGACCAGAACAATGTACCCCTCACAAGCAACACACAACCAACACACAACCAACACACAACCAACACACAACCAACACACGACCAACACACGACCAACACACGACCAACACACAACCACGTCTGGACAACACCTGGACAAAGTCCACACAACGCATGCCCAAACACCAACTGCTAGACAGCTTCTAAACAAGCTTAGGGCAGCACGGCCAGGCTCTGACCAGGCAAGGGTGGTTTTTACTAAGTTTGAGGGCTGGTGAACTGTTTCGTATACCTCAATCACTAACGCGGCGGTTTTCCTTTTTGTTGCATGTTTCTGCCTGTGAAGCTTCACAATCGTTTTTTTTTTTTGTAGTAGTAGTATTTTATTTTCATTTTTTACTGCCATGTTGAGATCAATGGTTCAATCAGAACTCTTTAATACGCTCGAAGCTCTTGAACAGGCACCAGTGTGATTGGCTGAACAGCGTGAGAGGCTTGTTTTCAGTTGGACCGACAGGGGGGCAGGCTGGCGGGGGGGGCGGGGCAGGGGGGCGGGGGGGGGCGGGACTTACTGGAGCTCCTATGGCTCTGCTCTGGGGGGAATCCTGTTTGTCTCACTGCTCTGTTGCTGCCCTGATGGCGGCTCTCACTCACGTGTTCAGCGTGAGCACACGCACACACACACACACACAGAGACACACACACACACACAGAGAGACACACAGACACAGAGACACACACACACAGAGACACACACACAGACACAACAGCGGGCCAAAACTGGTGTAGACTTTGGAAGAGCAACACACCGATAGAAAATATAGACCACAACATTGAAATCTCCATGGTTAGTCTAACTAAGTCAACAACTTCACCATGCGCACCCCCCCCCCCCTCCCACGGGCAGAGGAGCTGGGGTGTCTCAGGGGAGGTGTGTGAGGGCTAAAGGAGCAGGGTAAACACCCCTTTGGGACGGACAGGTCAACAGAGACTGGTATTCTCTTCTTACCCTGTCCTCCTCCTGGGTCAGCAGGGTTCTGGTAGCATGCAGGATCTCTCTCACCTACTCTCCTCTGTGGCATCTCTCTCTCTCTCTCTCTCTCTCTCTCACACACACACACACACACACACACTCCCTGCTTCATCTCCCTCACACATGTACACAGAAACACACATGTGTGATAAGAGAAGACAATTAAGAGCGGTGTCGTGGGACCGGAGGCGAGATGATAAAAATGTCATTAAAACTCCAGTCTGTTAGCCTGCAGACCCTACACAGGCTGACTGCAGCCCCTACACAGGCTGACTGCAGCCCCTACACAGGCTGACTGCAGACCCTACACAGGCTGACTGCAGACCCTACACAGGCTGACTGCAGACCCTACACAGGCTGACTGCAGCCCCAACACAGGCTGACTGCAGACCCTACACAGGCTGACTGCAGACCCTACACAGGCTGACTGCAGCCCCTACACAGGCTGACTGCAGCCCCTACACAGGCTGACTGCAGACCCTACACAGGCTGACTGCAGACCCTACACAGGCTGACTGCAGCCCCTACACAGGCTGACTGCAGCCCCTACACAGGCTGACTGCAGACCCTACACAGGCTGACTGCAGCCCCTACACAGGCTGACTGCAGCCCCTACACAGGCTGACTGCAGACCCTACACAGGCTGACTGCAGACCCTACACAGGCTGACTGCAGACCCTACACAGGCTGACTGCAGCCCCTACACAGGCTGACTGCAGACCCTACACAGGCTGACTGCAGACCCTACACAGGCTGACTGCAGACCCTACACAGGCTGACTGCAGCCCCTACACAGGCTGACTGCAGACCCTACACAGGCTGACTGCAGACCCTACACAGGCTGACTGCAGACCCTACACAGGCTGACTGCAGACCCTACACAGGCTGACTGGAACAGCTAATTGCGATTTAGCTTAATCTGTCAAAAGCCAGGTCACGTCGGTAAGCTAATAACGGTTTTGCACTGAAACACGCCTCTCGTCTTCTCTTCAGATGGACCCCTCTCATCCGCCGTGCCTTCCTCCTGGGCAGTAGGTATCAGACGGACTTCTCCAAACTCAGGAGCCAAACTCCCCGTCACCAAACTCCTGACGCCCCGCTCCCTCCCTCCCTCCCTCCCTCCCTCCCTCCTCCCACAACCTGCTGCGTCACACACCGAGTCTCCCAAAATACCAGCTCTCACCATCAACCAGTCAACCTGTTCCTTCCTCTGGGACCTCCCCTCTTTTCCCCCTCTCCTTCTCCGTCACTCCCCATTCTCCCTGCCTCCCACCCCTCGCTTTCCTGTCATTCTTCTGGTGGGGCTAATTTTAGATGAAGGAAAAATACTTGGTCCACATCTGCTTGCAATTCCAGTCAGGGATGTAGAGTGAGAGAGACAGACAGACACAGAGAGAGAAGGAGAGAGAGAGAGAGAGAGAGATAGAGAACTGGGAGGCAGAAGTGGGGAGAGAGGTATAGAAAGAAAGAAAAAGTGGGTAAAAAAAGGATGGTATGGAATGAGCACTAATTGGACAATCAATCAGAGGTCAGTGGTCTCTCTGCTCCTGATTGGCTCTGAACACCACTTGATGTCACTGGCTCTGTGCTCTGCTACTGTGAGAGTGCTACTGTGACCTCTTTCTTTGTCTCCCTCTTTCTCTCTCTCTCACACACACACACACACTGTCTCTCTGAAACACACGCATCTTGACATTCACCACAATGGACAGGGCCCAGAGTGGGAACAGGAGTGTGTGTGTGTGATTATGTGAGTGTGTGTGTGTGTGATTATCCCATCGTAAACAACCCTAACCCTCGTAAACAAAGACTGAGAACACATGCAGTGTCACTGCCTGTCACCACTTTCTCTCCTTGTTCCCTCCCTCCCTCCCAACTCGTCCTCCCTCATCTCTCTCCTGACTCCCCTGCTCCCCCTCCCTCATCTCTCTCCTGACTCCCCTGCTCCCCCTCCCTCATCTCTCTCCTGACTCCCCTGCTCCTCCTCCCTCATCTCTTTCCTGACTCCCCTGCTCCCCCTCCCTCATCTCTCTCCTGACTCCCCTGCTCCTCCTCCCTCATCTCTCTCCTGACTCCCCTGCTCCTCCTCCCTCATCTCTCTCCTGACTCCCCTGCTCCTCCTCCCTCATCTCTCTCCTGACTCCCCTGCTCCCCCTCCCTCATCTCTCTCCTGACTCCCCTGCTCCCCCTCCCTCATTTCTCTCCTGACTCCACTGCTCCTCCTCCCTCATCTCTCTCCTGACTCCCCTGCTCCCCCTCCCTCATCTCTCTCCTAACTCCCCTGCTCCTCCTCCCTCATCTCTCTCCTGACTCCCCTGCTCCCCCTCCCTCATCTCTCTCCTGACTCCCCTGCTCCTCCTCCCTCATCTCTCTCCTGACTCCCCTGCTCCTCCTCCCTCATCTCTCTCCTGACTCCCCTGCTCCTCCTCCCTCCAGCTCCTCATTCATGCTTTTCCTCTCTCTCTCCTCCACCCACCGGCACCCCCCCACCACCCCTCAATTCCTCCTCTACTCCTCTGGTTTGTGAAGCGTTTCTTCTTAAGCAGACTGTTTTGATCAGCCTTAAGTAACACTCACCTCACACCCACATCGCCTCCGGCATGGTGTGTGTGCGACTGTGTGTGCGCGAGTGCGTGTGTGTGTGTGCGTGTGTGCACGGTGACATCATGTAAGCTCCACAGAGTGTCTTGCCTTTGGTTGTGTGAAAAATACAGTAAATAACATGAGACCAAGCAGGCAGTGTTCTCTCAGTGTGTGTGTGTGTGTGTTTTGTCCGGGTGTGTGCATCAGTGTACTCTCTCTCCAGGCGGCCTAAATAATCACTGTTTATCCCCTGGTGTTGCAGGCCTGCCTACTTTGATCTCGCGCACAAACACACACACACACGTGCATTAAACACACAAGCGCACCCAAACGGTCGGTCATCGGAAGTGAGTGTTTTCAGTATAATAGGACATTCGCATCATCACCCCCTTCTTGCATTGGTGTGTGTGTGTGTGTGTCGGTGACTCTAAGCAGGGCTCTGATCCAGATCCCATTAATTGACGAAGCGATTGAATTAACGAGCCAGCCAGTGTGTCCAGGAGGGTTAGAGAAGGTCGGCCTGCCCAGCTCTCTCTCCCTCTCTCCCTGTCCCTCTCTCTCCCTCTCCCTCTCTCCCTATCCCTCTCTCTCCCTATCCCTCTCTCTCCTGTCCTCTCTCCCTCTCTCACGTCCTCTCTCCCTCTCCCTCTCTCTCTCTCCTGTCCTCTCCCTCTCTCTCCCTCCTTC
>NC_140362.1:20207500-20350000 GCF_054491055.1 Hypomesus nipponensis
GGTTAGACATGACTTATCTCTCACCATGGACAGGTCTGCACACGGAAGGGATAAGTGAGGAGAGGAAGAGAAATAGAGAGGGGGGAAACAGAGAGAGAGAGACAGAGACAGAGTGGTTGAAAAGAAGCTTTTACAAACGTGATCTTGCATTCCTTCCATGGGTTGGAGGGAGGAATGGGGGAGGGGACAGGGCAGGGGGGAGACAGAGAGGGGGGGGGGACAGGGCAGTGGGGAGACAGAGAGAGGGGGGGGGGAGGGGACAGGGCAGGGGGAGACAGAGAGAGAGGGGGGGGGGGGGGGTGAGAAATAGAGAAAGTTTAAGGTGGCGCCAGACGGCATTTCAGGTTCTCGGCAGCCAACCACACACACACACACACACTGTGTAGGGGACACACAGTAGTCCTTTGGTGACTTCCCATCCTCTGAAATGTGATTAGTATTTGGCCACCCCTCCCTCCCCTCCTCTCCCTCCACCCCTCCCTCCACCCCTCCCCAGTCCAGCAGACAGGCAGATTCTCAGATAAAAACAGAGAGTGAGTATTGGGCTCCTTGGGCCTGGGTCCTCCAGGGCTGAGAGAGGTTACCCCAGGGTGAGGGAGCCCACCGCCTCCCACAGTTAGGTCAGCCCAAACACTGGCCTGCCTGCCTGCCTGGCTCTACAATGCTGTTCTCTCTATCCCTCTCTCACACACACACACACACACACACAGCCTTCACCCCCTTAACTAAACTTTGGGTTCAGTGCAGATTGGCGGCAGCGGGGCTAAAACAGTGCTGAGCTAAAGAGTTTCCCCCAGGTAAATCATCCCTCCAGCACCACAACACACACCCCACCCACTAATGACCCGCCCCGCCCAAATCCACCCCCCCCCCCCCTTATAACCACCAGTTATCCAGGTTAATCTCATAAGATTAGGGGTATAAATGACAGTGTTGCTAAAACTGGGCCCTGGCCCTTGACAAATACAGAACACTCTCTGGGCTGAGGATTAGGGAACGACAACCACCAGTGTGTGTGTGTGTCTCAGGGGTGAACCAGGGCTGCTCTAGGTTACAGTGGTGGTGTGATCTCCTGGACGGCCCTCCTGATTGGCTGAGCTTGTGTCAGCTGCTTAGGTGGACCAGGTGAGCCGGTCGGAGACGGGGGGGAGTTGAGGACAGGGGCAGGACTCCTCAGAGAGCTTCCAAAATAAATGTCTCAACTGGGATCAGTCGGGGGAAAGAACACAGCTTTGCCGTTACAGGATCTCTGCAGGTGTGTAAGGGGGGCTGGGGGGGGGGAGGTGATCCGAGGGGAGTGTGGATGTGTGTGTGTCGCCAAGATGGGATCGGTTTCGCTGGCGCATTGTGTTTGCGAGGTGCCATGATACGGGCACGCTAAGTCAAACACGCTGTAACTGGGAGACGCTAGTCATGATGATGAACATTCTCTGTCTTACACACACTCCCAAAAGCCCCAACACTCCCCAAAACTGTTCTGTGCCAGACGTGTCTACGGTATTCTGTCACCTCCGCATCTAAATACCCTTTGTTATGTTACCACCTACCCACATCCACCCACACGCACGCAAACACCTGATGCTGCAAGAATGCAGCTTGATCCAGGCAAGCCGCCACACACTGTGGAGCCCTCAGCTGTGCCAGGTCCACACCTGAGAAGATACCCCACACAAACCCCTGTGTGTGTGTGTGTGTGAGATAATTATGTTTACGTGAGTATTGAATGTTTAAATAAGAGAGATAAAGAGACAGAGACATAGACAGAGAGACATCGAGAGAGAGAGGGGGGGGGGGGGAGAGAGAGAGAGACATCGAGAGAGAGAGAGAGAGACATCGAGAGAGAGAGAGACATCGAGAGAGAGAGAGAGAGAGACATCGAGACATCGAGAGAGAGAGAGAGAGAGAGAGAGAGAGAGAGAAAGAGAGAGAGAGAGAGAGAGAGAGAGAGAGAGAGAGAGAGAGAGAGGTTGTGTTTTCCCAGAGTATGTAATGCAAGACAGCCGGCAACTATTAACATTCTAAGCAGGAATGTGGGAGGTCCAAGAATTCCAATAAAAGGCAGCAGTGTGTGTGTGTGTGTGTGTGTGTGTGTGTGTGTGTGTGTGTGTGCGTGGTACACTAACACATGTGCTCTGGAAAAGACACACACCATTATCTTTCAACTGGCATCCATGCAGCCACTGCCAACCTGACTAGCCTGACCACTACGGTCAATTAGGCTTTTAGTGCTCTGGCCCGGAGCTATGGCCATTATTGGGGAGAGAAAAAACGACAAGAGGTCAGTAAAAAGCAATAGAAACCGTATCCAACTGGACCACAGAAGAAAAACTATGGGCCACACACACACACACACACAGCCTAAGGCGAGCACTCATAAGCCCAGAGGTCGTTCACCAGGGCATCTTAACTACATAGCCTCTGACTAGACTAGATAAATCGATCAATCAATCACTTATCGCCGCGATAATCTATATCGCTCTTGCTGGACTGCCAGGCCGTAATGCGGAAGAAATGGACCGTGGTGGTCAACCGTGGTCAAGGGTAACGGTTTGCCTGGGCTGCGGTTTCAAGGGCGGCCGGCGGCATCGCGTAGCGGTGGGGTCCATTAGCGTTGCGTGGTTGAACGCATTGTGATCCTTTGGTCGCATTCCAGACATACATACCGCCGCTTCCACAACCCGGCCTCCGCTAACCGCCAGCGCTGGCACCGCCTCACGCGGAAACACCAACGGGACGGCTGGATGACTCTGCTCCGTCTTTTAAGGAAACGTTAATCTTAAAAGTCAAAGGAAAGGCTCCAAAAGTATAATCTAGCTAATCAGCTGTGTCAAACAACTGTTAGAGCGGGAGATTGTGATTGTTGCCCTAGTCAGCAGTCTAGGGGAGTTCAACAGATAACTATAGGCCTGTTGCTTGTCTTATCATGACCACACACACACACACAAAGAAACAGAAAGTTTACGTCACAAACTCATTAGAGCGTCTCCCTCTGTCTCCTGCCTTGTGCCACATCAAAAGAGAACCAGCTTTCCCAACTGGCTGTGAATCCAAGCTACGAGTAAACCAGCTCCATAACATGGATCGTGACTGACGTGTTCGGGGCGGGGCGGGGGGGGGGGGTGAGAGCTCAGGGTCTTCACACACAGTCAACTAACAAACTCTTTCATACTCTCCCTTTCCCCCCGCTCTCTCTCTCTCCCTCTCCCCCCTCTCTCTCTCCCTCTCCCCCTCTCTCTCTCTCCCTCTCCCCCCTCTTTCTCTCTCTCTCTCCCCCCTCTCCCTCTCCCCTCTCTCTCTCTCTCTCTCTCTCACACACGCGAGGGTGTGCGCACGCCCGCGCCTGCTCTCTTCAACGTGTCAAACGCCGCCACTGAACCCCGCGCTGCTCCGCGCCATTATGAGTACAATGGGAGATCCCTGGCCCTATGGGCCCTCGCACAATCCCCCCCACAGCCAGGCCCACTCCCCTATTGTCCCCGCAACACACACACACACACACACACACACACACAGAGGAAAGCCTACGCACACACAGGCTCACACACACAAGCAAGCCCAAGCACACACACACACACACACAATGGATACTCCAGAGCTGGAGGTCCCACCAGCCACCCCCATACAAAAGACACACACTAGTCCTTATCCCATCAGAGAGGACCAGGCGGAGGACAGAGAGAGGACAGAAATAGAGGGAGCCAGAGAGGGAAAGTGAGGGAAAGGGAGTGATGGAGGCAAAGAGGGAGGTAGAGGGTGACGGGGGAAGATAACGACCAGAGATGTGGGGAGATTGAGAGAGGAAGGGCAGGGAAACTTGCCTACCACATAATTGCACATTATCAAGAGTGAGTGTGTGTGTGTGTGTGTGTGTAGAGCCTGTGTCCATATCACTGGAGGCTAATCAATCATTAGCACAACCTTTGATCTGGACATGGCGGGCTGAGACACAAGCAAGCCTGCTATGGGCCTTGTCAACAGGTCAGTACCAGCTACACTGGGCCTTCGGGCTCATTTCCTTCAATCGCCAGGCCTTCATCTGGGGAACTGTTCTAGAATTAACCTTCTGTTTCTTGTATGGCCTGCTGGGCAGTTATGATCCCAGACTCGAGCCATGCGAAATCGAGAGAAAACAGTGAACTTCCGTACCTTTGCGTACACCTGTCCTCTTTCTGCTCATTCTATAAAAACGCTGAGCTATTCAGACCCCCGCTTGTCTAGCGACGCATGTCGCAACCCTCACCCTCCTCTTCCTCCGGCTGACGCGCGTTCACGAAGAACACGAATCGTTGGAAAGCAGAGATCAGAGGAAGTCTCCGATAATGGAGGAAACACAGAAAATTATACAGGCAGAATAATAATCCTAACAGTGCGCCTCTCAGGAATTAAGTCTTTATGTAACCTATAAATATCACGCATCTACATCCGATTTATGTCCGTTCTCATTCCGTAAATGTGCCCCATCTTGGATTGCCCCACCCTAGAGGTTATCACCTAGGTAACCGGGGGTTAAAGGCAGTCATGGTCTGGTTGAAAGCCCCTAAGCAGGGGCAACGGCAGACATGAGATGAGAGATCACAACCGAGGTCGGGATTAAAGTCTTTCAATAAAGCTACTATTTATAGACTCTCGTCATTAGGTCGGCTTTTCTGTTAGATAATGACCATGTGAATGCGGACCAGTGTTTGTCAACACAGTAAAAACACGGAGAACACACACACGCACATTCAGGTATTCTGCACAGCTTTGGCTACACACACACACACACACTAGTCCAAACACACACCGGCGTCAAGCAGCAAGAGTTTTTCGTAAAAGGGCCACTTGTGGCAGGGTGTGTGTGATGTCACAGACCCCCCCCTCTTCCAAGGATCTGTTGCTCTGGGGAGGGGTGCGCTGGAATGTGGCAGGGGGGACGGGTGGGGGAGGGGTGTAGCCCCGGGGTGAGAAACGTCTGGCGGTCTGTCGGTCTGTCTGCGTGTCAGTCGCTAAGTACTAGCCTGCCGAAGAGCAGCGTTCCTGCTCAAGCAAGGAAAAGAGAAGAGAACGGCTTCAGTCACTGCTACCCCCTTACCTGAGCAACAATATGGTGTTTTAGGGTGTTTGCACAGATATTGTTTTAAAATTTATAGTGCCCCCCCCCCTAATTATTATTATTTTTTTTTTTACTTCCTAGTTTTTGGGGGGAGGGGGGCATTACTTCACAAGTGGTTGGTGTGGACGGGTTGATGTTTAAGTATTTCAGAAACGTGAGTGCGAAGTGTGCACAGCCTCCACCAGCTGACTCCTGACTTTTCAACCAATAGGAAAGACTCCTGACTTTTCAACCAATAGCACACACTCCTGGCTTCCCCTCCCTGACGGAAACATACCTGACGCATCAAAAACCAGCAGCTAACCTACTTCTTTACCAAATCACATAAACACCAGGTGAGGGGTGGTCAAGTAAGGGCATGTTTGCACCCCCCCCCTCTCTCTCTCTCGCTCATATTCATTTAGCAGGCACGTTTTCATCACAGATGCACCAACAAAACCGACAAGTGTCATATTACTCTGCTACCAAACCAGAATAATTGATATTCCTAAATCTCACAGCCTAATATAATGTTTCTATTGTGATTGGAGGGGGGGGGGGGCACACAAACACAACTCTCTGTTACTCACTTCCTCTACCCGTGGTGTACAGTACAACATCCTTGCACCAGATTTGCATTTCTGGTTCCAATTTACCCAGAAAAGTCAGGTGTTGTGCATTGAGTTTAAACCACAATGAACGAGAGGCAGAGCACTGTCTGAGATAGAAAGTCTCACCAGTCGATGGGTTCTCATTCAGAGGCAGCATTTGGACACTGATTGAGTCACTACAAAGTAGATGGAGACATTTACATGTCAATTATGCTGCAAGTGGGTGTGAATCGGCGCCAGGTGTGGGAGCAGTATTGGAAACAAAAGACAAACCTACCATTTACTTTCCAGTTATGCTAAGACAAGTGTTAATGGACAATGTTGGGCTCTCATTGCAAAACGGGGACAGGCATACCAATATAAATATATATGCTGTTAGAAAACGGTTAGGGTAGATGTCAGTATGGAGTCCGTAACATTCCGTGCAGGCCCGTGCTCAGCCTTTTTTTTGAGAACTTCCTGAAGCACGAGACATAGGGAGCACACGTTTTGAAACTTGGGACCGATTTCAGCACAACTCCAGCCTATAACAAAGAGAGGCTGATAGTTTGATGAAATATTTTCATCTGACATAAATGGGGTATTCCTGTGACCCAATAGCACTGATCATGGACCTAGCTATGACGTTCTAAGAACAGAACAAAAAAAAGTTAAGCGCGGTACACTGAACGTTCAAATCAGACCACAGTTCTCACATGTGTGCAACAGGTTTGGAAGTCTAATTCGCAAAATGTATTGGGCAGTGATTACTATTTTCAATGGTCAATGCGTAAGTGTGTAGTTACACGAGATGCCCAAGGTACAGCTCCATCCACCCCAGCCATGACGTTGCTTTGGCCACTACAGGCGTCCAAAACACGCGGACCCGTAATCAAAGTAAAGACATGTTGCTACACCGTTGGATTTCATCAAATCTAAATATTTTTGGTTTATATTTTAAAACAGCTATAGGTCGCTAATTTGAATATGTTAGCAAGCTACGGTTAAAGCATAGCCAACTTAACTCATTCCGACAACAGGTCACATCCCGTCTGTGACAGAAAACCTACACCTAAACCTAGCTAGCCTAGTTAACTTTTGACTGACTAATTAGTAAACATTGGGCCACAGCGAGCAAGCTGATTAACAAGCATTCTGGACGCTAGTTAACTTTACCTCAACCGCAATAGTTTGACAACATGTCAGACTTGTTCTGCTTGCGTGCTGGCGAGAACTTTCACTTCTCAGCTAAATAATTGACGTTAGCTAACGTTAACCGGAGAATATTTTATAATAAACAGCGGCCAACTACTTATCGGCCTGTAGTTTGCTACTTTTGCACAAACTTACCATTGTCTCCGGGAGTTTTCATTTTGATTGTTGCTTATTGTCTATCCAGCCAGATAAACTTCTCAAGTCGATTGTTGAAAGGAAGAAAAGTCTGATATTTCAGCCTTTCCCAGGCTTTGCTTTGGAATGGAAACAACGAGGGTGGAAATTCGGTAGCGAAAAACTTTCCGTTGTTATACCATTCAGGGGTCCTCCGTTTTCTTGTGATCCGAAACTAAAACAACCCGTTTCCAAATTCAACCAACCGGGGATCGAGCACAATTTCCCGAACCCCACCGTTCGCTGAGCTTGCCGATTGTTGCTCGTCCCGCGGCAACGTCGAACCGTTCAGCTCGAGTTGCAGGGGAACACCGTCAACCGTCCCGACTCAAGCCGAAAAACCTCCCCCTCTGCCTCTCTTTCCTTGTTTACAAATAAGTACTTTCACGAACTGTCCCGCTGTTGTTTACTCCGTCTCAATAGCATCTTCCTTGTTTTTGGACATCTCGTCACCAAAAGAAGCTTGATTTGCGGTAAACGCTGTGTCGACCTCTCTTTACAGACTTTTTTTTCTATTCCTCCACTCTCACTCACTCTCCGCACTCTGTGGCTACTCTCCTCCCCCAGTTCGTCTCCTCTAGCTAGGGTGTCGTGTTTCGCTCTCTTCTGCACGGGGCCGCCCACACGGACGGTAGAAGGGGGGGCTAAAGGGCGGGTCACGCCTACTCACCACGAGCCGGGGCCCGCGTCACTGCAGCAAGCGGCGTTGCCTAGGAGACCGCCACAGACACACTGCCGTAGTGACATCATATCCGCGTCCTACGATTATCTAAAAGCGCGAGAGGTAGTGAGAATGGTATTGTCATCTCCTTTTACGTCAATCACAAGGATTTTTCTTAGTATCTTTCTCAATTAATGGCAATTAGATGACTACCCACGTCCTCTTAGATAAGTTAGTTGAAACTAAGGTTGGCTGGTGTGAGGAATAACAATTTATTCATTTACGCTTTTATCCAAAGTGACGCACAGCAGGACTACAGGGGAGATTTGAACCTGCAACCTTTTGATCTGTTGTCAAATCCTCTACCGCTGAGCTATACCCAACCCCAGGCATCAGTTTGTTGATGAAAATATGTCCAAATCGGAATATGCCGTTACTATTTTGCTGCTTCCATGAACCGTGAAGCTTCTTTCGTTTCCTCTGAGCCCAACAACTGGTGTGTTTTGCTTTCTCACACACGTCCACTCTCTCATGCGCGTGCACTTAGTCATAGGGGACAAACCTCAATCAGCCAACTCCAGGAGCGACTGTCCTAGAAATGTGATTATTATTATATTACTTTATCAGATGCCTGGACTCTTAGAAGCCAAAGGTGGTGCCAACTGAGTAATTACATATAAATCCTTGTGTCCTGTCAGTTAGCGTGTGTGTGTGTGTGTGTGTGTGTGTGAGGCACCGATGCAGAGCTATGGACAACATGTGAGTGTGTCGTCAGACTTGGCAGATGAACTGTGTCTCCTCTTCTGGCTTCTTTTTACAACCACACCTGCCCATATGGCAAGGGGCATTCATTCACAGGTCAACAGGGAGGAAGTGTGTGTGTGTGCGCGTGTTCTTTGCATTATAAGTAGGTGTCTGCATACTTGTGTGTTTGTGTGCCATTTGCACCAAGGCCCAGCCATGTCAACAGGATAACAGAGTGTTGAAAAACAAAGTAAACAGTCTCCCCAGACACTGGTGTGCGTCCCTGCGGTGTGATTTACTAACAGGATCTCTCTCCTCTTCACTGACCATTCTTCTGTTGCCTCAGGAAACACTCTCTGCTGGCCCAGATAAGCATCGGGGTGCCAGGAGAGAGAGAGAGAGAAGGGAGAGAGAGCTTCTGTCTGGGAGGCGGAATCCTCCGATCCAGGAAACGTAAAGCGCCGTTCCGTCCTGGTTTCCCCTCGGCAAGAAAAGCAGAACCGTGGTCCGGCCGCCCTGGTTTTTCCCACGCCTGGAACGATATTCCTGTGTGAAAGTGGAACATTGAGGATGGTCCCGCCGTCGTCTGCTGTCTCTCTCTCCCTCTCCCTCTCCCTATCTCTCTTTATGTCACTCTCTCCATCTATCTTTCTCTCGCCCCCCACCCCGTCCTTTCTATGCAACTCTTTGTACGTCTCCTCTAAGATTTTCGACATGACACCTTTGACCGGCCAATATACTTTTATTTCAAATATATCTTTATCATTTTTTTCATGTTTTTGTCTCTCTTACTTACTCTGTCAGTCTCCGTCATATTCTTCTGTTTCCACTCCTCAGCCATCCACCTCTTCCCCTCTCTATCTCCACACTCTTTCAATTGAAGAGCTCTTCAACATCCCCCAAGCTCTTCACAAAGGAAGTATGGTTGGAGAGAGGAGAGGGAGTGGGAGAGAGGAAGCAAGCGATAGAGACCTTCACATAGATGGAAGGTGAAGTTGGGGAAAAGGGAACAGGATGATGGATGTTGAGGAAGTGATGAAACAATGACATTAAATCGAGATTACAAGTTGGGTTCCTTCTCTTTTTTGCATATCATTGTGTATCAGTGTGTGTGTGTGTGTGTTCTTTCTTTTCTGTGACCCCCAACACCCTCTCTCAAAAGGTGCTCTAGTGTTACCCAAGTGGCCGTGAAGATTCAGAAAAATCGACAGCAAAGAACATTCTGAACACTGATAAACATAGTTCTTCCCTCACACCCTCCCGCATCCCTCCTCCTCCCTCTCTCCGTCTGTCCCTCTCCTGTTCATCCACCTCTCTCCTTTTCTCTTGATCTCACTCCCGTGCCCCCCCCCCTCTCTCTTTCTCTCTCTCTCTCTCTCTCTCTCTGTCTCTCTGTCTCTCTCTCTCTCTCTCTCTCTCTCTCTCTCTCTCTCTCTCTCTCTCTCACTCTGCCACCCTCTGTTGCCATCCTCCCTGCTTTTCTACGCCTCCTTCTCCTCCGAGCATTCTATTATTTACTGCCTCTCACTTGCCTACCACTTGCTCCCTTTGTCTCTCTCTCCCTCATTGTTTTTTCAGCCACACAATGCTCTCAAGGATGGGTGCAGAAGTACTTCAATGACATTAAGAACTTTATTAAATTCGGTCTGTCTCAAGTCTGATTTGACAACAAACCTAAACTTTTATTCAATGTATGTCATCATTACAATATTCACAAAAAGATTTTGTCAGGTGCAATGTCATGAAATGTGAACATATGCAAGACAATACTCACCGCCTGCACGGCCCAGCCAGGCTCTGTGGTGGCTCTAGCATCATGTGGGTGATGTTAACTGGCTGGCTGGAACTGGTCTAGCGGAGGTGTTTAACAGGAAAAGTAACTTGTAACTTCAAGAACATCTTTTTGCCTTGCTTCAGGTTTGTCGAGCGGTCTCACTATCTCTCCCTCTTTTTCCCGCCCCTCTCTTTTTATCATCTTCTGTTCTCTGTCTTTGTGTGCCGCGCCCCATCCCTAATCGGAGTGACAGACAGACGCTCTGGAGAGAAAGACGGAGAGAAAGAAAAGAGAAGGAGAGATTTGTGGCAGCAGGGGGGGGTGGGGGGTGGATGGAGCGCTCTCATGCACCCCAGCCCCCCCCGGACACCCCCTTCTCGACCAGGCCTGCATCCTCCCCATCCCACCGACACATCCCATCTCTTCCACTCCCCCTATCCCCCTTTCCCCCTCAATTCCCCCCCCCCCCAACCTACCACAACCCCTCGACCATAAACATTGCTCTGTGAACCACAGAGGTCAGAGACGATCCCACGTTTTCCCGCACCTACCGCGTCACCAGGCCTGATGAGAGATCAAGAGCTCGTAGATCAGACCTCATGAGATCCTACCACCACGCTCCTTGTCCTGTGACTAGCATACACAGACCCTTACAACAAAAATACAATGACATAGTACACAGTTAACATAACATGATCTGAGACGAAATTATAAACATCATATTATTGGATTTACACTCCTCGGCCATCCAATCTCCCGACAGTGCCAACGCTCAGCGACCTCTTCTATACCTTGATTACATTTAGTCATTTAGCGGAAGTTCTTATCCAGAGCGACTTACAGGGCAGGGACATTCCCCAAGGACACAACGTCTTTTGTCACTGCCAGGAATCGAACCGGCAACCTTCTGATTAATAGTCCGATTCCCAAACCACTCAGCCACCTGACCCTGGATTAGTCGAATCGGTCATGTCAGCAGCCTCTGGTATTCTGGTCCGCTAGGTCCGGGTTCCCTGTAAGGCCTACCCAGCCTTTGCAGGTTTCCCCGAGTCCAGATTGAGACACAGTGGTCCTCCAGTTGATCCTAATGCATCCCAGCTTCCCCTGTTCTCTCCCAGTACCACACAGATGGCTCCCGTCAGTGTAATTACCATGGACAATGGGTGTGGTATCTCACTCGCCAGGCATACACACACACACCTGAAGACACACACACGTACACACACACACCTCCAGACGTGAGCACCTATCCCCAAAACACACATACACAAAGAGAATTAAACAACCAGCGGAAACCCAGGATGGAATAAGTAGAATGCCTGGGTTTGGGAGATACAAGACAGAGAGGTACGGTACACACAAGGTGTTTGATGACGTGAAACATGCTTGTACACTCTCACACAGACTCACAGACACACACAGCTGAGTGTGTCAACCTTGATTTCTTTAGTCACGAACATTAACCGTGATAAAGCTTACAATGTCAAGCGCTGAACGGTTGCCAACACTTGGAGTTCTTTTACTGTACTTTCCAATCATTCATTTGCGCAAAAAAAAAAACAAGGTTTGGTTTCTGATGAAAAACGTAAAATGGCGAGGATTGGGTGGACTTAACAGACCACAGGAGAAGTGAGACTAAAAGAATGAAAGAGTTTGACAGTTGAAAGGAAAACTAGCTACTGGAGTGTGTTAGGGTGGCAGTTGATGGCCCAGTAGGAAAAAAAGGAAAATAAATTGCGTAAGGAGAAAAAAAAGAGAGAGAGAGAGGCAAAGCACACAGAGAGAGAGAGTGAAGAGTGGGAGAGAAGGAGAGATTCAATGGGCTCTTTGTCATCAAAGAAGTTGTTTATTTTCAAGTCTGCCGCTCCAACCGTCCGAAATCACATTCACTCCATCTCTCTCGCTCCTTCTCCATCACTGTCTCCATCATTCTTTCTTTCCCTTACCCTCTCCCTTATATTATTTGATCTGGAGTCAGTTTTGGAACACCCAAATCATCTTGAACCAATTTGTCTCCTAAGTCAGTCAGTCTGTGTGTTTGTGCGTCAGTCAACATTCTCCAGAATTCCCCCTGCAGTTCCACAGGGCCCGTGGGCACGATGCTACACAGCAACTCTCTGTACGTCCCCTCTCTCTGTTTCTATCTCTGTCCCTATCTCTCTCTCTCCTTCTCTCCCTCCCTCCCTCCCTCTCCCAGCTGGTATTCGCACATGAGTAATGGGATTACCACAGCGAATGGGGGAGGAGGGGAAAAGAGGGAAAGAAGGGCAGAGTGACAGCGGGCAGAGGACAAGTGAGATGGAGGAAGAGGGGGGTCAGAGTGTGCCAAGGGATGGAGAGTGGGGAGGGGGGTGAAATTAAGGAGTTTAAATCTGAAGAATGGCATGAATGTGGGACGTTTTAATGATTGTACGTCTGGAATGTTGTTGCAGGGTCTTACATGGGGATGTCCAGAGAATGCACACACACACCCTGTTTACTCAGACTTTTAAACGTTCTTTTTAAAATAAAGGCTCCAAATTTACACCTGCGTTCTTCTTCCAGAGCAAGGTCAACTCATTGAAAGTGAGTTCCTATTTTCATCACCAGAGAGCCATCCTTTTTGATCTTTTCTTGGATTGCCATGGCAATGAGGGTGCTGATTGAGAGCAAAAGCGAAGTTTTCTGCCTGCAAAGTATGGAACAAGTTTGAGGCTTGGCCCAAAGTAGAAGGAGGTGCATGGTGTTTGTTGCAAAGATAGGCAATGTGAGAACCACAGAGAATGTGTGTTATATTAAACCAATGTCTGGCAGTGTGTCAAGGGTGTCATATATACAGAGGGGGGGGGGATCAGAGAGGGGGGAGGGGGAAAACGAAGGAGAGAATATATGTTGAGTTAGGACGTGACGACGTCATCGCGTGACACAAAGACCGAAAGAGAAGGACGATAAGACGGATAAAGTTTGTTCACGGGGAAGTTTGGAGTGCGTGAGTTGTGGAGAGAGACGGGGGAGAGAGAGAACGTGACAGAGGGTGTAAAGGAGAGCGAGGGAGGAAGGCAGAGGGAGAGAGAGAGGTATGCTTGGCCCTGTGACAGTTGCTATATTGAGCACAGTGTGTGTGTTGACAGTGTCTCCTGTATCTCACTGAGGAACAAGCTCTTCCTATTGGCACAGCTCAGAGCTTCCCCTTCCCTCCCTCCCTCCCTCCCTCCCTCCCTCCCTCCCTCCCTCCCTCCCTCCCTCCCTCCCTCCCTCCCTCCCTCCCTCCCTCCCTCCCTCCCTCCCTCCCTCCCTCCCTCCCTCCCTCCCTCCCTCCCTCCCTCCCTCCCTCCCTCCCTCCCTCCCTCTTCACCCCCGTCGAACCCCTCTGACCGAACAGATCTTTCCCTCCTTCAACGCACATTCTCCTCTCTTCCCCCCCCCCCCCCCATTCCCCTCTTTTTCCCCTTCACTAGACACTCCCTCGCTCGGTCTCATCGTCCGTCTCCTCGTCTGTCTCCTCGTCTGTCTCCTTTCCTCCTCCGTCTCTCTGCCCAGCACATGTCATGGCCGGTCCCAAATTAGACCGGACTGCGGTAAGACTCCCCCTGCTGTACGAGCGTGAAGCCTGGGTCAGGTACAGTCACAGGCCCAACCTTCCCTCCTCGCCTCCCCCAATCAGTCATCATCCTCAGGGGCTGAGGCCGGGCCCCTTACCTACTACCATATGAAGCCCCCCCCCACCCCTCCACTACCTCCAAACCTGGGCTGGATCACACTTCTAGCCTGGCCACCGAATGCCCTCCCTCCAAGAACAGGCTGTCATAGGATGCCCAGAATAGCTCCCAGCTTAGGACTCCTCTCTTCCCCCTCAGTGCCAGGTTGTCCTCAGATCACCAGGTACACGGTCCATTCATAATGTGCATACCCCAGTTTCTCAATCTTTCTCTCCCGTCTCTCTCTTGCTCCCCCCCCCCCCACACACACACACACATTAACACCAAAGCTATGATTCAAACTGTATGCCCGCCACTGACGCTCGCAGATGATGCCCAAACCCCCTCCACCCCTCCCCTCCACCCATCCCTTCCACCCCTCCCCTCCACCCCTCCCAGTCAACAGGACCCAGTTGGAGGGAGTGTCTGCCTGGTTTCCAGGCCGCCTGGCTCCCCAGGCCGTGGGCCCCGAAGACAGCAGGCCCGTGGGAGGTTGAGCTATGTGTCACATACAGGCCAGTGCAGGGGTGGGCTGATCTGGGGCATGTGCTGCCCTCGTCAGTTTGATGTTCCTACTGCCCTCGCCTGTGCACAACTGTGGGCGGTATTGTAATGTGTCATAACGCACAGGGCAAAACCTCTCCACATATTGTATGTTGCGTGCCTGCGTGCGGACTTGTTTGTGAAGTACTGTGTCGTGGGCTCATTGATGGTGTGGGTGTTGTAGTAATGCGTCATCTTCTTATATATTTCTTTCTTGTGCATGTGTTCCTATGTAGAGAGCAAGAGCATTGTTTTGGACTTTTTCTCCTGCCCTGTCCTTTCTGAGAAAGACACCGATGTTATTGAACACAGGCGAGTAAAAAAAGACTAAACGTGATGATTTACCTTGTTGGAGAGTTAAAGTCAAGAGTTTCCCAAAGTGTTGAGGAGAGGGTGTACAGAAGATTATCAGCTTGTGGTTAGTTGATGCTTCGAGTGTGTTTGTGTGCGACGGAAACGTGTGTGTAGGGGGGTCAGATGGCTGAGCGGTTAGAGAGTTGGGCTATTAATCAGAAGGTTGCCGGTTCGATTCCCGGCTGTGGAAAATGATGTTGTGTCCTTGGGCAAGGCACTTCACTCTACTTGCCTCAGGGGGAATGTCCCTGTACTTACTGTAAGTCGCCCCCCCCCCCCCGGTGAGGCCGCAGGTCGGAGTGTGTATGGGGAGAAGCCTCTGCACACGGTGGGTGCTGGGAGCCATGAGTCATACCTGGGTGGATGGGTGTCCCTGCTGTGTGCGTGTGTGCGTGTGTGTGTGCGTGCCCACATGAGTTGCGGGCGAACGGTTATGAAGAGGTGGCTCGAGCTGAATTGATTGGCAGGACCATAAACCAGTTTATGTCCTCGTGTGGCTCTTATTCTTTCTCTCCACACAATCCATTTTCACCTTTTTATACCACTCCTCCGCTCTCTCTCTGTGTCTCTTTCTCTCCTTACCAAGGAGAGTATTTAAGTGAATGGTAACACTACAAGCATCTTAAAGGAACATGCCAAGGCCTTTAGCATTCAGCTACCTTGTTTGCACTTACCGCGAGTTTAGCGAAAGGATGTCGCTAAGATGTTGTTGCGTCAGCTGCCCTCCTAGTAGACTGTATTGTTTGTGTGTTTCTTGAATTCCAGTGATTGCTAAATTGCTCAGAAAGACTATCCAAGTTGTTGTGAGAGGAACAAACTCTTTGAATGTTTTAAGGGAGTTTGAGTATAGCTTTGAGAGAGTTTGAGTATAGCTTTGAGGGAGTTTGAGTATAGCTTTGTGGGAGTTTGAGTATAGCTTTGTGGGAGTTTGAGTATAGCTTTGTGGGAGTTTGAGTATAGCTTTGTGGGAGTTTGAGTATAGCTTTGAGGGAGTTTGAGTATAGCTTTGAGGGAGTTTGAGTATAGCTTTGAGGGAGTTTGAGTATAGCTTTGAGGGAGTTTGAGTATAGCTTTGAGGGAGTTTGAGTATAGCTTTGAGGGAGTTTGAGTATAGCTTTGAGGGAGTTTGAGTATAGCTTTGAGGGAGTTTGAGTATAGCTTTGAGGGAGTTTGAGTATAGCTTTGAGGGAGTTTGAGTATAGCTTTGAGGGAGTTTGAGTATAGCTTTGAGGGAGTTTGAGTATAGCTTTGAGGGAGTTTGAGTATAGCTTTGAGGGAGTTTGAGTATAGCTTTGAGGGAGTTTGAGTATAGCTTTGAGGGAGAGTAATGACTGGAGAACCAGAGGTGGAAGCTCACCTGTAAGTCGCTTTGGATTAAACACATTATTTAGTCACATTTTGAATGCGATTTACTTAGTGCCGGGTAGCATAAGCTATTGTGCCAACACAGATTGCAGAAACATCTCCATTATTCTGTCCTGCTAAGAAGTGACTAAGCAGCGATATATTTCAAATCCTGCCCCTTAAACACACCCCAATCAGCCACTCATTGGCTACATTTCGTACAAAGACATGCACACCTTACACTGACGCATGCACACACACACACACACACACACACACACACACACACCTCACATGGCAACACTGGTGCTGTGGGAAACCAGATCTAGTCTGTATCACTCCATTGCTGGCACTGTCTGCTGCAAGCACACACACGCACACACAGACACACATAGACACACACACACAGACACACACTTGGACCGACTTTGGTGAAACCCTGACAGCTGGCGGTATGTGTACCACTAATATATTGTAGCCGTAACTTAGCCAATTCCACCAGATCTAATGCCATGGTGGTTACTGGTACTCAGCAGACCATGCAGTAAGTTAGCTGGGTCTCAAGTAACAGTCGTGAGTATTGAGCCGTCATGAGTATGTGACTCAGACACACAGACACCATTTCCCCATCCACACCGGCTGCATGATAATGCTAGGCCCACGATGCGACATCCAACTGACAACTACCTTCCTATCATCGAGAAGCATAATTGTACTTAGGTTATGTACTGTTCACTCATAAAGGATTGATGCTGTTTATCAAGTGCGTTCACCGCGGGAGACGATAGCTAACGCTATAAATACATTGTGTTTGTTTGTTCGACACGACTCTCGACAACAACATTTCATATATACCCAGACTTAACGTGTCACCGTGGTGACAGGATCGCATTCTCCCCGCGAGGAGTGAGTCAACGTGAAGGTGGGCGTCTGAAAGCTGCCGTCTCACTCACACCCTGTACTGTTATCCTCCTATACCAAACTGTACCATTACCAAACTATACGATCCTCCTCCTCTACCATCCACCTACTCTACCAAACTGGACTATTAAAGTACTATACCAAACTGTGCAATCCTCCTACCATACCACATACTGGGAGAGAGAGAGAGGGAGGGAGAGAGAGAGAGAGAGAGAGAGAGAGAGAGAGAGAGAGAGAGAGAGAGAGAGAGAGAGAGAGAGAGAGAGAGAGAGAGAGAGAGAAAGAGAATAAGAGAGAGAGAGATAGAGAGAGAGAGAGAGAGAGAGAGAGAGAGAGAGAGAGAGAGAGAGAGAGAGAGAGAGAGAGAGAGAGAATGAGAGAGGGAGACAGAAGGAGGTTAAGGCGAGAGAAAGACAAACATAGGCTTAATTAAACAGATGTCCTCTGACTCAACAGAGAGAGAGTGAACGGAGGGGAACAGAGTGTACTTCCCAGTCTGTTAAGTGTCAAGACACAGGATGGGACTCACCCATCTCATCTGTTTCCTCTAAAAGTTTACTTGCATCTACCATTTCACGCCAGGCTTTACCGATGCTCTACAACAGGTCGCAACCGAAACAATTGTGTGAGAGAAAACAAGACTGTTTTTAAAGGGTTGTCACACATAATATCGCAGATGGCTCCACCTAGTGGTAGTTTAGCAACAGGGCACATGGTCTGTGTTTAGTTGAGGTTGTTGAGTCAGCGATGAGTTTTATACAAATGTAAGGAAGTCATTTACGTAGCTGTTTCCAAAAATAATTTGGAACATGACACCAAAAAATAATCCAACCTTTTTCAACCTTTCGAAAAAAAAATATCCGAGACTTTCTTTTCACACATAACACTACACACAACGTTTAAAGTTTATTTTAAACTTTAAAAAAACATTTTTTATCGAAACTTTTTTCGTATTTTTATTTTTTTTTACCTTTCGAAACTTTTTTCACACACAGGAGAGGAGAGAGAGATCATGGCCAAACACAGATTAAAACGAGCCTGGCTTGAACATTTAAGAAGTAGAAGGTACAAATCTTTGTGTAAAAATTTAAGGAGTGAAAGTAAAGTTATATGTATAGTGAAGAAAAGTATTGCTACCAGGAAAATCTACTCAAGTACAGTAACAAAGTATTTGTACTTCATTACTTCCCATCTCTGTCAGTTTGAAAAGACACACTAGGCAAGGATCATCTGTACAGTTTTTGTCTCCTGTTTTTATTTGTATGAATGAAACACTTTCAGTTACAAAAATGACTTAAATGAACAACACTGTACAATGAACAAGCAGAATTCTTTTTCTCTTTTTTTTTGGTTTTTAAAGGTAAATACACTAAAAGGCTAACTTGCTACCACAAGGAAGAAGGGGGAGACAGAGAGAAGGGGTTTGGGAAAGGAGTGGGTTTTCACAGAATGGAAAACACAAGAGGAAGTATGTGAGGACAATGGACACACACACACACACACACACACACAAAGACATTCACTCGGACACAACCACACGCACGCATGTGCACTCACACTCTTACACACATTCACTCAGAGTGACAGTTGGAAGAGGGGGCAGTTTGCGACATGTTAGGGTCAGGGTTCACGCACAAACACCACCATGGGAGTTAGGGTGTGTTCTCAGCTCTCAGAATCCCCAATTTAACAGTCCTCAAAAACAGATAAGATCAATTCCAGAGAAAAAGGAAGGGGAGTTGGAAATTCAAGGGAAAATCCCCAACCTTAACGTCTCATAGAATTACCTCGTTCACGCTTAAACAAACACACACACACACACACACACACACACAGACAGTCATATACAGTCACACACCACACACAGTCTCTAGTGAAACATGAAACCACTGATTAGACCAATCTCTATCTCAAATCAAACAGGGATAGTGAACAGACTGACAGACCAGACAGACAGAACAGTAAACACACACACACACACACACACACAGATGTAAAGATGGACAGACAGAGGTTAGACAGAAAGACAGACCAGACAGAACTAAACAACAGGATAAACAAACTCAGAGAGGATCATGGGAGGTCAGCCGTTCTCTGGCTGCACGAGCCAATAGGACATAACTCAAGAAGGATCAGAACAGCTACAGAGATACCAAGAGAAACGTAATCGTCGCCATCATTATCTTCGCCATCAACATCATCATCATGGTCATCATAATTACGAGAAGCTTAAGGTTATTTTTCCAATGACAAATACTTAAAAATATACATTTTATCATCATCATCTTAATCGTCATCATTATTATTATTATTTCCCTTTGGATAGCTAAGGTCTATGCTTTGTAAACTGGATCACTAGGTGACAAGAGACTCAAGCAGAGAAGAGGTTGATGAAGGGGAGAGAAAGAGAAAGGGATGCAGAGGGTGTCTGTTGAAGAGAACAATATTATGGAGCTCTTTGGTTTTATTCTGTAAGATACGACTTTGCTGTCTCGCTTAAGAACCTTTGGACTGAAGCTGTATTGTAGAGAAGAAGAGGGAAAAGGGGGAGGGTGAGACAACAAGGGAGTGTGGAAGGAATTGGGTGGAGGAATACAGGTTGGGTCTGGTCTGCTCTCTTTGATGCTCTCTCTCTCTCTCTCTCTCTCTCTCTCTCTCTCTCTCTCTCCCCTCAGGTTAATTTTCGCATGCCGTGACATTTAAACCAGTTTGGGATTCTTGTAACTTGTTACTTGCACATTACTCGCTCAAAAACTAAATGAAAGGAATTCGATACTGATTTATGTCTGGCCAGCCCTTGTTTCTCGCTCGACATGCTTGTAAAGGCGCATTTCTCCAACACAATCAATGTTCTGGTCTTCAGAATGCACAAGAGATTGGGAATTAAACCAAAGTCTGAAGTCTGAAGCTGTCAGAAGCAGAGAAAGAGAGAGAGATAGACTGAACATTCCAAATGACATCATCTCTCTGACTGTGTCACTACATTCACCCAGAATGCACCAGGGGAAGTGAAGTGTCTGATTGGACACTTTGGTGGACAGCAGGGTTTAGGGAGCGTGTGGAAGGTGTCGGGTCCCGTAGTAGGGCATGTACTTTGGTATCATTCTCGAAGGGGGTATCCCTACTGACGAGGCCTACACTTTACACCTGATCCCTCGGACCCTGAAGACCAGACCGCGTTAACAGTCTTCATAGAGAGTGAGCGTGTGAGAGAAGAGAGCAGTGAAAAATAGTGACTTGAAGGAGATGGGTCTGAATAGGATTCATCTCCTTTTCCCAAGTACAACTCCCATAACCTCCACCCATGCACACACACGTTGAAGTTTGAGGGGTGTCACCTAGCGACCACAGTTTCAGCCCTTCCCTGGTGGCCCGCCCCACAGGACTACCTGCAGCACTGATGGACACACCAACCAGCCAATGAGCTCCCCCAACCAAAGGGAGTTAGCCAATCGGCCACGGCTGGTGGTCCAGGTGATAAAGCTTTTTGTTTGGGAGTTGGGTAAAAATGGCCAAGTTTTTTACATGTTTACATGAAGAGGGTCTTGGTGAAGGTTTGGATACTACTACGTTCATATTCTAAGACACTGAGAATTGTTTAGGGCATATTACCATAAGGTTTGAGATATTTACTCTTTAAGTGCCCTAGGGTTAAGACTCCCAATCTTCAAAACAGTAACAAAACAAACCATCTTGGCCTGAATGAAGCGATTCCAGACCAGTCCTTAGGGGTCCCCTCTGCCTGGGGCTGGTGTTCGGGCAGCAGGGAGGGGTCGGGGAGGCTGGGGGTGGAAGGGCTGTGTTCAAAGCTCAACACAGAGAGAGCAGGGGCTGTTTCTGGGTTAGGGACAGGGGTGTGGGTGTCTGTATGAGCGTGTGTGTGTGAGTGTGTGGACTGTGACACAAACGCAAAAAGCTGACCGTCAGATTACGCTCCCCTGACTCAAAATGCTCACATGCTGCGTTGCGGTAAAGGGCCAGCGCCGGGGTGCACTTGCTCACCAGGATGAGGCGTGGCCCACATCTCTGGTGTTGGAACCTGGGGTCCTAGTAGGACGAGGAGCGTTTGACCTTGGTTCTGACCCAGTCCTGCTTTGTGTCTTTACAGTCGCACAGTACACACATGCTGTCCACACGCCCCCCCCCCCCCCCCCTCCGCCTGGACCCCAGGCCCTACTTGAACCTCTCTCTTTTTTTTTAAAGCATTCATCTATTTGGTTTTTCATCAAAGAATATGAGGTATATGATGAACTATCTCTCTTTTCCACCCAACACACGGATGAGGAAAACAAATCAGACAAACGCAAAGACAAACCAAAAAAACGAACAAACCTAAGACTTTCAGAGCATCCAAATATCCATACTACCACAGTATTTAGTATGGTAGATACTATGCACAGACAGTGCCTTCTGTGTCGTATGGTAGTATGGCAATTGGGACGCACCATTTGCATCTTGGAGAAAGACAGAGAGGAGGAAGGTGTCAGAAGGAAGAAGATCTTCTTGGTCTCCCCTGCGCTCCTCCTCTTCCTCGCCCTGTCCCTCCATTGCATGAAAAGAAAAGAAACTATCTCTTGTTCTCACCCATGTCAATCTTCTCACATTTTTTTTTTTTTGGTTGTGTAGCTGTTTAAAGCTTTCAGTGTGTGCCTCCCCCTCCCCCCCCCCCCCCCCCCCCCCTCCTCCCCGGTGGGAAGTCAGGACAGGGGCAGCACTGTGGAGCGGCTACAGTCATGTCTAACTACGACTCACCACCCATACATTCACATCTCTTCAGTACGATAAGCAATTATCTGTTTGGGCTACAACTGACGGCACACATCACCTGAGAACAATGATTTGATCAAATTTAGAGTCACAAAGAAATGTGTATTCCTATGCATATCGCGTTTATCACGAGCCTTAACGATAACGATCCGTTCACACACAGCATGTCGATAATAATTCATGCGGTTATTCTTTAGGATGAGTCAAGTCTCGAACACAGTGCTGCCCCAGTCCCCTGAGAGAAGCGTACTTCCCCTTTAAGAGGCGAGGGTCTCGAGGAGGAAGAGATCGTGACCAAGACCAAAGGGGCCGTCAGCCATGTTCCCCAAGGCCCCGTAAGAACTCTACTTGCATTTCTCTGGTTTGATTTGGTTTGAGGATGTGAGAAAGTCCTTCAACTGAGCTTCTGGTTAAAGGCAAACCCCAACGCCATGTACAGTAAATCACAAAATACATCCTGTGAAGAAATGAATAAATAATCAAATAAATAGAAGAAATTATGAAAAAGGATAGACAAAATTAACCTAGCCCGAATAAATAGTACAATCAATGTTTAAATCATTGGACAAAGAAATAAAATCCAAAGAGAGATAGTTGAAATTTTTGGTCTAAAATCAAGTCATTATCATCAAGGTTTTTAAGATCTTTTTCTCAAAGTCTTTTTTGTAAGTTTTTTTTTCTTTCTTTTTTTTTTCTTAAATACATAGCGATAAGTAAGCATTAGAACATAGATCTTTTTTTCTACAAAATCTATAGAAGCACTAACAGGTACATTCCGTCTAAGAGTTTCTGTGGAGGAAAGTTTTGGTCTCAAGGGTGAGAAGCTCCACATCTAAGCTTTTGTTCATGAATGATTCTCATGGGTCGACTGTACTTCTGAGTCTATCAAACCAAATATTGTACTCTTTGGATGCAATAAGTTCAACTCTTCTGTCAATTTGGCCGAGGGCTATAAATGTGTGTGTCTGTGGAATGGTGTGGAACGGTGTCTTGCTTTGTGATCGCTAATAGATAAAAAATGCGATGTCCTTGCAAGACCTGATGTTCACTCCCTCTCACAGATACAAGTACATAAATACACACTCCTCGGACAGACTGACACGATCCAAGTTCTAAACCTTGATGCAGTGGCATGCAAGGCCGCAAGATCTCTCGGTATTTCACTCGATTTTTTTTTGGTATGGTTTGGTTTTCGTATTTGGTTTAGTTTTGCTTTTTCTCCTCTTGTTATTGGCTTTATGTGTCTTCCTTATCTGCCAAGACAGTCTGTTTATCTAATAAAAATCTGGAAGCGAAATTTTCACAGTATTTTTCCAACCACCTGATAAAAATCTCTAGCAAGACTACAAAAAAAATATGAAGCTCTTGTAGTAGGCGCGTACGTTATTCCAAATGAGTATAAGCACTAAAGTACAGTACATGAAACAGCATCAAGAGACACGGCAGAGATCAAACGATCAAACCCAACAAACAGAAAAAATAAAAACATATTCGGAATCAACAGTTCAGTGAGGTCATTAGAGTTAGCCCATCCAGGACCAGAGAAGAAGAGCTGAGTTTCTGGCAGGGGGGAGAAGAGGAACGCCTGTCTTTCTGTCCTGCCTGTCCATCTGTCCACACTGCTCCGTCCTGCCTGTGCTACACAGTACACGGGGTCATGAAGGCCCGCACAAGTTTAAAAGCTAAAGGTCACAGACAGCCAGACAGACAGACGCGTGTGGGCCTCTTGACTCTTTCGAAACCTCCTCCTGAACTCCCCCTCTGCCCCCTCGCTTGTGGTTCGATCCTTGGGTTGGTTTTTGGCTTTTTCAGGCGGTATTTTTGGTATCTTCTTACAAAACAAACAAAAAGTTGTGACACCTGCCTCTCACTTTCTCCCCCCCTGGCAGCCCTCCCCCGTGGCAACCCCTCTCCCCATGAGGGGGGGAGAACCGTGTCCCTTTTAAAGCTTCCCTTCTGGGCGTTGGAAGGGGGTGGGGGGGCAGTAGGGGAGGCAGGGGGGTACCGGGGCCAGGTTCTGAATCCCTGTGTGTTCCCATGTCATGACTGCAACCCCGCACTCACCGAAATCTGACGAAAGCTTTTGGTTTCCAAACGGTTTCCAGATCAGACTGGCGGTGCTGGTGGGGGTGTGTGTGTGGGGGGGGGGGTTTGTGGAATGACGTGAAATGAATCTGATGATGGGGGGGCGATGAAACGACACAGACACACCTGTAGGTTCTTTACTGATCTACGTGATGGATCAGAGAGCCACCTGTGACCAAACACACATTAACGGACTCATTTATCGCCCTTCGGCTTACATTATTACCTCTTCAAGCACAATCACGGCCCTATTTCATACTTTTTAAGAACAGGAGCCGCTGTCGACAGACAGGTAAATCGAGCGCGGCGGGCGTGCGGGTCTGTTAACAGAGCACAACACGGACACGGTCTAGGATGAACGACATTGTCAGGTGTCCTTCTGTGTCCTGGCTGTTTTGACCCTCAGAGAGAAGAACACACTTTCTCCAGGAAACATCTACATTCCGACAGACAGAAAGCAGAGGGACAAATCGTGTGAAATAAAAACGTCAATGTTGTCGAAAAAGCGTACAAAAGCGCTGAAGGAGAGAGGCTGCGGGAGGAGTATTTAGAGAGACGAGTAGGCAGAGGTAGGTCAAAGACTTACCAAACACATAAAGACATATAAACACACACCTCTGTCTCCTCAAGTGCAACCGTGACTCATTCAGTAACAATCATCAACAACAATCCAAAATGTCCCTAACAAAGGAATGGCAGACACAAACAGACATGATGACAATGATGGATGGCGGGATGGCAGATGGTAGAATGAAATTGGTTGTGGATGTGTGTGTGTGTGTGTTTGCGTTGCAGTAGCAGAGGTCTGGTCCTGGACAGGGTCACTATGTACACATCCTTTGGATAAAGCTTTTCTCTCCGTTTTTGGTTTTTGGTATTTGGGATTTTGGTACGGTTGTAATTTTTTTTTGTCATTGTGTGTTCATTTTTTCCTCTTCCTAAGATACATTTTTGGTTTAAAATCCTCCTCACTTCACCCGAAGTTCCCCAAAAATCAGTCCTCCTTTTCTGTTTGTCCTTGCCGCCATTCCCTAAAGATAGAGTCAAAGTTTGGTTTTTGTCATTTTTGGTTTTCGAAGATTCGACACACAACTCTGCCCTCTCTGACCCTTCCGGTTTCTTTGTCATTGGTTTCTTTTTCCAGAGAGGGAGAGCTGCAGTACCGACATCGCCCCAACGCTGCCTCCTCTCCATCAGTTTGGATAGATAAAGATTTTTGGTTTCAATCTTCCCCCCCCCCTTCTCCCTGTTTTGCTTCTTCCCCTCCCTCTCTCCTCTCTTTCATTCTGTGTATTTTTGGCATCGAAAGACCGGGAGAGAAAGAGAGAGTGAACGCAAACACTAAGAACTGGAAGAAGGGTTTGAGAGAGAGAGAAAGAGATAACTTTGGTTGAAAGGTCCTCGTCTCCTTCCTCCTTCCTTCCGCCTCCTCCTCTCTGATTGGCCCTTGGCGTTGTCACTCGATCTTGGCTCCTCCCAGAGAAGGTGGGCTGTGTGCCAATTCGCTGGAGGAGCAGGAGGAGGCGGGGCTTGAGCAGGGGGAGGGGGAGCAGGGGGTGGGGCTGACGCTGCTGGCGGACAGGAAAGGGGAGGACTGGGAGGCTTTGGCTACGGCGCTGCTGACCAATCCAGCGCCAGGATTCTGGCCCATGTGTAGGAGGGCAGGGTGGTTGAGGAAGATGGAGGAGGGAAGGCACCCTCCTTGTCCCCCAGTGCCCCCCATCAGCACCTTGCTGCCCCCTTCAAGACTGGAAAGGGGCAGCTGGCCACCACTGGCTGCTAGGGCTGAGAGAGAGAGAGAGAGAGAGAGAGAGAGAGAGAGACTCTTGTTAACAGCAGGGCTCTCACCACAATCTTGAACATGTGGATGAAATGAGGAGGTTAAGAAATGCACATGGGGGATGAAAGCATGAAGAGGCAGAAAACACACACACACTACCACTGAAACACACACACTACCACTGAAACACACACACACTACCACTGAAACACACACACACTACCACTGGAACACACACACACTACCACTGAAACACAAAAACTTACTCACTGCTATGGTGTGGAATGTATGGTGGTGGAATGGAACATATAGTGGTCACTAGCTAGTGTGCTTTAGTTCCTTCTTGACTTCCTGTCTGTGGTCTTACTGTACTTCCCTGTGTTTGACTGTAAGTATTACAGTCTTTTCATATCGCACTCTAGGACTTGGAGACAATCTCGGTCCTTACTCCCCGAAGGCCAGCCTTGAAATCTCCTTTCAATACCAATTTCACCATCACTTTGTGGTTCATTTTGGTCAATAATACACCCCCCCAGTCACTTGGGGTGCTTCACCATCTGTCTGTCTCTGTTTTGGTTTCTCACCTTCCTTCACCTTCTCTTCTCTCCCTTTCTCTCTCATTTTCTTGCCCCATCTCTCCTCTCCATCCCCCCCTCCCCCTCTCTATCTTGTCTTCCTCTCTACCTATCTCACACACCTTGAATAGTGGCCAGTGGGTTGTTGCCGAGGAGAGCTTGGTTCATCCCTGTGTTAACTCCCATCACAGTGTTCCTGTTGTGTTCCACACACACACACACGTGCGCAGAAAAGTGGAAACAATCGCACGTAGGGGAGAAACAGGCAAAGAAAAGACAGTTAGACAGGGGGCACGTAGAGAGATGACTGGATCGCCGCTAGAAACAGGAAGCAAGGAAACGCATTCAACGTCACGACTGAAACTCTTCACTCCTTTCACAAAAGTCAGCGTTTACTTTGGTTACTTTGGTTAAGCAGTTTGGTGTGTCAATGTGAGTGTCTGTACGTGACCACGTGTGTGTGTGTGTTTGTGTGTGTGTGTGTGTGTGTTTGTGTTCCCTCTTCACCTCAAGTTTGCAGCAAAATCGCTGATGTAGCTTGAAACATCTCCGTTCTTCTTACCCATACGCCACAAGCTGTGGACACAAGAACCACACACACACACACACACACAGGGTTAAAATGCACTGCTGCACCTGGGAGCAGGCTGGGGGATCAGTGTGTGTGTGTGTGTGTCAGCCACCTGTGTGTTCACGTTTTCACTACAGACTGCAGGTGAGTCGAGGAGGATACACAGCAGAGTGGAGGTGTGTACTTCTGTGTGTGTGTGTGTGTGTGTGTGTGTAGCCTCACCCTGTGTTGAGGTTCAGTGTGCTGTGGCTGGGAATGGCTGGGCTGGCTGTGCTGCGAGGGGGAGGGGTCACGGGGGAGGAGCTGAGGCAGGGGTGGGCGGAGCTGAGGCTGGAGCTCAAGGGGCAGGTGGAGGACATGGTGGTCACGGTTGTGCTGAGGCTGGTCACAGCCTGGGACAGCTGACTGGACAACTGTAGGGTGAGGAGAGCGAGAGAGGGAGAGAGAGGGAGAGAGAGGGAGAGAGAGAGAGAGAGAGAGAGAGAGAGAGAGAGAGAGAGAGAGAGAGAGAGAGAGAGAGAGAGAGAGATTAGGGTATATAGATATTTGGTAAGGTAAGTAAAGGGGTAGATTGTTGGGGCATAGGCTAGATGGACTGGGCCGTACCATCGACAGATTTAAAGTGGGGAGGATTAACCCTAACCCCATAATACAGTTGGTGCGGGGCCGGGCCATACCATGTGGGGGCTGTAGCAGGGGGGCTTGTGCGTCTGGGGGCCGCTGGGGGCCTGGCTGGGCAGGGGAGGGGTGGAGCTGTTGGGGTTGATGCGCTTCTCCTTCTGCCGACGGTTGCAGAACCAGACACGGATCACCTCCTTCTCCATGTTGAGCTGCTCTGCAATCATCAGGATCTCTTCTGAGGTAGGCTTCTGGTTCTGCTGGGACACACACACACACACACACGCACACACGTCAGACGCTGCAGCGTGCCACTCACACCTTACACTCACACACAGGTTGGCACACACACGTTGAACATGACACACACTGGAGGTAAAACACACACGCATACACGTCAGAGGCTAGACTCACACAGGCCCGTCAGAAGTCACACGCACATCTTACACACGTACAGACATCACGCCCACACACACACACACCGTGATGAAGGCGCGCTCCAGGGCCACGCGTACGTTGGTCTCAATGCTGGTTCTCTTTTTTCTGCGTCGGCCTGGCAACCCCTCGAAGCCCATAGAGGAAGAAGACAAGGAGCTTGGGCTGGGCAGGGTGCTGTCTATGGACATGATCTCTGTGGAACACACACACACACACACACACACACACACAGAAAGCACACATGCAAAGACAGACACACATACACACACACAGCATGTTAGTCACTTGGCAAACATGCACTTTGTATAACAGACTACACAATGCCTACGTACTGTGCAATATACGTTTGCAAATGGCGTCCACTTTGTGTTCAGACTAGACTCTAAATGCTAAATGTCTTTGTGCTGTGCCGTGAGCTTCGAAGCATCCGCTCTGTCACCTGCATCGTTCAGCCACTTCTCCAACAGGGGCTTGAGCTTGCACATGTTCTTGAAGCTCAGGTTGAGGGCCTCGAAGCGGGAGATGGTGGTCTGGCTGAAGTCATTCCCATACAGCTTCCCCATGGCCAGACCCACGTCACCCTGGAGGAGAGAGGAAGGACAGGGAGGAGGCACAGGGAGGAAAGGAGAGAGGTAGATGAGAGAGAGACGGGGAGGGAGGGAGGGAGGGAGGGAGGGAGGGAGGGAGGGAGGGAGGGAGGGAGGGAGGGAGGGAGGGAGGGAGGGAGGGAGGGAGGGAGGGAGGGAGGGAGGGAGGGAGGGAGGGAAAGAGGGAAAGAGGGAAAGAGGGAAAGAGGGAAAGAGGGAAAGAGGGAAAGAGGGAAAGAGGGAGAGACAAAGAAGGATGAAGGAGGCATCACACTCCCCTCAGAACTCTTGACACAAACACACACACACACACACACACACAAGAATGCAAACACACAGCACAGACACACACCTGTGTGAAGCCGAGCTTGATGCGCCTCTGTTTGAAGGTGCGCGCGAACTGCTCCAGCTCTTCCAGGTCGCTCGGCTCCTCGGGGTGAGAGGTCACCGAGGAGACAGTGGTCACACCCCCGCCCCCGCCAATCTCCACGCCCTTATCTCTCTAAGAAGGGACGGGACAGGCAGTTAGTTCTGGTACAAAAACCAGGAGCACGCTTCAAGGCCTGGAAGCCTGGGTCTTTCCTGAGAGGCCGTACCTGTGCTTGGAGACCCAGCCTGGTCGGAGCAGAGAGGAGGCCCCCTTGGTTCTGCTGAGGTAGTGGAATAAGATTTGGTGTAGATAGTAGTCCTGGGGGGAAAGAGGGAAAAGTGGCATGAGATTTAACATCTTTCTCCATCAGCTCGACTAGATTAAGTTGGGGGGAGGGGAACAGGAGGAAGGGACAGGAGGAGGGGAACAGGAGGAGGGGAACAGGAGGAGGGGACAGGAGGAGGGGACAGGAGGAGGGGACAGGAGGAGGGGACAGGAGGATGGGACAGGAGGAGGGGACAGGAGGAGGGGAACAAGAGGAGGGGACAGGAGGAGGGGAACAGGAGGAGGGGAACAGGAGGAGGGGACAGGAGGAGGGGGACAAGAGGAGGGGACAGGAGGAGGGGAACAGGAGGAGGGGACAGGAGGATGGGACAGGAGGAGGGAAACAGGAGGAGGGGGAACAGGAGGAGGGGACAAGAGGAGGGGACAGGAGGAGGGGGACAAGAGGAGGGGAACAGGAGGAGGGGACAGGAGGAGGGAGACAAGAGGAGGGGACAGGAGGAGGGGAACAGGAGGAGGGGGACAAGAGGAGGGGACAGGAGGAGGGGAACAGGAGGAGGGGACAGGAGGATGGGACAGGAGGAGGGAAACAGGAGGAGGGGGACAAGAGGAGGGGACAGGAGGAGGGAAACAGGAGGAGGGAAACAGGAGGAGGGGACAGGAGGATGGGACAGGAGGAGGGGACAGGAGGAGGGGGAACAGGAGGAGGGGACAGGAGGAGGGGACAGGAGGAGGGGAACAGGAGGAGGGGACAGGAGGAGGGGAACAGGAGGAGGGGGACAAGAGGAGGGGACAGGAGGAGGGGAACAGGAGGAGGGGGACAAGAGGAGGGGACAGGAGGAGGGAAACAGGAGGAGGGGGACAAGAGGAGGGGACAGGAGGAGGGAAACAGGAGGAGGGAAACAGGAGGAGGGGACAGGAGGATGGGACAGGAGGAGGGAAACAGGAGGAGGGGGAACAGGAGGAGGGGACAGGAGGAGGGGACAGGAGGAGGGGACAGGAGGAGGGGACAAGAGGAGGGGAACAGGAGGAGGGGGACAAGAGGAGGGGACAGGAGGAGGGAAACAGGAGGAGGGAAACAGGAGGAGGGGACAGGAGGATGGGACAGGAGGAGGGAAACAGGAGGAGGGGGAACAGGAGGAGGGGACAGGAGGAGGGGACAGGAGGAGGGGAACAGGAGGAGGGGACAGGAGGAGGGGAACAGGAGGAGGGGAACAGGAGGAGGGGAACAGGAGGAGGGGACAGGAGGATGGGAACAGGAGGAGGCGATACCACAAAGCACTTGATGTAGCACAGTAACTTTCCTGTTAGATAATGTCTAAGATGGAGCAGTTCTGGAGCGAGGACCCCACCTTGCTGCCCCTGCTGCGCCTGCGGGAGGAGGAACTGGGCGGGGGACTGGAGGGGGTGGCCGGGGACGAGCACCAGTTGCTGCAGCTGCAGCAGCTGCTGGATATCCTGCCAAGAGGGAGGAGAAGAAGAGAGGGGGGGGAAGAGACTGTGACCAACATGAACGTCTGGAAGCCCGGGGAAGGGGGGGACGGGACGGGGGGGGGGTGATGATGCGTTTCATGTCGTTTCATGTCGTAGGGGAGTCAGATGGCTGAGCGGTTAGGAAATCGGGCTAGTAATCTGAAGGTTGCCAGATCGATTCCCGGCCGTGCCAAATGACGATCAGTCCTTGGGCAAGGCACTTCACCCTACTTGCCTCAGGGGGAATGTCCCTGTACTTACTGTAAGTCGCTCTGGATAAGAGCGTCTGGTAAATGACTAAATGTGATGTAAATGTTATTGGAGTTGCTGCTCATTTGTCTGTGTGCCTGGCGAACATAAATAACTTTTGATTCATCTGGATGTATCATTTTTGTACGAGGAAAAATCATCATAAAATACAATCAATGCATAACCATAACATAGAAATAAACGTTTCACGGATTTGATTGTTAAAAACAGCTAGAGGGCCAATTGATCCTTCCCAGTCCTGTAGCCTCTCAACCAGGAAGCAGCCCCTGATTGGTGGTGGGTACCTGGGCGGTGAGCTGGATTGGCTGGGAGAGGGTGAGCTGAGGTGGCGGGGGCGGGACAGAGACACTTTGGCCTGTTTGTTCCTGCGTGCTCTGTCCCTGGGACTGGCTCTGCTGCCCTGTCTGGCCCGCGTGCTGCTGCTGCTGCTGCTGCTTGACCTGCTGATTGGCTGCTGCGGCTGCCTGAGCTTGCTGATTGGCCTGGGCTGCGGCGTGGGCGGCGTGGGCGGCGTGGGCGGCGCTGGACTGCTGCACGGCTGCAGCCAATAGCTGAGCCTGAGCTTGCTGGAGGAGGAGCTGCTGCTGTGCTGGCAAGAGAGCCGTCAGCTGGGAGGAAGAAGGGAGAGGAGGAGAAGAGGGGAGGAGGAGGAGGAGGAGGAGGAGGAGGAGGAGGAGGAGGAGGAGGAGGGGAGGACAGGAGGAACGAGAGTAGAAGGAGGAGTAGAAGAGGCAAGGAGAGGACAGGAGAAGACAAGATGCGGAGAGGACAGGAGATGAGGTGGAAGGCGGGAGAGAGGAAAGCAGAATTCAGAAGGAAAGGGGGAAGGAGGAGGGAGGAAGGAGGAAGGAGGAAAGGGGAAGGGGGAAGGAGGAAGGGGGAAGGAGGAGGGAGGAGGGAGGAAGAAGGAAGGAGGAAGGAGGAAGGGGGAAGGGGGAAGGAGGAAGGGGGAAGGGGGAAGGAGGAGGGAGGAAGGGGGAAGGAGGAAGGGGGAAGGAGGAAGGGGGAAGGAGGAAGGGAGAAGGAGAAAGGGGGAAGGAGGAGGGAGGAAGGAGGAAGTAAGAAGGAGGAGGGAGAAAGGAGGAGGTAAGAAGGAGGAGGGTGGAAGGAGGAAGGAGGAAGGAAGAGGGAGGAAGGAGGAGGGAGGAAGGAGGAAGTCAGAAGGAGGAGGGAGGAAGGGCCGGAGGCGAAAGAGAAAAGTTCAGCTAGAGCCGCAAGCAAATCCGAAGCAGACCTCAACTCACTCACCACTGGACGGTGCGGATATATCGCAGATGTGTGTGTGTCTTACCCCTGCTATCTGGGAGCCAGTCAGCATGAGCTGTGGGTGTTGCTGGAGGCCTGTCTGTGAGGGGGCGGGGCCATGAGAGGGGGCGGGGCCATGAGAAGGGAGAGGAACCGGGGCCATCTCTCCACAATCCTCCATCTTACTCTGAGACGAGGAAACAAGGGATGGAGGTCAAAGAGTGAAAAGGAGAAATGGATGCCGGCATTTCAGGTGAGCAGAGATGAAGGGTCGGGAGTGGGAGCGAGGAGACGTTCTCTCTCCTCTGATCCTCCTCTCCTCGCATGGAGGAGGATCAGCTCGATCTGGGTCCGTTTCTCTCCGGAATGTTCTAACTGCTGAATGTTATTGCTTTGCATAGCTGAGTGGGGAAATGCAAATGTTGCACATTCTACAATACAGACACACTAAACACACACAGATGCATAGATACACACGCACACACACACACACAAGTCTCTCCCTCACCTCGCGGCCACTGACGGTGGGAGAGAGGGGAAAGGGGTTGATTTTCATTGGCTGAACCTGTAATGTACAAAAAAAAAAAAAAAAAAAGGATTAACATGCGTCATTCCATTACGACCGCAACACCCAAGAACACCAATTCACAGAGATTAGATTAAGGCGCCAAAAAACGCCACGGGCGCAAAGGCTCTGAAACGTGCCGCTAAAATATAGTATGTGATGGTTGCATTTTATGTGCTGATTGGCAACACAATGGTCTGTTTTGTGGAGATACCGAGGACTTGTGGTGCATTGTGGGAGAGAAACCCAAGCAGTAGACCAGCTAACACACCTGATGATTGGAGTCGGGGCCGTTTGGTTCTGAATCTGTGTGGGAGAGATAGGAGACAGTGAGACACGAATAACACACGCTTGCTTGCCGCAAACACGTATGAACATGCACTGCCCAAACAACAACTGCGTGTTCTGTACGTGAGAAATCCACGCATCCATATGCACACACACACACACACACAAATCCGTGTATAAAGGTTCAGTCTTACCTGTGCTCTCCATTGGAGAGTCTTCTCCTTGTTTCTCCACCTCTATTGGCTTTGACATCCTTATTTCTGTGGGGCCGAGAGGGAGAGAATGAGCGGGAGACAGAGCGACACAGACAGAAACAGAGAGAGAGATTAACTGCACAATAATATGCACAACCTGTCAAGCTGGCTAGTCCATTCCATAAGAAAAGGTCAGCGAGAGAGAGAGAAAGAGAGAGAGAGAGAGAGAGACAGAGACAGAGAGAAAGAGAGAGACAGACAGAAAGAAAGAAAAAGAAAGAGAGAGGGAGAGAGAGAGAGAGGGTGAGAGAGCATCAGAGTGTGTGAGAAAGAATGAGAGAGAGTAGGAGTGAGTCAGATGGAGAGTCTGTGGCAGCTGAGGAGACAGTGATGGAGGTTGGAGGCCCTCCAAGTTCACAGCGACACGAGTGAAGCGGCCTACAGTCATTCGTTCTTTCCTACCATCACCGATCACTACCACAGGGGTTAGTCTGAGGTGTTTGCTCATTCTAAAAATAGTCTGAGGTTTCTTGGTTTTAGGTTTTGAGTGGGAGCACCCCTCCTATAGAAACCTCTTGCAACAAAAAACGCTGTTACTCACTGCGCTGTCAAGCTAACCCTGCAACATCACTTCCTTTATCAACACAACACTTCCTGGTGGCCCGGGACAGCACCCAGACACCGAAAGTGAAGAAGAAGAGAGTGGGAGTAGGAGGAGAGAGAGAGGGTCACCGGTTGAGAAAGTGGGGCCAGTGGAAAGATGGGGGGTGGAAGAGGGTGCGCTACAAGGAATGTGGAAGTAGGAAGGAGGTGTGTTTGTGAGTGTGTTTGTGTGTGTTTGTGTGTGTGTTTGTGTGTGTTTGTGTGTGTTTGTGAGTGTGTTTGTGTGTGTTTGTGAGTGTGTTTGTGTGTGTTTGTGAGTGTGTTTGTGTGTGTTTGTGTGTGTTTGTGAGTGTGTTTGTGTGTGTTTGTGTGTGTTTGTGTGTGTTTGTGAGTGTGTTTGTGTGTGTTTGTGTGTGTTTGTGAGTGTGTTTGTGTGTGTTTGTGAGTGTGTTTGTGTGTGTGTTTGTGTGTGTGTTTGTGTGTGTTTGTGTGTGTTTGTGAGTGTGTTTGTGTGTGTTTGTGAGTGTGTTTGTGTGTGTTTGTGAGTGTGTTTGTGTGTGTTTGTGTGTGTTTGTGAGTGTGTTTGTGTGTGTTTGTGTGTGTTTGTGTGTGTTTGTGAGTGTGTTTGTGTGTGTTTGTGTGTGTTTGTGTGTGTTTGTGAGTGTGTTTGTGTGTGTTTGTGAGTGTGTTTGTGTGTGTGTTTGTGTGTGTTTGTGAGTGTGTTTGTGTGTGTTTGTGTGTGTTTGTGAGTGTGTTTGTGTGTGTTTGTGTGTGTTTGTGTGTGTTTGTGAGTGTGTTTGTGTGTGTTTGTGTGTGTTTGTGAGTGTGTTTGTGTGTGTTTGTGTGTGTGTTTGTGTGTGTTTGTGTGTGTTTGTGGAGGGGCAAGGGGTAAGGGGAAGCAGGGGGCCAAAGAGATAGCAAAGCACAGACATTTACATGTATTAATTTATTTAATTTAGCAGATATGTGGAGAGCCAGCACTAACAAATGACCCTATTCTTGCGATCAAGGACCTTAACAGATGTTTAATCTTAACAGTTGTGTGACCAGTGCATCTATTGTCCAAAGCGTGCGCATCACCTCAGTCTTTAACCCCCTTTCTCTTTCATTCTGAAAACCCAACTTCCCTTTTGTGAAAACATGCAAATAATACCAACGACCAACTAATTATATCTGCCAGCTGCATGGTGAAAGATTCTCTACATCCCCCACTCCTCTCCTTCTCCGGTCCTCAGCCTTTTCCATGTTACAGAAAAGAGCGAGGAGTTTGTCCGTTTGTACAATATTTCGATCTGCTCGTGTTTACAGCAAATTGCAGATTTTCTGTATATTGTCAATTTTCTGCATATTGTTGATTTTCGGAAAATTGTAGATTTACTTCTGTACTTTTTCACATGTATTCTGTTGTTACTTTTGATTATTAAACAGTGTAATTTCCTACAAGGATTAATAAATTACTACACCGCTTCTCTTTCTACTCTCTTTTTACTTTGTATCTGTTTATTATAAAGTGTATTTCCTCTTTTTATTATCACCCCGGGAAATTCGATTGGGACACACCCAGTTGGTGGGTTGTGAAGTTATCCAGAGAAATACATGTTTGCAGGTCCAGTCTTGTCGGCTAGCCTATGAAATACAGAGATTGAGTCAATATCAATTGGATATCAAGTATAGTCCAGTTATGTTAGACTATAAGACGTTGCGGCATAAAATGTAATGTTACATGTGTTACAAAGGTCTACATAACTGTCTGGTTTCAACTGGACTCTGCCACTCATGTAGTGTGGGACTGTGTTACGGGCAGCACGGCCAATGCAGGTGTGCTGTGCACGGCCAATGCAGGTGTGCTGTGCACGGCCAATGCAGGTGTGCTGTGCACGGCCAATGCAGGTGTGCTGTGCACGTTTCAGCGCTACGTAGTAATATTTTCATCCTCTAGGGGGCAGTGAAAAGACACGACGGAACCCCCAGGGTCTAAAATAGGGGTGTCAAACACCGGTCCTCGAGGGCCGCTGTCCTGCATGTTTTAGATGTTTCCCTGATCCAGCTCACCTGATTCTAATGAATGGTCGTTATAATAACCCATTTAATTGAATCAGGTGCGTTCGAGCAGGGAAACATCTAAAACATGCAGGACAGCGGCCCTCGAGGACCGGAGTTTGACACCCCTGGTCTAAAAGAAGGGATGAGCTTCCATTGACCCCCTCGAAGGCTGATTTGAGATCAGTTTCCTAGCTTGTCTCAAAACAGGCTCCTGCTCAGATTTACGAAAGCTAAGCTGATTCCATATCTGTGGCGTGGACAGCAGATGCATACGAAGGGAGAGCAGTTTCCCCTGCAGTCACGGCGTAATGAGCTTTCAGAGGGGGTTCGTTCTGGCATATAGGGAAGTGGTGACAGCCAGGAAAAGCCCTCTCCTCGGGCGAACTCTTGACCAAACACCCGCATCAGCACTGCACTGACCACAGAAACTCCACTAATTAGACCTTTTTCCTGGGCTAACCTCGGCAAGCCACAGATGTGGAGTGAGAATGGGGTACACCGGCTGCAGTTTTCGTCGACTATTTATATTTTACACAAGTGGAAGTGTGCGGTCATGGTTCAAGACACTTCATACATTTTTGAGGCATTAAAACAAGAAGAAGAGATGAACACATATGAAGATATGAACTGTAGACTGAAGTCTGTGGCCACTGGTACCCCTGCAGTGATGATATAATAAGTAGTACAGCAGCATATTTCTTCTTTTGAACTGTCAATAGGGTAGTAACAGACATCATAAAGTTTAGTTACACAGCCAAGTGATTCTAGCATGTGCTTTGATAGCCTTACACTATTTTGTGGTTGTGTGTTGTGTAGTGAAATACAGCTGTTTGTGGTTGGTAATGCATATACAGTCATTTTGGAGGGTATATCATAGTGCTCTCTCTCTCTCTCTCTCTCTCTCACTTCCCTTCGCTACTTCCCTTCACACGAGGTGAACACTGAGCGTTAAACCCAACACTTACTGTCACTGCAACTATTAATATTATTCTCTCTCCCTAACACTCACACACACTCAGGGACACACTCTAACAAACACACTGAGGTATGCATGTAGTTCGGCACGTAAGTGCATGTTATATGTTATGCACACCCTAACCCATGTTTAAATTCAAATAATTTAGAAGAAGGAGTTTAGTCTGGATTGTTGTGTAAAGAGATGTAGGATTAGGTGCGACACGGGTTTAAGATTGAAGAATCATGAGTTAACTGTAAACGCGAATCGATTTATTTAGTAAGTGAACTGGTCTAGTAATGTGTGCTCCACACAGAGTGGAGGTGAGGTGGGGTTAGGATAGGTCATCCCTTATCCACTCACTTCCTGATTCATGGCAGCACCTCCGGGCCAGGGGTGGTCTGGGAACTGGAGTCTCCAATTAACCTTCATTTTTCCACGTTTTTTGGATTTTTGAGTCAAGTTGCTGGATTTTTCTCCAAATAAACAGACCTTCCATTGTCTTTTGGAGAGCGTGAGAGTATTTTAACTGTTCCGTAGGACAGCTGATAGACACGATATTTGACTTGGTTGACAATCATTTTCTTGACATGAGCAGAATTGTGATATTAGTATGTCAGGGTTCTAATGAGTTTGCATATGATTAGCTATAGACCCTATGTAGTTTACTATGCAAGCGTGACCAGCATGTGTGTTTCTGGACAGACAAATTCAGGGCAGAGCAGTTTCTCTCACAAAAACACATCACTCACAACATAAACGCGAGTCACAGCGAGATAATTTTTCTCACAGATTTTACTACGCATAAATTCACTCAGACTGAAACACACATAGGCAAACAAGCACAAACGAATCTTCAATAATAAATTATCTGATTGAACATTTGAAATGAGTGTTGCATTTTACATTATTTAAAAAATACATAGATTTGTGGCAAAGGATTGTAAACTGGCTATCTACAGTCTTGCCAGTACACCCACAATTCACATGAATGTGATGACAGACTTACTGTCATTTTATTCTCATCATCAAAGTATACCTTCAGGTTCTCTCAAGAGCTGAGAACCATGCCAGATTACACCTGAAGCAAGGATGCGTTTTAGCCTGATGCAACAGTGGCATTTGCAGGGGTAACTGACCAATTCAAATACACTGAAAGTACAGCACATATTCTCTCTCACTCTCTCTGTCTCTCCAACACACACACACACTAACACACACACACACTAAATGCAATGAAATACGGAAAGTACAGCAGACGCCCTCTCTCCAACACACACACACACACACGCTAAAAACATCACAACACTTGATGTCCAGCACTGTCAGCTCCAAAACGAACACACCCTAATGCGCACACACACACACACACACACACACACACACACACACACACACACACACACTATGGGCCAAGCTACGTCCTCGTCCATGGTTAAGATGCACCTGACCTTTCCCTGTGCTTGTTGCGACAGACATTCATCCATCGCCCCATCCATCCCTCCATCCCACCCCTCGTTCTTTGATGTTCCCTAATTAGCCTGCCTCGTTAGGCTCAGCGGTGCTAATCAACAGCCTAGCCTGGTCCATGCGCACACACATACACACACACACACACACACACATTCTCTCTACCTCTCTACCTAATGCTGCAGAAAGCTTAATTGGCCTAGGCTATTGAAGGCTCTGAGAGCTGTAGAGACACTCACCTGGCAACCACACGTTAGATAACTCCATCACTGCCATAGCTGCTGCCTTGGTCATGTCGCTGTGTGTTTGAGTGTGTGTGAGAGAGAGAGTCTGGGTGCTGGGTGGTGGTTTGTGACTCCTCTCCTTTACTCACTCCCCTTTCTCTCTCTCTCTCTCTCTCTCTCACTCTCTCTCTCTTCTTTCTTTCTTTCTTTCTCTCTCTCGCTCTCTTCTTTCTTTCTTTCTCTCTCTCTTTGTTTCTCTAACTCACTGTAACCAACATCTACAATGATGAGAGGAGACAAAAATCTCTCTGACTGCCTCCTTACATCCCTCCCAGCCTCTCTCTCTTTCTCCCTCCTTCTCATCACAGTCCACACCCCCACACAAGCCCACATGCACATCCTGCAACTGAGAGAGAGAAAGTAAGAGAGACCAACAACAAAAAAACACACAAAAAAAACTACAGAACAGAACTAGAGGAAGTACAAGAAAGGAGCAGGAACTTGCTGAGCAAAGCGAGCGAAAAAGGAGACACAGATCGAGGTTTGAGAGTGGGAGAAAAACAAGTGAGCGAAACAGTACAGATTAATGAGATAGAGGATAAGAGGAGAGGGGGTAAGACTGTGCCGGTGGAAAGTGTCGGCGTGGCTGGAAACAGTCACTCACTCTGAGGGCTCCGGCACAAACACGCCTGCCCCAATCTGGTGTGTCAGCCGCACCACTGCCGTACACAAACCCAGACTGACGTGCTAACACTTACACAAACTTGCATTTAGAAATGGATCGGTCTCTGCATGAGAGAGTGGTAATTCTGATTGTTTTTGTCATCCGCTGCCAAATCGCTTCCCTCTCTCGTTTTTCTCTTAATATCTAGCTCTCTTTGTTTGTCTCTTGTTCTGTCTTTGCTGCGGTTACCTACATGCTGCCGCCTGCGGACGGTGCTGTGTGGCTGTGGGGGTGTGTGTTCTTTGGGGGGAGTGAGACATCGGTGCCCCGCCACACACACACAGAACCCGCTTCTCAGCGGAAAGAAAAACCATGTAGGAACAGCGTGACGGCTGACCGGGCTGCACATCACTCGCGCCGTTCTACTTTATGCCGCTCACGCTGGAAAAGCGATGCTTTGTCAGTCGGCAAATATCAACGAGAAAAAAAGCCTTTATTTTTTTATTTTTTTACGTAAAGTTTTCTTGTGAATGATTCAGTGGCTATTTGTGCGAGAGGTACACTTACAGCCACAACCCTTGGGCCTGTGTTTTTCCTACAGTTCACGTATCAACCACCGGGTGGCAGTATTGACCCTCTATAATATAGAAGGTTAATATCTCTTCGAGACCGGGGAGAACACACGTGCGCTGGTGCTTTCTGTAATATTCTCGCCTTCTTTCCTCTACCTCTCTCGTTGTTGACTAATTCAAAAGCTAGAGCAGGAATTCTCAAATTTGACCTCATAAATGTGTAAGGTGGTGATTTACAATTGACCATTGTACTACATAGCCGATGGATCTTCACACACAAGAGACCTATACACACACACACGTAGCCTACACACACACACACACACACACACACACACACACACACACACACACACACACACACACGTAGCCTACACACACACAAACACACACACACACGTAGCCTACACACACACACACACAGGTTGCGTTGCTAAACTATTGACAAAGACAGTGAATTTATGTCAATTTTACAAAGGAGCAATGAACGAAAAGCCATGAGTGTTCACCATATACGACATGTGTTCAAGTATCTTTGTGTGTGTGTGTGTGTGTGTGTGTTGTGTGTGTGTTGTGTGTTGTGACCCCACAGCAGGCTTGTCCAGAGACAGTGACAGACTGTGTGTGGGGAGGAGGTGTGTCTTAAGGTCAAAGGTGGTCTGGGCAACCTGGCTTTGGCCATGACCCTGGTCCCCCCCCCCATCCCCCTCAACACGGAGGAGGATGTGTCTTTGTGTGTGTGTGTGTGTGTGTGTGTGTGAGAGAGAGAGAGAGAGAGAGAGAGAGAGAGAGAGCGAGAGAAGGGGGAGGGGGCGGTGTGTGTGTACTGTGCATGTGGGAGTGTATAATTGTGAATGCGTCTGTCACCGTGTGTGTGCGTGAGTGTGTGTGTGTGTGTAGTGTCCATGGCCAAGGGGGGCCTTCCTGCCTCAAGGAGGTCTAAGCCTTGGTTTCCATGGTAACGGGGCCCAGCGACACTCCAATTTTGCCACTTAAGGAAGAGCTGGTGCAGGACCTTCCATATTTGGGCATGCCATTATCCCAACTCTAATGGTTGAGAAATGGTTGATTGAGATCCAGCAGAAATGTAATTTAATGAACTTGGGATGGGACGGTAAGAACGAAAATACGATTTAACTGTTTGGTAAACGTAGAAGGGGGATGAAATAAGTATAGCAATGTATCCCCCTTTTACAAACAGTATGGATATTATCACTTATTTACTCACCACAAACACACATCCACACACACACACACACAGAATCTGATAGCGTTACTCCAGGGAAGGGGGATGGAGGGAGGTTCGGGCCTCCGGAGTGCCATCAATCACTCTACTGTCAAAGAGAGAGAGGAAGGGAGGAGGGAGGAGGGGAGAATGATAAAGGTATAGAAAAGGGGAGGGGAGAGAGGGCAGGGGGGTTTGGAAAGAGAGGGAACAGAGGGTGGAGGGGGAGCTAGAAGTATGGGGATGAAAGGATGTATGAAGAGTAGGTGAGGTCGGTCCAGACTGGGTCAATACAGGCTCCTCTCTCTCTCTCTCTCTCTCTCTCTCTCTCTCTCTCTCTCTCTCTCTCTCTCTTTCTGTCCATCACCATCTATATTTCTTCTACTCTCTTTCTTTCTACCCCTCTCTCTCCTTGTTCTCCCTCTCGTTCCCTTTCTCTCTCCACGGCCCTTCTCCCCTATATGTGCCACAGCCCCAGGCGTTTAATATACATGGTCACACCATCTCATAAATCATACCCACTAGACACACACACACAGATAATGGAATTATCCATTTAAACATGGACATTGTACTGTTTCTGTCTCTGTTACACTCATGGAAAGCTTTCATTGTTTTGCAGTTTTCATTTGACTAAGAGCACATACAGACTTCTGTTCTCTGGTTGTGAGCTTTGGTTTCTATGATCATGCAGTTGTGTGTTGGTGCGTGTGTTAGTTGGTGTGTGTTGGTTGGTGTGTATGTGTCCGTGTCCGTAGGGAAGTGTAGGATTATGAGCAGCAGGTGCCATGGTGGCAGGTCTGGAGAGGGAGAGGTGGCGTATAGGAATCAGCAGGGGTGAAAACAAAGTCACACTCCTCTCTCCGCCATGGGACCAACATCTCCACACACACACACACAACTTCAAACTGCCGCCGCACCTCTCCAACACCTATTCTTCTCCCTTCCTATTACCCTTCCAACCCTCCTCCTCCATCCCTCCATCCCTCTCACACCATTTCTCCTCTCCTCCACAGGGGGTGGGGGGGAGGGGGGGGGGCTCCTGGCCGTGGGGATCCTCTCAGCAGTCACACCTAGCGTGTCCAGACAGACCCGGCGGGCCGGCAGGACAGGTGCCAGAACAGACCCCCCCCCGCCCACACACACACACACACACACACAAACCCTCAACCACGCTTCTGTCCTATGAGGGAGCTTTGCTACTGGAGTTTTAATTGGAGGATAAGAGCACATGGAAAGTGAGTCAAAATGGCCGCCTCTTTCAGGTATACATCACTCCGTCCATCCACACATCCTTCCACCTCCCTTCACCTCCACCTTCTCTCTATGTCTTCCTCTTTCAGACCATCATCATTCTTCCTTCTTCATCCTTTTCTTGTAATCAACCCTTGTTTTTCCTTTTCTCTCTCTCTCTTTCTCTCTCTCTCTCTCTCTCCCTCTCTCTCCCTCTCTCTCCCTCTCTCTCCCTCTCTCTCTCTCTCTCTCTCTCTCTCTCTCTCTCTCTCTCTCTCTCTCTCTCTCTCTCTCTCTCTCTCTCTCTCTCTCTCTCTCTCTCTCTCTCTCTCTCTCTCTCTCTCTCTCTCTCTCTCTCTCTCTCTCTCTCTCTCTCTCTCTCTCTCTCTCTCTCTCTCTCTCTCTCTCTCTCTCTCTCTCTCTCTCTCTCTTAGCAAAGGCCTGCTGGTCAGCAGCAGCTGTGACATCACCGGACACTGTTCAGCACTCTGATTGGACACTTGGCCGCGTTGCCAGGCAACAGCAGTGAAAGGTCTCAGTGTGTCTGTGTGTGTGTGTGTGTGTTTATGTCTGTTTATAGATGCATGTTTTGAAAGGTGTGGGAAACATTTTTATCTTTGTGCTTTCATGTATAAAGGTAAACTTGTCAAAAAAGACGGATTCTGTGTGTGTGTGAGGAATGCAGTCTGTACAATGACGCTACTTATCCAGTAGGGTGAGAAGGAGAGAAGGTTCTGGCCCCATAATCAGAAAAGAAGATTGCGCAAGTGTGTGTGTGTGTGTGTGTGTGCGTGTACGTTTGACTGTGTAAATTAACTTGCAGGTTTGCTTTGGTGTACGGGCTAGCCTGTGTCTGTTTGGGTGTGTGTGTGTGTGTTTGGGTGAGTGTGTGTCTGTTTGGGTGAGTGTGTGTCTGTTTGGGTGAGTGTGTGTGCGCATGCTTGTGTGTTAGTTCTCGTTCGGTCACACGTGTGCAAACGTGCATGCGCCACGTGCTTGTGGATACACGTACATCCACTCGTGCACGTGCGCACGCACGTGTGTGCACGTGTGTGTGTGCACGTGTGTGCGAGCGTGTGTGTGCACGTAAGCCCCGGGGAGCGGGTGGTTATTGTATCTGACACAGCGGCTCTTTCTAGCGCCTCATATTTCTGGGCCGATCGATTCTTCTGACTCCCGACAAGACAATAATCGCACCTCCCTCTCTCACTCCATCACTACCATTATTACTGACCTCCCCGGGGAACGCGGGGGGCGGAGGGAGGGAGGGAGGGAGAGATGAGGACAGACAGAGAGAGAGAGAGAGAGAGAGAGAGAGAGAGAGAGAGAGAAGAGAGAGAAAGAGAGAGAAGAGAGAGAGAGAGAGAGAGGGGGGGGAGAGAGAGAGAAAGAGAGAGAGAGAAGAGAGAGAGAGAGAGAAAGAGAGAGAGAGAGAGAGAGAGAGAGAGAGGGTTGGAGGGAGAGGCTTAAGCAAAAGGGGGGAGAGTTTGTGAAACGAGTCTATGGTGATGGGGGGGGAAATAAAAAGGAAGGATATGTGACGGAGAGGAAGAGAGGACAGGAAGGGAGGATGAGAGGAGGATGAAGGTGGAAGGGGGAGGATCAGAGACAGAGGACGGGACAAGGGGGAGAGAGGGATGAGGTTTAGGAGAAAAGCAGAGCAAAAAAGACCAGAAAGTGACTTCTAAGTGAAGTGATGGAGTAAGAGAAAAATGAGAGGAGGAGAGGAGAAGTGAAAAACAAAAAGGGCGACAAGGTGTGGTGTGCAAAAAAGAGGGGTGCCAACGCGGAGAGAGAGAAAGGAGGGCAGCAGGGAAAGAGGAACGAGGGCCACAAGAGTAGGACAATAAAGGAGAGAATTAGAGGAGGAGAGATGAAGGATTCACACTATCTTCTTCTAATAAAAGCGCCAATGAGAGAGGAGGGAAATGGAGAGGGAGGAGGGAGGGAGAGAATGGGCTGTCAGGGGCCAGATTGAGGTGACACACACACGCACACACACACACACACAAACCCCCCTGAAAAAGAACACACACTCACACACCAACACAAAAATCCCAGAAAATGTATACACACACAAAAATCATAGACGCACACAGTCAAACTACACATACACTCACTAAAAACCCAACACACACAAGTTGCAATATTGTGGAGGTCAACATACAGAAATGTTATTAAATTGACAAGAGTACAATGCTTGATTGGCAGGAGGACTCTTGAGCTGTCATTCAGCAGAGAAGAATGAAGAGGGTGAGCACACACACACACACGCACACGCACAGGCTCTCAACCCAGTGAGACATGTACTGCCTACATACCTGCAGTTTACAGACAGTGTGCGCAGACACACACTATCTTGTGTGTGTGTGTGTGTGTGCATGGGTGCGTGTGTGTTGGTGTGTGCACGCGTGTCGCACACAGCTGTTGTTGTTTCCTTTGAATCTAAATTACAATTACTGTAATTGGCTCTCAATTCAAGGGATTGCTGTTTGACCCCCTAACCTCTCTCTCTCTTGCTCCCTCCCTCCCTCTCTCACTCTCTCTCTCTCTCTCTCTCTCTCTTTCTCTCTCTCTCCTTCACACATTTCCTCTTTCTCTCTTTCTGTTCAGCTTTTCCCAATCAATATTCCCCTTTCCCTTCTACCTCTATCAGTACATCATCTTTTTCTGGATGTAATCCTTCTCTCTCTATCCTTCCCTCCTTCCCTCCTTCCCTCAATCCCCCTCCCTCATCCTATCTCGCCCTTTCTCTCTGCCTTTTTCACTCCCTTCATCCTATCCTTTCACAATCAGTCATTTCTCTTTATCATCTACCCTTTTCCCTGGTTTCCCCATTTTCTACAGGTTTTCTTTCTTTCCTTTTTTCTTTTTTCTTTTCCCCTGCCATCCCTCCATCTCTCTGATAGTCAGAGAAACAAGGAGAGTTACTGTGTTCTTTATTTATGTTCCATTCATTATGAAAAGATATCAGAGCCATACAGTTACAACGCAGGGGACATGTTGTGCATTTGGAAGGGAGAGAAAGACCAATAGAAAGAAAGAAGGAGGGGGGGTAGAGGTGGTAGTGATGGTGTGTTGGGTGGGTGGGTGGGTGGAGGAGGAGGGGAGGGGGGTAGGAAATTGGTCTGGCTAGCGGAACAGCTTTTCACCCCTCTCTCTCTCTCTCTCTCTCTCTCCCTCTTTCTCTCTCTCTCTCGCTCCCTCTCTCTATTCTGCTTTGTATTCTGCAGAGATGACAGGGGGAAAGCTTTATTGCTCCGAGTTTGTATCGATCGGGGCCCCTCAAAGGGGGGAGTCTGAGGGACGCGCGTTGCCGGCCCTTTTCCAGCGACCGCGGCTCCAAAGGCCCCCACCTCCAACCCTCCCCTTTACATCTCCAGCCCTCCCACTCCTTCCTTCCTTCCCTCTCTCTCGCTTCCTCGCTCTGAAATTCAAATTCAAGGCTCTTATTCTCAAAGGTTAAGATAGAGAGAGGCTTCTGCCTGCTGCCTCCCCTTGACTGAGGGCCTGAATGAAGCTGAATCTGATAAGCACAGCACACCAACACAAACAAGGGGAAAAGCGGGTAAATATATAAAAAAGGAGGCATAAGAGAATACATCAACTCCGGTCTTCCTTTCTCTCCGCCTCATCTCTCCATCTCTCCTTCTCCTTTGCTCACCACCCCCCCCCCCGCCACCCCCACAACCCCTCTCCTCTCCTCTTCACCTCGTTTCCCTGTCCTAGCACAAGTCCCTTCTCCACCTCTTCTTAAAGAGAGGTGGGAATGATTCCTTTCGCAGGTGAAGTAAGAGCAGGTCCGAGCATGCAGAACCACAAGGGTTCTTCACAGAGGGTTCTTCCATCCCCAGAGTTCCTCTGCTCCCCACGTCTAGATGAACAATGCTACCACCAAGTTTAAAATATAGAAGGACATGCCTGCCTTTTTTAATATCAATCGATTATTGCGCGTGTGGTTCAAATGATGATTTTTTTTTTTTTTACCAGCGCTTTCATAATATCCAAGGTGTCTTTTTGTCGGTTGTCTTTGTATCCCGAGAACAAAGACAACCGGTCAGAGGCTGAGATGATCAAACACTCGACGAACACAAACACGGCCTCTTTATCCGTTAACGGCATGCGTGGCGCTCTCGTCTCGCAGGGGAGCGGAACAGATTGTCCATCAGGGGGGCGCGGGGTTCAAGTCCATGACCGGAGGGGGTGAGGGGGTGAGGGGGTGAGGGGTGAGGGGTGAGAGGGAAGAGGTGGGTTAGGGTTAGGGGTCCCCTACTCCCGAGGGGGGAGGGATCCCTGCTGTCTCTCCCCTCCCCCGAGCGATCCCCCCCAACACATACACACACACACACACATACACACACACGACTACTGCCCCTGCTGCTGGCTCTCTAAGCCCTGTTAAGGCTGATCTCACACATGTGTAAACCTGAACCTAGCCTCCGGACTCTCTCTACAGCCCCCCCCACACCCCCACCCCCACACACACACACACACACACACAGGGTAACACACAACGCACACGTCAAGGTTCTCTCGGAAAACACGGCGGTTACAATTAGCGCCTAGTGTCTGCGCACCAGCACAGACGTTTCACCGACACATTTCTCCCATGCAGAACAGCCTCCCTCAGCCCCAAACACAGCTGCCACAGGGCCTCTCACTGATGGGGATGGATATGTCATATTACAGTAAACATATATCGTATATAACGAATATCGTTTCTGCTGGTCTGATTCTGAACCGTGGCTGTGACGTGTGGATGAGATGTGTGGATGAGATGTGTGGATGAGGTGTGTGGATGAGATGTGTGGATGAGATGTGTGGATGAGATGTGTGGATGAGGTGTGTGGATGAGATGTGTGGATGAGATGTGTGGATGAGATGTGTGGATGAGATGTGTGGATGAGATGTCTGGATGAGGTGTGTGGATGAGATGTGTGGATGAGATGTGTGGATGAGGTGTGTGGATGAGGTGTGTGGTTGAGATGTGTGGATGAGATGTGTGGATGAGATGTGTGGATGAGGTGTGTGGATGAGATGTGTGGATGAGGTGTGTGGATGAGGTGTGTGGATGAGATGTGTGGATGAGGTGTGTGGATGAGATGTGTGGATGAGATGTGTGGATGAGATGTGTGGATGAGATGTGTGGATGAGATGTGTGGATGAGGTGTGTGGATGAGGTGTGTGGATGAGATGTGTTTAGATGCAATGTTATACAATGTTACGCGTAACTATCGACATCATACGGGCAAAAGTAGGTATGCGTGCGCACACGCACTTGAACACACGGGAAATGAAACGTAGACACACACATGGAAACACAGATGTACGTAGGACACACCCACAGGGAGAAGTTCTCTGCTTGGCCGGATGGATGTATTATTAAACCATACAGAGTTTCGTATGGATGGAGAAGTGTCTAGCATATGTATGTTGCAAGCAACTGTGTTCCATGTCTTCATGTTTGTACAGGCACGGTATACCTCAGTATAACAAATCTCTCTCAGTAGACCATTCACGTCTGTAGGCCTGTCATTGGAATCACGTTGAACGTGTTCATTTATCAGACGCTTATCCGAAGCAACGTACAAACACAGGACATACAGTGATACGCTGGAGCGAAGCCCGACACCACAGAGAAGTGACACGTATCGGGAGCGCGGGGCGTGCGTGCCCCACTGACAAGAGGAGAGAACTGTTCAGAAGTTGAACGTGGTCGCATGGTCGGCCGCACGGCTGACTCCAGACCAAGTCGCGCCCCTGGTGGTGGGAGGGGCTCCGCTGCTGCGGTCACGCTCCATCGTTGCTTAACCACAACACGACCGCTGAGTGTGTTTACACGTGTAGGGCGCCCGGGTAAGGAGGCCGACTCCCACGGTAATCGATGAGAGCGAGAGGAGAGGGGGGGGGGGGGAGGGGGGGAGTGTGTGTTGGGGGGGTGGAGAAAAATCGGTAAAGAAAGCAGGTTATCTCCTGTCATTAGGGGAGGGAATCCCTTGACTGGGGGTGGGGCGGGTGGAGGGAGTTCATTGATAAAAAAAAAAAAAAGGAAAGAGGGGGTGGGGGGGATTCTGTTTGGCATCGGGAGAGAGCAGACAATTATCTGTATTGATTAGAGCGGGGCCAGTACTGTGAAGACTGAGAAAACTATGACAAGATCAATAGAGAGAGAGACAGAGAGAGAGAGAGAAAGAGAGAGAGAGAGAGAGAGAGAGAGAGAGTGAGAGAGAGAGAGTAAGAGAGAAAAAGATGCGGAGGGCCGATACAGTGATAGACAGACATAAAACAATACACAACAAGAGGCCAGAGAGAGAGACAGAGAGAGAGAGGTAGAGAGAGAGGAAGACAGAAAGAAAGAGAGAGAGAGAAAGAGAGAGAAGAGAGAAAGAGAGAGAGAGAGAGAGAGAGAGAGAGAGAGAGAGAGAGAGAGAGAGAGAGAGAGAGAGAGAGAGAGAGAGAGAGAAAGAGAGAGCTTTGAACATGAAAGGGGGTATGGAGGTGGGAGTCTTGCTGGGGGGCCTCCTTTTGTCCAGGCCAGCATGACAAAAACCAAAATGGTGGAATGCCAGAAGAACATACAGCTGACAACCTGAACTGAGTAAAAACATCCTCCTGCCACACACACACACACACACACTAATCCCTTATCAGACCCCACTTTGCGGTCCTGGGAGTAACTCCTCCCTCTCCCTGCTCTCTCAGCATTGCTGACGACCCCAGGTCCATCGCCAGGCAACCCAGACCCACCCCGGGATGGAGCCAGGACAGGTTGACACACACACACACACACACATTTTCTGATCTCAGCTGTTTGGTGTGATAAAAGACGATTCAAACCTCTTTTGGTGGTTATCAAAATATTACTCATGACTAATGTGTTATTGTCAACTCTACTCTAAAAACAACCAAACTGATAGATAGATAAATAAATAGGTCGGCGAGTGGACCTAGATATTGGGGAAACCTTTGGTAAGGGCAGAAAATGTCAGATTTGACAAATAACCTTTTAAACATGGAACAGATGTGGGGAGTTATGAGCCACATGCACAGAGGGCATCTCAACTGTCCTTTCTTTCCAACAGGAAGTGAATAGATAGGCCCCGTATTGTAAAACATTACTAGTGTGCCAGCGCCAATAAAGTGGTTTTCTGTTTTCAGACAAATCACAGGGATTTATACACAAATTCAATCTATTTTTGTTGGGGTGAGATGTTTGCAGTAAACATAAATTGAGGTGGTGGAAAATATATGTATAATAAAAAAACAACATGAAGAGAGGGAGAAATGACAGAAGATTCAGAAGACGGAGAGAAAAGACGGAGGTAGAAAAGGAGTGAGAAAGGGAGGGGAGATGCATCGAGAAGAAAGAGCAAGCGGGAGAGCTGGAGGGGAAAAGTGTAAGATAGAGGGAGCAAGCGAGAGAGAGAGAGAGAGAGAGAGAGAGAGAGAGAGAGAGAGAGAGAGAGAGAGAGAGAGAGAGAGAGAGAGAGATAGAGAGGAAAGGGAGGTAGGGAGGGAGAGACAGAGAGAGAGAGAGAAAAGAGAGAGAGAGAGAGAGAGATAGAGAGAGAGGGGTAAATAAGTGAAAGAGGAAGCAGACAGCAGAGCGGATTACAGGTGTACGGTTATGCATGCATGACATCACAGAACCCCTCCCCCAGCCCCAGGGAATGGGCACCTTGGAAACGGTCGCTAGGGGAACAGACTACTGATAAAGAGAGAGACAGAGACAGAGAGAGTTGTGGAAGGGGATGAAAAATTAGACAAGGTGAGGAATTCAAAAGACTAAAGCCGGCAATGGAAAGCAGGGATAGAAAGTGTTAGACAGAAAAGGAATAAAAAGCTTGACAGAGAGCATGACAGAGAGAAGGTAAAGAGAGAGAGACACAGAGAGAGAGAGAGAGAGAGAGAGAGAGAGAGAGAGAGAGAGAGAGAGGGAGACACAGAGAGAGGGAGAGACAGACAGAGAGAGAAAGAGAGAGAGGGAAAGAGAGAGAGAGAGAGAGAGAGAGAGAGAGAGAGAGAGAGAGAGAGAGAGAGAGAGAGAGAGAGAGAGAGAGAGAGAGAGAGAGAGAGAGAGAGAGAGAGAGAGAGAGAGAGAGAGAGAGAGAGAGAGAGAAAGGGGAGTGAGTAAAGGAGAGGAGTCAGAAACCACCAGAGAGAGAGAGAGAGGGGGAGCGTTGAAAAGAAGAAAGATGATTTCTGCAATCTGACACAAACCCACTCCTCACCAGCCTTAACACTTCTCATCTCTTCCTGGGGGGATGAACATGGAAACTTCAAACATTCACCTCTCGAACCCTGTACTCCCCTTCAGACCCATGTACTGTGACCCCCTTCTCCACAGTCATTTAGTGGGCTAAGATTTAGTGCACTACCAAGGGAGCGCGATAGTAAAAGTCTCACTGTATGACAGGGAGGCAGTACTTTTAAACACATTCAAGATAAACTGAGAATCTTTATATCAGACAGGGAAGGTCTAGAATGACTTTGAGCGGGATCTCTCATGTTATCTAAACTATCGTTCAACAGTACCAGAGCATTCGAAGCTCCGAAAGATTCCTGTTGTTATAGATTCTTTCCTGTACCCTACTCTCTTTGTCTGGGGGGTCCCTAAGGATCCGTGAAGAACCCACTCACAGTGTTGAGTGTGAAGCGTAGACACAACACTTGTGCACACACACACACATGTGCGTACACACACACGTGTACACAATGCAAAATTGTAACAGTAGCTTACAGTACCTTCCTCGCCGGCATAAAATGTGGTTCACAAATACACACAAACACACTTACACAAACCTTGTGAACTCCCTTGAACTTCAACTATTTTAAGATACTTAATATCCCTATGAAATGACCCATGTATTGCAACGTTTTCTCAAAGCCATAAAATATACATATCAAATACTTTATGCAGTATAGATTTGATATGCATACTATCTGATCAATATCAGCTTGTGAATAATACATGGGGTGGCCAGGTTTGACAGTACGATTTGAAATGGAGATGTATGCTAATGGCCAAGCCTAGGCAGGCTAACCCTGAACCCCTCCACATGCCAACACTTCTCCTCCCTTACCTTCTCTCTCCATAATGCATGAACGGACTGAATATATATCACTCCACACACACACACACACAGAGATGTAGGTGAACACTGGCCTGCACACACACGCGCGCGCGCGCGCGAGCGTACACACACACAGAGACATACTACCTATTCGCACTTATGTAATACACACAGATAAAAACACACGCAGCTTCTCAACTAAAACTATTGATTTCAATGTCAGGTCGGTGTCTGTCCTTTATTTTGAAAAGATCTTACTTTGAATCGGCTTGCCAATTTACCAACCACACTCAGCATAATCCAAACTGTCGAAATCCAAAATTTCGATGACATCAAACACATCTGTCCAATACAGTTCCCTCACAGCTCTAACAAAACACAGAAACCGCAAACAGAGAATTTGTTGAACAGTTTACAACAGGCTGGCTTTGAACGAGCCCCGCACTACAATGGGAACTGTTGGTTTGTTGTTGCTGAACGTAGCTCGGTGCGTGTTGGTCTGGAGGTGGCTACACTTGCCTCTGTCTGGTGACTAATCACCTGTGTCAGCTAGGCTTCAATTAACACACACACACACACAGGGACAGAGGCAGGTAAGGAGGGAGATAAATATGTTACAGGCCTTGCCAAGACAAGAAGAGGTGAGAGAAGCAAGAGGAGAACAAAGAGAATCTGTAACTGATGTGTGTCTACTACAGTGTTATTGTGTGCAAACGTGCGTGTGTCCGTACCAGACCACTGTCCACGTATCAGCGCTTATCTGCCTTCAGCGTCCATATTTCTAGTCAAAGCTTACACCCTTCCTCCCTCGCCCTCTCTCTTCCACCCTCCCTCTCTCCCTGCCCCCACCGGTCTTTAACCTTGGCCTCTGCCTACAGTAATAAAGTCAACCACCCTCCTCTTTCCCCCTCCTCCTTCTACCTTGCTCTCCTCCTCCCTCTCCATCCTCCACCTCCTCCTCCCTCTCCTCTCCATCCACATCCTTCCTCCCTCTTCATCCTCCACCTCCTCCTCCCTCTCCTCTCCATCCACATCCTTCCTCCCTCTCCATCCTCCCCCTCCTCCTCCCTCTCCATCCTCCACCTCCTCCTCCCTCTCCTCTCCGGCCACCACCTCCACAGTCCACTGTTTCCCTCATTCATAGTAAACACTATTGATTTTCAGCGCAAAAAAAAAGCCATGAATTTTAATGCCCCTATCTGTCCCCTTCTCCATCTCTTCCTATCCCCCTGATCCCCCCTCCCCCATTCCCTCCCTTCTTTCTTTCCTGAGGGGAGGATAAAGAGATGGGAATCGGGAATGCGCGCGCGTGTGTGTGGCGTGCGGGCGCAAACGTGTGTGTTTGTGTCAGCCGCATGTGTGAGTGTAAGGTGGGGAGGGTGCATTTCTCATTTCCCAGCTGTGCTTCTCTCACACCACAACCCCTCCCCCACCCTCTCCATCCCTCCCCCAACCTCTCCATCCCTCCCCCCTTTCTTTCTCTCCATCTCTTCTGGGGGGGGGGGGTCATACACACACACACAAACACGGCTGATCATCACACACAGATAGTGTGTTCTGTCCTCTTGGTGTACGTACACACACACACAGACGTCGCTAACGCCCCTTGGTCAAGGCCGTGTGTCTACGAGTGTGCACATGCACGCACACAGATAACGATTTTGACCAATTTCACTGGCTTCTCACACAATGCAGCAACACCACCATATACAGTAGTCCATATATGAAACAACGTCACTTTCCCTTGATTCCTCTCTCCTCACCTTCGTCTGTTTAACTCTGTCGCTCCCTGTATTTCTGTCTTTCTCTTGCTTTTAAACAACTGTCTTTACTTCCTTTCATATATTCCTCCTACTATACCCCTTCTTCCCTTAACCACGGCAACAATCAGGACTTTGTCCGCTCTGTCTCTCTCTCTCTCTCTCTCTCTCTCTTCTACTCTGTGTATTGATTTAGCTATAAGCGGTGTCCCGGTTGCGACAGGGCATCGCAGACAGACAAAGGCAGACTTCATCAACGACCACTGAACACTAGAACATATCCTCAATAATCACTCCATCACAAGAGCGGAGAGGGATGAGGAAGATGAGAGATCTCAGACAGAGATTATTAGGGGGCTATATGAAATGTTTTTTGTTGAAGAATTTTCTGCTCATTATACAAACTTCTGGGGAGATTTGCAATCATGTGTAACATCAGAGTATGTTCATGTGAAAAGCAGACCACTGTGAGTTGTTAGTTAGTGTGTGTGAGAAAGTGTTTATAGCCTACAGTAGGTGTGTGAGTGGAACAACCTTGTGTGTGTGCGTGTGTGTGTGTGTGTGTGTGTAGTTTCACCTCCTTAATCTCCTGGTCCTAATTCAGCATGTACGTTCAGCCGCCTAATGTGATCTGACGAGCGCCCGCCGCTGCAGCCGAGCTAGCTAGCTAGCTAGCTCGCTGGCCGCTAATGAGCGCAGCTTAGCAGAAGGGGAATCAAAGACCTTCATCAGCAAACCTAATTACTGTACACCTCATTAGGCTCTGCTCTCTCTCTCTTCTTCCTGGGCCAGACTACTGAGATCTATGGAAATCTCTGGAAACTTCAGGCAGAGAAAAATGGATGTAGTGAGTCTGCCAACAGGCTTGTGCTTGCCACAGAAGTCTGACTGTCTACTCTATTAGCTACAGTAGTTTGTCTGTTGTGTTAGCTACGGTCGCCTAGTCTGTGTGCTGTGTTAGTCTCTGTGTGCGGATTGTGTGCGGCTGTGTGCTGTGTTAGCTAGTCTCTGTGTGTCTGTGTGCGGCTGTGTGCTGTGTTAGCTAATCTCTGTGTGTCTGTGTGCGGCTGTGTGCTGTGTTCGCTAGTCTCTGTGTGTCTGTTTGTCTCTGTGTGCTGTGTTAGCTAGTCTCTGTTAGTCTCTGTGTGTCTGTGTGCAGCTGTGTGCTGTGTTAGCTAGTCTCTGTGTGTCTGTGTGTCTCTGTGTGTCTCTGTGTGCTGTGTTAGCTAGTCTCTGTGTGTCTCTGTGTCTCTCTGTGTGTCTGTGTGTGTCTCTGTGTGTCTCTGTGTCTCTCTGTGTCTCTCTGTGTGTCTCTGTGTCTTTCTGTGTCTCTCTGTGTCTCTCTGTGTCTCTCTGTGTGTCTGTGTGTGTCTGTGTGTGTCTCTGTGTGTCTCTGTGTCTCTCTGTGTGTCTCTGTGTGTCTCTGTGTGTCTGTGTGTCTCTCTGTGTGTCTCTGTGTCTTTCTGTGTCTCTCTGTGTCTCTCTGTGTCTCTCTGTGTCTCTCTGTGTGTCTCTGTGTGTCTGTGTGTGTCTGTGTGTGCGGCAGAAAGCAGCAGGTGTGGGGACAGCAGGTCTCCTTGTAGTTGGAGCTGTTCTTCCGTTGTCCCCCTCTTTTCCTTGGATCAAAGCACTTCCTTTCAATGTTGTTCCTCCCTCGCTCCCCTCTCTTCCCCCTCCTGTCGCCTCCACCCCTCTCCCTCTGTCATAATTTGACTGATGATTACACCTGTCACTCAAGGCAGCATGTGGCCAATTAGGAATTGGTCCGACAGGGGGGGGGGGGGGGAGGGGCCTGCAGGGATTGTGTTGTGTTCTGTCCATTTCCTTTTATCGTTTTTTTTGGCCTTTTTTCTTCACTCTCATTTTTACTAAACAATATTTCCTAACAGCACTCCTCCCCTTTCACCAACTCTCCTCCTTTCAAAACACCTTTATCTCTCTTTCTCTCTCATTCTCTATCCTCCATTCCTGTGTAATCACAGAGTCATTTAAACTCACTTTTATACACTACCTCTGACTAGCGGTTAAGAGTGCAGCCATGGCCCCGGTATTTTATGGGCCTTAATGTGTCCTACAGTCACTTTGGCAACCCTGTCATCGCTCTGCGCACCACCGCAAAGAGAGGTAGAAAGGGAGGGAGGGAGGGAGGGAGGGAGGGAGGGAGGGAGGGAGGGAGGGAGGGAGGGAGGGAGGGAGGGAGGGAGGGAGGGAGGGAGGGAGGGAGGGAGGGAGGGAGGGAGGGAGGGAGGGAGGGAGGGAGGGAGGGAGGGAGGGAGGGAGGGAGGGAGAATGAGCGAGATGGAGTGAGAATGACGACATGAGGGAAACGGAAAAAGGAAGGAATGGGAAGACAGAAAGAAAGAAAAGGAAAGAGAGAGGTAGGGATGGAGAGGACAAGAGAGAGAGAGAACCATGGTGAACTCAGCCACGCTGAAAAAGAGGGGAACGAAAGAGAATGAAAGGACAGGGAGGGCGGAGGGACAAAATGGACAGAACACGGTATAGTCAAAAGAAAAGGGAGAGAGAGGTCACTTAGTCACTCCCCTTCCACACCCGCGGGCCCCTAACCCCCCTGCCCCCTCCACAGGCAGACAAAGAGACACAGGGGTGTACCCCTTGTACAGGGCAAGGAGGGGTCCCCTTCACTCCTTCTCTCCCTCCGTTCCTCCCGCCCACTCGCCTAATCTCTCAAGCCAACTACAGATTACAGTTGGGCTGGATGTGGCTGGTGAAAATAGGCACTAACAGATCTGTTTGAAGGAACTGCTTTTTTTGTACAAGCCAAATACCTCAATCTAGAACCAATAGCCCCTGGTTTCAAATCAGCAAAGTAATAAAACATATACAATTTGTGATTTTCCCCCAAAACAGACGCTACTTGTGTTATTGTGCGCACACCCTGACTCTCCACAGCACCGAAGGACTGGAGAGAGAGGAGAGAAATATGGAAGAGCGAAAGAAATAGAGGAATGCTGAAAAGGATTGTGCAAGCAGATGAAAGGGGAAAGTACAACAATTTCAGAAGAGTAGGCTCCTGCCAGGAGGGGAGGGGGTGGGAAGGGGAGGGATGAAGGGGATAAAAGGACAGGAAAACGTGAAGAAGCTGAGAGGTAAGATTAAACATTATTTTTCCCGAAAGGTTGTTCTTGGTGTGTGTGTGTGTGTGTGTGTGTTTGAAACTGTGTAATACTGGATACTCTCCACATACCTGCCGCACTTGCAGGAAGAAGACCCTCGGAGAAAACCTACACACTCGCTCACAAACCGGGCCCTCGCTTTCACTCAGGCAGACTGAAGGACAGCCGTGGAACCCCAAAGGTTAACAGGACCCCTTCATTATCATAAATCTTATCAGCTAAATGAAATGGAGAGAAGGACCTCTGATTTAGGTGTCTTTCGGTTGGGGTGGGGTTGGGTGGGGGATGGACCCAATCAAACATCTGGATTTTATTGGTCTTTTTTATTATCTAAATGTACCAGCACATGAACAGGGTTGCAGGGGTGAAAGCCGGCAGCAATCAACCCCAGAGTCAGAGGAAGAAGAGGGGGAGGAGCCTCGTCGCTAGGGTTACAAGCCGACGGACATCGCCACTGGCCAAGAGGGCCCTTTACATTTCACTGCAAACATTTGTTCATTTCTGTGCTGTAAACTGCCAGGGTTGTATGGTGCAGATGTAGAGAACAAAACAACAATCTCAAGATATTGGAATAGTCTTCAGACTAATGAAAATAGCACCACAATCAACAGAGTTAACCGTACTGTCAACAAGGCTGGAAAGGCTGGTTTTACTCTGCCCGGGTGATTTGTGTGATTGGCCCCGTGTGGTGTATCACTCTAGTCCACCTCTCGGACTGACCGACCACGACCAAACACACACACACACTCACTCACACACACACACACTCAAGTCTCAATCTATAGCTCCACGGGATGCTTTGCCACTCTTTGTGTAGGTCAAGTGTGTCCTTCAGAGGTTGTTGCATGTGTTTGTGTTTTAGCAACAGAGAGGAGGGCGAGGGCGAGAGAGAGAGAGAGAGAGAGAGAGAGAGAGAGAGAGAGAGAGAGAGAGAGAGAGAGAGAGAGAGAGAGAGAGAGAGAGAGAGAGAGATAGGTGACCACAAGCAGGACAGTAGGTAGTAGTAGTGTATCCCTGGTGATGCGTTGATTAGAAGCCTGACCCCCACCACCCCCACCCCACCCCCCTCTCTCGCCCCCCTCTCCTCCGACTCCCCCTCCCTCCACCCCCCTCTCTCGCCCCCCTCTCCTCCGACGCGCCCTACCTCCATCCCCCTCTCTCGCCCCCTCTCCTCCGACTCTCCCTCCCTCCATCCCCCTCTCTCGCCCCCCTCCCCTCCAACTCCCCTCCCTCCATCCCCCTCTCTCTCCCCCCTCCCCTCCAACTCCCCCTCCCTCCATCCCCCTCTTCTCCCTGGTCTTCGGGGGAAGAGGGCTGATTAAGTGGCCTGCTCACCCAGCCGCTGATTAGGAATAATGCTGGGCTGCATTTCACTGGACACACAGACTAGCCACACCACAGTCAACATCATTGTGTGTGTGTGTGTGTTTGGAGGTGTGTGTGTGTGTGTGAGTGAGTTAGAGAGAGGAAAACCAACGTGGGTAAGAGAATGAGAGCATGTGAGATAAAAACAGGGAGAGAAAAAACACTGTCTGCCTCTTTACCTCACTGTGTATAATGGGTTAAGCTACTCAGCTATACAGTATATGATCACAGAACCTGTTTGGTAAGTGCATAATCATTATAATCATCTATTACTTTGTGTGAGAGCATGTTTGGCATGTTTTAGCGAGTGTGTGTTTGTATGTGTGTACAAGCACACATGTTAAAGGTCATATTGTGGCTAGGGAGAATGTGTTGTGAACAAGTTTGTGTATGTGTGTGTGGGTGGGGGGGGGGCTGTGGAGGGAGGGCTTGTTTGTGTAAAGGTCATGCTGCGGTGAATGTGTTTGCGGGTGAACTATGGTAGATGGTCATGCTGCAATGGTGTCTGTGTATGTGAGAAACAGAGGGCAAGAGAGAGAGAGACAGAGAGAGAGAGGGTGAGAGAGAGAGACAAAGAGAGAGACAAAGAAAGAGACAGTAAGAGAGAGAGAGACAGTAAGAGAGAGAGAGAGAGAGAGAGGGAGGGGAGAGAGAGAGAGAGAGAGAGAGAGAGAGAGAGAGAGAGAGAGAGAGAGAGAGAGAGAGAGAGAATATGTGTGTGTGTGTGTGTGTGTGTGTGTCTGAGTTCAGTAATTGGTAATAATGGTATAATGGGGGGGAAGGGGCAGCGTTGAGTTGGTTGCCAGGCCCGTTCTCCCATGGAGAAACTCGATACCTCTCACTGGTGCTAATGAGGTCTGGGACTTCATCAGCATTAATACTACATTAGCAGGAGGCAGACCACGACACAAACACACACACAAACAAACATGTACACAAACACACACATTCAGACACATACATCAACACACATACAAACATACATACTCATGCACACACACACACACACACAAACATACACACACACACAAATGTGGACGCATGAACATGGACGTAAAACACACACACAAGCTATTACACGTGTGCATTTGAGCTTGTGTTTCACGCACCAACATTGGACTCATAGCAATAGTGGAATCCAATCACAGTACTTCTACACATACATGCATACTGCCCATTCACATGGAGCCCACTCATACCCTATGAATTAGAGAAGGGCCCTGACTGTATTTGTATGGCTATAATTTCCACTGGGTTACATACACATACAGTATAATGACCATACATATAGACATACTGAACAGTGTACAGTTCATTCTCAATACTCATATGAACCAAGGTTAATGGGTAGTCTGTAAAAAAAACGAGAAAGAAGCGTTTGGTCTTTAGGAGGTCCGTGGAGCATTCAGCTAACACAGAGTCTCACTGGGAGCTCCAAAAGGAATGTGAATCATACTGGGATCTGTTCATAGGGATCCTCTGTGTTACTGATGACCGCATAAAAGGGTGCTCTGGACACAGACAGACATTAAAGGGTGCTCTGGACACTCAGACAGTCTAATTTTACGCCATGATGGAGAGATAGAGGGAATGAAAGAAAACCAGAGGAAGAGAGGCAGAGAGAGAAAGATAATTGATTGTCTCGTGGAGGAGAGCTAGAGAGAGAGAGGGAGAGAGAGAAAGAGAGAGAGACAGAGAGAGAGAGAGGAGGAGAGGACCAGAGGGAGGGAGAGAGGTAGCTTAATGCAATAAGGCATGTAGTATTGACATCTTTCTTGTGTCTATTGATTCCCCATTATGTTCCTAACAAACCCAGGTTGACATTTTGTCATTTGCAATCATGTTAACACTGTGACGCGTGTCCTCCCCACAACGCACCGATCCACACACACACAGAAACACACACACATGCAGTTTCCCAAACACACGCCTCCACACAAACAAATCTGTAAACACATAAATAGGCTCACATGATTGACAGTGGAACGCTCACATGCATGCATGAACACACACACACACACACTCAAGGGGCATGGACAGAGGTACGGAAAACTCCTCGACACCCTTTGGGTGTACACAGAGAAATCCTGACACACAGATCAATGCAAAACTATACCGTGTTTATTGGAAAACGATAAAATATGTTTTATGAAGCACACTTAGATACACTGATCAGTGGAGCATTTAAAGCACATTTGATAAGCCCAGACACATGGATTTATAAAGTCCATCCGCATAGCCCACACAGGGAGAGCCTGAGGTGTGTGTGTGTGTGTGTGTGTGAGCAACTGAGAAGGTATATGGGTGTATTAGAGTGTGTGTGTAATGGTGTGTGACAGAGAGTGTGTAGCATAGGTAATGTGTGTTTATATGTGTGTGTGTGTGTGTGTGTGTGTGAGTGCACATCTAAAAGAGACTACAGTATCAGTACTATCCTCTCAGATCATATAAACCTCAGTCTGAGGTGTTCCTGCAGGTCCTTCACATTAAACTTTCATACACCAGTTAGTGCTGATGGTTTAAAAAACACTTTACACGCACTCCCACCAACCCACCCACCCACCCACCCACAGCACAACCTCAGACACAATGACATTAAATATAGAACAAGCGCTTGTATCAGGACATCTAACCAGGTGGAAAACAGGCCAACACCCATGTAACATGTTACATGATGTATCCCAACCTGTGTTGTTCTGTGTGTTTGTAACCCCCACAGGAGTTAGGTGTGAGTGGTGTTCTCGGAACGTGAAACAGTAAAGACAAGCAAAAGATTCCGCGCAGGAGTGGGGGGGGGGGGGGGGGGGGCCGTCGTGGGTCTTGACACTCTTTTGCTCTTGTGACCTTTGACCCTCAGACAAGGCATCCGCCAATGAGCTCGTTCATGTCCTCCACTCAAGTGCACTCCTGACAGAAAATGGCCCTGACCATTATAGTGCACTGTTGAGATATAATGTGTGTGTGTGTGTGTGTGTGTGTGTGTGTTAGTGTATGAGTGTGTGTGTGACTGCGCAAAATACTTCACTCGACTATAGGGGGCATTCACGCAACATCAGTGACTTCTCAAGGACCTCTAGCCCTCAGAGGAAGAGACTCCGTAATAGACTAACAGCCAAGAAGCTGGGGACTGGATCTACCTGGCTGTCTGTCTCCCGCCAACAGCACGAGCATTATACGTTACGAGTCCTTATTATCATATCAATGTACGAAGAGCGGTAGCGCGCGTGCAAAGGCCATCAGTTTCCTCGCTGATGCAGATGCTGTTGTGGGACAGCCCTAATGGCTCATGCACGGTTTACTCTCACCTCTCCCGCTCAAACTGGGTTTTCTTCCCGCTACTCATTTTTCACCCTGTCATCTGCTTTTACTTTCACCGGCTTAGCTCTCTTTCTCTCTCTCTATTTTTTTTTATCTCCCCCTGACAATCGCCATTTTTCAACCCACGGAGCGCCTAACTCCGCCTTCTTCTTCCCAGCATATTCGCTTCTTTTTTTCCCTCTCTTTCTCTCTCCTCTCTCTCCCTTCCTTGTCTTTGGTGTGCAATCTCTAGAGATACACACCAGGTAACAGGTCCCTCTCATCCCCCTGCATTCCCTTCTTTTCTCGATTTCTTTCTCCCTGTCCTCCTCCCCCTCTCACACATCACCAACCAACGTAAACACCTCCCCAGACACACTCAGTGCACGAAGGATGAGTGAAACTCTCCACTTGGGAATCAAATGGCCTCGAACAGATCTGAAAATTAGAGGTTTAGCTTAGAAGGCGAGGCGCTTCGGATGGGTGTCTGTCTCTTTAAGAAACCAGCCGTCGGCCAAGGTGCATACCGAGCCATATTTACGCACCATTACGCACTGATACGCGTGATATGTATACGCGCTGCTGAATTACTTTAATACAGCAAGGCATCGGAAAATAACAGCCCATTACCTCTGAATGCTATTTTCCATCAGCTCCCTCCTCTAACATCCCTCCCTGGCTGTTCGCATAAACGGGGAGTGGAGGAAGTATTATTACGCATCCTTCCCCTCCCTTGATAAGAAAATATTTTGAGACATTGCCGCACGTCGGAGAGCCCTCCAGCTGCAGGGGTCGACGGAGCCACACAGTGACACACCGACAGCCACTAACACACGGAGACCAGGGCTGGCTGCCCCCACCATGCGTCCTCTTATTCCGCTTCAGCGCAGATGAAACACAGACGGCGCCCTCGCCTCTGTGGGCGCCCTCCCCCTCTCTGCATCCCATCCTCTTGTCTAGCGACTTGCCAGCCAGTCTGTCACAGTAAACAGACGAGCGTCGGGATATAGAAACGGTCCCTGGAAGGACACTGCTAATGGTCGCAAAGATGACAGCACTATCCTCACACAGAAATATCCGCTACATCAAATCACGCGCAGGGTAGCCTAATGGCGTTGGCCTATTCAGTAAACTGCAGCCCTGTATAAATATGAATTAGAACACACACGAATATAGCACAGCCTCAAAAAGATTCAAATTAAACGGAACAACTGTTATCTTTTCCTTGTTTTCCTCCAATCCGCCCATCTCCGTTCACCACTCTCTGTTTCTATCTCTCCCTCTCTCTGCTTTCACCGGCACAGGAATCGATCTCACAGGATCGATAAGTTGGCATGAATATTCCCTGCCTGCCGAGAGTCTAGTTCGGGGGAGTCGGGGGTTGAGGCACAGGCGCAGGGAGTGGAGGAAAGAGAAAGGACGGAGACGGAGAGAAGAGATTAAAAACACGGAGGAAGAGGGACACAGCCGGGTGATATTGTAAGGATGATCCCCGACGATTCCACCGTGATGCACCACGCGCACGTGTTCTTTGAAGAAAACGGGAGACTATATAAGGAGATTTAACGCAGTCATCGACAAGCAAACTGGACATCTGTGCACACAGGCTGCATAATGTAGACATTTAAAGGGAGGTAGTAGAGAGGAGTGTATTTCAGCCTTCAAACCGGAGATGGAGGTTGATGAACCTGTGAGTAAGTGTGCCCAGCAGCCAGCACTTTCCGTTCAAAGAGCATTGTCGGCACCGGGAAGAGCGCGACGTGAAGTCTCAAGGTGGGGCGGGTATGCATGACTGAGTCTCACCGACAGGGTGAAAAAGTGGCAGGAAAAATTGAAAATATCTTACCGGAGTTAGAACGTGGGGCCAGCGGGGACTTGAGACGCCAGGCGTTGAGGTCAGGGGCAGTTCTCTGAAACACGAACGGCACCGGCAAGGGAACAAACATGATCTTCTTCCGTCCTCTGGTTTTGTTAATAATCTTTCAGAACTGTTGAAACAAGACCTCTTCTGTATCTTCGTTCGTTGTTCAGGTAGACAGCGTTTGGAATATATTTGGTATCGAGAACTTAAAACATTCGTTATTGGTTGACGTGTACACAATAAGGTTGTGCCGATATAGTTCTATTTACATTTGTGTAAGTCTGCTTCTGGTTGGCATGACTTTTGGTGTAAATGTGCATAGAACAAATAACCGGTGCCCCTCAGTGTGGAACTATTAATGAAATAGCCTTTGCCACATTCCAGACAACACACAGACGGATAGAGAGAAAACCTGACCTTAGCTTATTGTTTGCTACCAGAAAAAGTTGTCATAGGCCAAAATAAAGGCATAGTATAACAAGCCCGTTGTTAAGGATTCTTTCGACTGATATCGGATGCAAGTGTACAGTAAAAAAAAAAAACTGCAATGCAAAGGCTGTATTGTCTGAGAAGCCTTCGAACTGTTCTGACAGGATTGTATCCTTAATCTCCTTTCACTGTACGATGTTTTCCTATATTAACGCATGGAAATAGTCACTGTATCCTAGAGCCATGTAGCGTCACTAAAGCTTTGGTATTCTCTTTGAAAGAAGACAGTTAATATCGTTACATTGCAAGAACACAACATGTATAGTCGCGCAGACAAATAACTGTCAAAGGCAAGCAAATATAATAGTCGTATTTGGATTTGCGTAATATTTGGTTATCTATATTTGGTGTCTAGCAAAACGCAGTCTCTCCCTTGCACGAGGCTATACGCACACATTCATTCGAGCTTACAAAGCAGCAAATTGTGTTTCAAACACATAATCGCTTCATTACGCTAATCAACTGAAATAAATAAACATTAGGAGAAGCTACACAACGTGCGCGCTTGGCCTATACGCTCCTCCTCCCTCGCTCGCTGTCACAAGGCAGTAATTAAAACGCAATCAATCGATAAATAAATAAATAAAGCAAATAAATAAATAAAGGTCCGTAAGAACGCAAAAAAGCAAAATCCGTTACGTTTCACGTTTTCTCGGAACACTTGCCTATCTTTCCGTCCATCCGTCTGTGTGTCTTTTTGTCTGTATGTTTGTCCCGGTTATTTGGGAACCCCAATAGCTCATTCGACCCAGCTCCCTCCAGTATTCTAGCGATCTGCCACTACGTTGCCCGCAACATTGAAGCGAGAGAGCACCCGCTACTACTCACACATTACCACCCCACCCCCACCCCCTCCTCCTCCCCATCCTACCTCCCTCTCTCCATCCCTCCCTCCCTCTATCCTTTCCACCCACCCTCTTTCCCTCGTTTTCACTACCGCTGCAAAAGGTATCCTGTATTGATTTTTGGGATTTCTCCTCCCGTTAATAATACCAGCTATAATGATGCGAATGGTGATCATTGCATTAGTGCTTGTCTGGCGAACTGAGATCAGTGATAAGTGAATGGTCCATGCTATATTGTGCACTAATGACACCTATGCTATCTTATCTGAACACAGACTGAAATAAAGTTTGCATAATATACACGTCGTGGAAACTACTTGCTTTTTTCTGCTTTTGTACAGAAATTGTTATTTATTTGTTGTTATTTAATCTGTCTGACTAGTATGCCTATTTAGAAGCACTGGGACTTTGCTGAATAACCTTTACCAAATTCAACAAATTAACGCACGTTGTTAAAAATTGTTTAAGAAGTAACGTGTCCTAGGGCTAAGTATTTACACTATTATTTTTATTATTTATCAATTTTCATCAATCAGACATCTAAAAGCCTCGTATTTATCCGAACATTCAAAGCTACAGTGAGCTACACTCTAACCACCATGGGACAGTTACAGGTAAGTCATGGAAACAGATATCGCGCATTCAAGTGTGACGGTATAGACCGGGCCCGGCAGGTGTGCCTCTTATATCCTCACCATTCAAACATCCAGTCTCCTCCTTCCTTCCTTCCTTCCTTCCTTCCTTCCTTCCTTCCTTCCTTCCTTCCTTCCTTCCTTCCTTCCTTCCTTCCTTCCTTCCTTCCTTCCTTCCTTCCTTCCTTCCTTCCTTCCTTCCTTCCTTCCTTCCTTCCTTCCTTCCTTCCTTCCTTCCTTCCTTTCTTCTTCTTTTTTCTTGTTTTCATTCCATTTTCCTTTGCTTCCTTCTTTTTTCTTCTTCGTGTATTCACTCCCTGCGTTTCCCCTTCCTCGCGCCAAAACCAATATGTTACCAGCTGTCAATTACCAGGCTGCATCAGTCCTCGCCGCGCGCTTACAAACTAGATTATTGTCGATATAGATTTTTAAATAGAAAAATCTATACGTTAAACATCACAATCAATACGGGCGAATCGATGGACCTGAGCCTGACCCCTCCTCTACCTGTCTGCACAGTCCGACTTGTAAAGACCTCTTTATTACAATTGGATCTAGGCCTATAACCGGACAGGATACATTTTATAACATGACACTTAATTATGGTTATCAGCAGTTAGAGCTGGCTAGCAATAGCTGGCAATAAAGTAAAATTTGATTTTTTGAACAACATTTATCTTTATAAGTGGCTAAGGGAAGGTAGGCTAGGTAAAGAATTATATAAATGCATGAAAAGTGTGAGGCGGTCTCTCAGCTGTCTGTGTTCGAAGACACCACAATTGTACAACCAGGTTTCATTGTCCTTCTTCCGCTTCACGTATGACAGATGACATCCACAAGTCCAAAGAGAGGAGGGAGGTAGAGAGGGGGGTGGGGGGGGGGGGGAGCGAAGAAGCGACTAGTTGTCCTTCACGCACCCCCCTTTTTCGACAGAGGTAGCCGCGCGCGCCCCTATCCCTCCTCCCTATACTCCTTCCAGACAAAAGCAATTATTTCTTGTAGAATGTAGTGTGGTTGTGCGCGTCTGTGGAAGAGAGGGATGGAGGGAGGGTGTGTGAGATTGAAGGAGGGGAAAATAAGATGGTGTTGGAGGGGAGAGAATGGTGGGGGGGAGCTAACACCTACAGCATCCTTCCCCATCTTCCACGCACTTCTCCGTCCAACTCATATTTTTCTTAATCTGACATGCAACGATATCAACTCCAGTACACCAACTTACACACTCAATATACTGGTTTTATTAGACAAACAATAAGTTACACTATGAGCCATGGGTTAGAGTAACTCAGTCTCAATTCTAGTGACTGTACGCAAACTTGAAGATGAAACTTGAGAATTACTTGTTGTTCCCTGACCCTCTCTCTCTTTCTCTCTCTTTCTTCATTCTCTCTCTCTCATTCTCTCTCTCTTTCTTCATTCTCTCTCTTTTTCATTCTCTCTCTTTCTCTCTCTCTTTTTTCTAGATTCTCTGTTTTTAGATTCATGCAAATCCAATACCCCATTTCACAATCAAGTGACCATTTAGAAAAAAAAAAACTACAATGTTTAGACCACCAAACTCTCGTGTTTGTCTCTGTTCATCTGCTTGACCCAGCCCCGGCCCCCTACCCTGGTCATCTCTCTCTCTTTCTCCCTCTCCCTTTCTCTCTCCCTCCCCCCTCTCTCTCCCCGGGGGCTCCAGCTCCAGTCTGCTCCCCAGGGACTCCAGAAGACCCCGGGGTCTCAGAGAAAGAGCCCCCCTGGGGTAGTTGGGGGGGCATTCCAGCCCAATAACCCCTGCCGGACCACTCTCACCGGGGGCCCGCTGCTGAGGCCGATTGCCCATCTCCCCATCGGGCCAGTCACACAGAGAAATACAGCTCTCCCCTCCTTGACGCCCTAACCTATTGTTGCACTGATGAGACTACTGAGACCAAAATGGAGGAGCTGCCATAGGCTTTCTAAGAAAGGGTGATGCTGTTCCAACTATGAAATAACAGGATGTAATAACGCCGTACAATAACAGACACATTTGGGAATCGCGTCTGAGGTTTTGAGGTTGTTGTAGGCTATTAGCAGTAATGTTCTCTGACAGGATGCTTCAAGTGTTTAATTATGACACAGTCATTTATTTTGTGAAATAAGTATGTGTGTAATGCTGGTAAATGATTTGAACTGATGGTATTAAATAAATCCTAAATGTCGATAATGTATATTCCTTTTCCTTTAAAAAATTAATAAAAAATGGGCTACCCCTATTTAAAAGTGTAATTCATATATTGTGTCCAAGATGTTACTAGTGTTATGAAGAAAACCTGCGAAAAATCAAGGTTGAACCAACCAAAAGGTATTAAATACACCTTAAATTATGTTTCAGTTCACTAACAGGCTGCTGAAAAAGGTTTATCCATCCCATAACATCTATTAGATCTATAACATGTATTATAACTTAAATGTGCAATTTTACTAATTAGGAGCAGTGAGTTTTTTTCTCTCTTTCTGTCACAGTCTTTTAAAATGAAATACATTAATTCATACAGCAAATTCACTTGAATTACTGTGAATATAATATAAAAAAATAAATGTACTATATTAATTCTTGAAGGAACCATTTTGCAAAGCCCAAACATGCAGCCGGGAAATATGATATCAATTTAATTAAATGGAATCAAGGAATTAATTTCCGCAGCCAAAAATAGCTCAAATTAAATATTTATTAAAAGCACCACAGCCAAGCAGAAACAAAATAAGCGATTAGAGCCAATAACTGCCACGCACTCAGCTGTGCCTTCTCGAGAAATTTAAAAAAGAAAATGATGTGCATCATGAGGATAGAGTATTTCAGCATTTGAATATGTCATCCCAATATAAAAAAAAAACCAGGGATGTACGCAGCAAGCAAGGCCCCAAGAAGTCATTTCCACCACACAGGATTTCGTCCGTGTGCAAGTGCATGCGTGTGGGTAGCGTGTGAGAACCTGTGTATCTGCGTGCCCATCCGTGAGCGTGTTTGCGTGTGCTTGTGGTTTTGTGTCACATGGTTATGGTTAAATGGTGATGTCATGTTGACAAACGAGCTGGTTGAATTAAATTCTCACTCATCAATAACGGCGTGGCCCGAATCAATAGCAGTCAACAGTCGTGATAGTGGCTCTGTCAGTGGAGTAACAAGAACCCATTAGAATGGACAACACTCTCTCACTGTCACGCACAGCTCTCTCTCTCTGCCCACACCAAAACCCAGACCCCAGACTCTCATATCCTCCACATATGTAAGAGATATCACAACACAGACAGGGGAACCGAGGCAGAACCCACATTCACCCAGATCTTACTTGGACATGATATATAGATTTGTCTGTACGTTATGGATGAGATCCACAAGAAGATGTACAAATGTAGAAGCTGGTCGTACGTGGTGTGTGTGTGTACGTATCTCAGTGTGTGTGCGTATCTCAGTGTGTGTGTGCGTATCTCAGTGTGTGTGTGCGTATCTCAGTGTGTGTGTGCGTATCTCAGTGTGTGTGTGCGTATCTCAGTGTGTGTGCGTATTTCAGGGTGCGCGCGCGCGTGGTTTGTTTAGCTTATGTATGTTTGTCAGAGTGCATTGGCCAACATTGTGTTGGTAAAACCATGGTCTTGAATAGACTGATGTGTGAATGTGTATACCATATTTAACACTCCAAGGACACCGAGGGTGCCTGTCTGTGGATGCGTGTGAGTTCTGTTTTCTTTATTCTCCGTGTGGAAGAATGTCAATAGATGTAGAATCACATGCAAGCACAAAGCAGCAGCCTACATGAAAACACAAACACACACCTACGCAGGCAAACACACACACACACACACACACACACACACACACGCACACACACCCTATATCGTGAGCTCCAAACCTTCCCTCCCTTTCTTCATCTCTCTCCCACAGTGAATAAGCACCAATCCGTCTAAAGTCCCTGTTCTTTCTGTATTCCTTGTCTTTTTTATTAGTTTTTATTAACTTTTCCTCGCTCTCACTGTCAGCTTTCTCAATAATCAATGCTGATGTATTGCCAATATCCACCCCAGTCCACCGTGTCATCTTTCACTGAGGCGATGTTATTGGTGGAGATTGGTCCAATAATAATGATGTTTATTATAGATATTTATTATCTGGATTGTGGCAGTGGTGTAGGGCCGCCCTCGGACAGTGGCACGACACATAGTATTTAGACACCGTGTAACACACACACATACATTTCATACATTCATCTGGGGTTCTTTAACAGGACATGGGCTGCTTAAACCAAATACAGAGAGCCTCTGAGGGGCTATTGGCAACGTTAGCGTGATGCAGTCGTAAGTGTTGACGGTGAGCCGGCTACAGACTGGCTAGGATCAATGTCTGTTTCTCTGTCCCTATCTGTTAGTGTATGGAACCAGTGACTAACATATGGACGTCCTGCTGGCTACACACTCGAGTACTCTAGGAGCAAATTAGGTAGGGTACGGGGTGGGGAGGGGACTCACACACACACACAGGCACACACACACACACAGCTTGGTCCGGGCGACTGGACAGTCTGCCCCTCACAGCCCCCCCCCCCCCCCCCAAGCGTCTGACCCCCCATCCCCCCATTGCCCCATCTTGGAGCCCAGCCCCCAGACGGTAATCCAGCCCAGCGCTCCTCATCCTTTCATGTATTGATTTCCTCTCTTGCGCCACGGTTACATGTCGCACCCACGTCATTGGGTCCCGGCTGCCGCTCCGGCTCCCTTAAACCATACTAGGGGCGCGGAGAGGAGAGGAGGAGAGGGGAGGAAGGGAGAGGGGTGGCTGGTAGGAGAGGAGGAGAGGGGAGGAAGGGAGAGGGGTGGAGGGGAGAGGGGTGGAGGGGAGAGGAAGGGAGAGTGGAGGAAAGGAGGTGAGAGGAGAGGGTAGGAGAGGGGAGGAGGGGTGGGGTGGAGGGGAGGAGAGGAAAGGAGGGGAAAGGAGAGGAGAGGGGAGGAGGAGAAGAGAGGAGAGGAGGAGAAGAGAGAAGGGGAGAAGAAAGGACAGGGTAAATAAGCCTCTGCAGTATTTCAGCAAAGCAACCTGCGTTTTACAGGGATGTAGAAACAAATGGGGCGAACCAAAAATGAAAGGTCTGGCCTCTGGGTGTTGCAGGGGGGAAAATTGTGGAAATAACCAGAATGAAGCGCTGGAGTTGAGGGGGAGAAATTCATCTTGTGAAATTCATCACTCTGTTACAGTAGGCCTCTGCTGCGCAGTCTTACCCACAATTTCAGTCAGAAAATACAACACTGTATTTGTAAAGAGCAATACAAATAATTGGGTTTTGCGTGTGTGTGTGTGTGCGCCACGTAAATGTGAGCGGGCTGTGTGCGTGTGTGCTTATTTGTGAGAGGCCTGTCTGAGTAATAAGATTGTGTGTTCTCTGCCTGTGTGTGTGTGTATATGTGTGTGTGTGTATGTGTGTGTGTGTGTGTGTATGTGTGTGTGTGTGTGTATGTGTGTGTGTGTGTGTGTATGTGTGTGTGTGTATGTGTGTGTGTGTGCCTGATGAGGTTGTGAGTGTGCTGAGTCCGCATGTTTTCAGTTCTCATCTGGAAGAGCGAGTGAGACAGTGAGAGTGACCATTGGGTAGCTCACTAGTCTCATTGTCTGTGAGAGAGAGAGAGAGAGAGAGAGAGAGAGAGAGAGAGAGAGAGAGAGAGAAAGAGAAAGAGAGTGTGTGTGTGTGTGTGTGTGTCAGAGAGAAAGAGATGTGTGAGTGCGCGTGCGCTGTTTGTCGACATGAATGACAGACAGAGAGAGATGTGTGTGTGTGTGTTACCAAGTATGAGCATGTGCATGCATGCGTGTGTGTGAATGTGTGTGAGTGTGTGTGTGTGTGTGAGTGTGTGTGAGTGTGTGTGTGTGAGTGTGTGTGAGTGTGTGTGTGAGTGTGAGCGCTTCGCTGTGAGAGACAAACCAAGAGTATGTCTGAGCGCTCCCTCCCCATCACCAGAACAAACACAAGCCCCATCACTACAAAGTCAACATCAGCTTCTGCATTTGAATTCTACACACCCAGTTGAAGCTGCATCCATCGGCCCCTTCTCCCACACACACCTATTGTACTGACAACAGCATAAAAGCAAACACACAGCTACCATCCAATTAAACTAGTGACTAAACTAAACCAAATTGTAATTCCACTCTGACCCCAAACTACATCTCACACCACAAATATTGGCCTTTCATTTTCAGATACTCGGTTGCAACTGTGAAAGACCTTTGCTCCAGAGAGGACATCTGAACTGAAACGTTCCAGTTCAGGATTCACTCACACCAGCTCAGAGTTTGTTACGTGCTGCTGAAAGTTTGTCTTCTGTTACAGGTCTATACTCATTTGGAAGCACTTACCACCAGTATTTCTGATGGAGGTCTGGAGGGTAATTGCGAAGCAGTGGTTGCTACTTAAGTCTACGTACGGTATGTATAGTGTGGTGCACTCAACTGCATCATGGGAAAGGACGCATCAAATAACTTCAGAAAAGGTTAGCACAATTTGGTCAAGTGCTGGGGCTAAATATAGAGAATGCTATCAACTGAATGTCTGAATTGGAGCTTTGACACTTAAGCCAAGAAAAGGTCAGATTGCCTCAAACCCACACACACACACACGCTCACTTTCACACACAGAAGAAACACACACACACACACACAGAGAGAATCAGATGCAGCCAATTAGGTTCAGCAACCCCTCTGACATGGAAGTAGGCATGTAAGGTAGTCAGCCAAGCCTAACTTTACCACAGAAGCAGCCACAGGACAGACAGATAACAAAGGTTCCTCACTGAACTGACAGACCGTCCAGCATTCCCAGTTATTCTGTATTAGAACCAAACATCCCCTTTCTCTCCTTCATATTTCCAATACGTGTCTATTCCTTACACTGTATGTGTTCACCCTAAAGGTGAATCTTCATTTTGAGTTGTGTTGGAAGCTCTTTATGTACCCCATTTCTCAGTTTGACTCCCTCTTTATCTCTCTCTTTCTCCCTCCGATTCCCTCGTGTTAATGCACTGCGGGTGTTTCCGGACTGTGTATTTACTTAACTTCTCTCTCTCTCTCTCTCTCTCTCTCTCTCTCTCTCTCTCTCTCTCTCTCTCTCTCTCTCTCTCTCTCTCTCTCTCTCTCTCTCTCTCTCTCTCTCTCTCTCTCTCTCTCTCTCTCTCTCTCTCTCTCTCTCTCTCTCTCTCTCTCTCTCTCTCTCTCTCTCTCTCTCTCTCTCTCTCTCTCTCTCTCTCTCTTCTTTTCTCTCCTTCTCTCCACCCGCAAGCAGTGCGACTGTCTGTGTGTGTGTGTGTTTGTGTGTGAGTGAAAGTGGGGGAGATTTAGAGCGGGGATCAATAAGAAATTTAAAAATCAATGCACTTAGCGCCAGGAAATCAATGGCCCTAATCGGGATGCCAATCGGCCAAGTCAAAACAATTAAGAGGGAAGAGAAATGTTTAACAACCTCCTTTCTCTTGCTTACACAGACATAGCACGAGAGAGAGTTAGCGTGGACTGTAGGAAGAGGAGGAAGAGGAGGAAGAGGAGGATGGATGGATGGACGGAGGCCTGGAAAGGACTTTCAAGCAGACGGGAAGAGGGATGAGAAGGAATGATGGATAGGAAGGATCAGGAGGGAAATCTCAACACTTGGGGAAAAGAAGGAGGGGAGAGAGGGATGTGAGCAGAGATAAACGGAGGAAAATGGAAAGAATATGAGGTAAGAGTGAGACTGCCATGAAGGACAGGAAAATCAATGCTCTCCACAAGGACCCTGACTGTATCAGTCAGCGATGATCATTAACAGAGAAACATTAAGGTGATAAAGTTGTGTTTGGCTCCCGGACAAATGTTCTCTATTTTTCAAAGGGTCGGCTCTTGTTTTAGAGAACGTACTTGTAATAGTCACTGAACACGAACCTGAGGTGTGACTATAAAGTTAGGGTGGTTTGAAATGAGGTACTTCAAATGCATTGAAACATCTCCATGTTCATGTATTACATCAACAGCAACACACTGTCGCACAATTGTTCCAGCACATACTTCTGAACGTCGACAAACAACAAACAAGACTTCAGAAATCACAAACACGGTAAAAAATATACTTTTTTAACTCACTGAAGTGTCCAATCAGATTGAGTTGTTTGTAAACCACGCCGTCCAATGAAGACAATTGGATCGGGCAGGAGAGACATGGATGGGGGTGGCTAGTGGGAAGTTGGGTGGTTGAGGGGGGGCTAATTTGGGGTCAATCAATAGATCTCCCCTCTCTCTATCTTCTGTCTGCTTGCCGTGCTAAAATCAATGAGAAAGCCAATAGTTCTCCACCCCCGTGTGGATTAGTGAACACACCAACTAATCAGGCAGTCAATGAAAGTGACAGTACCGCTATTAACCTATTGATACGGAAGACACATGTTGAACACACAAAAACACGCGCACATTCCGATACCAAAACAACCGTCTCCCTCGCTGTAAGCAACACACACACGTACACACACACATGTACACACACACACGGACACACACACATACACCCACACAAAAAAAAACACCCACACAGACACACACAGGAGGGGTTATTCAAATCGCACCGAAATACAAATGATTTTACAAACACACAAAGAAAGACGTATATATTTCATAAGTCTTGACAAAACACACATCTGTGACTCCTGTTGGGCGGCAAGCCGGCCTGTGATTGGTCGTGTTCAGAGGAAGCCTCCCCCCTTTCCAAGCAGATTGCAGCAGCCTGACCTCCCCGGCTGGATCCTTGGCTACACAGAGAGGTCAGTGAGGGGACTCAAAATGGCTCCGCGTGGACGCCAGTTTCAATCTAACACAAGGCTGCAGCCATTGGTGAGACGACGCCGACACGTGTAAATCTGCTATTGTTTGAGCCGAAGACAAAATGGCGGCTTCTAATAATCAAAATAATTGACTGCCAACTCTGTGTTACAGCGTTTGGATATGATTGTGCTTGGTGATGTATTTTGTTTTTTTGGACCGCAAAACCATTTAGAGCAAAGTCCAAAATTGATGACATTTTCGTAGTTATCACAGATACAGAGACCAAATCATATCATGTCACACAAATTTCTTGCTTTCCTGTAATTTGGAAAAATACACCCCAAACGGAATTGTTACGATGGTGTTACTCAGACTCAAAGTGCTCAAGCTAGACTACATGCCATGTGTCTCCAGGAGGATGAAATGATATGTACCTGGCTCTTAAGAGGGGCACTACACAAGGATCATTTCTCAAAAATAACAGGCCGACTAGCTTTCATCCCCTCTTGTTTTCCGAGATTGCCTCTCCCTCCTCTGTTCCTCCTCTCTCCCCCTCCCACACCACCTCCTTCTGTCATGTCTTACTTTTCATATGTTGGTTTTGTTCTTCCTCATTTTCCCCCTGTGTAAGAAAAGAAAGGCTCAAAAAAGGAGAAGTTAGAAAAAACAATAGCTGCAGTCACACCAGCGCTTTGCTAGTGTGCATCTGTGAAATAATACAGCTACGCACTGACAACTTCCAGCTTCAGGCTTCCTTACAGACTAAGTGAATCACACCCATACAAATAGCATTTTCCAAGGCAACCTGTATGCACCGAATAAGTCTCTCTGGAGATCGATTACAAATATTTAAATATACTGTATACTTTTAAAGCTGAATAAGTGCACATTTGGAAAAGCATTGAATATACAGGCATGCGCCAATTCGTTGAAGGCACACTGTGGAACCCTATTGCAAAGGCTACTTGCAAATCAGATTCAAACATGATACTTGAAAAGCCAAATCGGATTCATGCATGTTTTTTGGAATCAGTTATCATCCATGCACATTGTACTGTGACACCCAAAGCAATGCACCAAGCATAGCCATCTCTCTCATCCTCCCTCTCTCCATTTGTTTCCCTCTCTCTCTCTGTTTATCTCTGTCTCTCTTTCCCGTTCTCCCCGACATCCTTTTCACCAATTGCTTTTCACACGTTAAACACAGAATGGAAGTGAGAGGCGTATGAATATAACTGGATTTCTGTCTTCTCCAGACAGTATTTCCATGGTGTTGCTAGCGTATGTGTGTTTACGTGTGTGTGTGTGTGTGTATTAGTTCACGGTAGGCCCAGCAGGAGCAGTAGTCATGGCATAGTCAACACAATCCTGCATTTAAGGCTAATCCATACCTCCTCCTCCATGCTGCCATGGCAATGATGGAGGGAGCGAGAGAGACAGAGAGAGAGAAAGAGAGAGAGAGAGAGAGAGAGAGAGAGAGAGAGAGAAAGAAAGAGAGAGAGATAGAGAGTGAGTGTGTGTGTGTGTGTGGGGGGGGGGGGTTACAAAGAGGGTCAGGGTAGTCCAGATGCATTTGTTCCATATAACAGTCCTATTCCACTCTGAAAAACGTGTGTTGCCAGGAAAACGGAATCCCAATTTCTCGCCCAGGGCCCAATATCTGCAACCATACAAACTTGCAGGGTATGGGTGGGGGTGAAAGTGATAGAGACTCAGAATATGGCTCTCTCCTCTTATCCTGCTCAGCCATATTGATGTCCTGAGACTTCCATAGCTCAGCCGAAATGAAGCCTTTTACAATAGGAAACCATTGACAGATTGAGAAAACATATCCCATTTGGTAATGCGTGATAGACTTGCTGCTCTTATCTCTGACAGTCGACCAGTGCTGAGAGGGCATGTGAAGCATATACATATTATGTACTTTATCTGAACAAGTTGAAATTGCAAAAGGTCCTGAGTCGTATATGACACACAGAAAGAACAGACAAGCTCACAAGGGTAGTCTACTGACATAGTCCTGAAATAACAGACAACACAACAGAACTCAAACTCTGCTTGAAATAAAACGTGATTCTGAAGTGACAAAGAAGAAGGAGAGTATACCTTCATTAATCTCACAATGGTGAACACACACACAAACACGCAAAAACACACACACTTGTGCAGGTAGCGGAGGAACACACACGTGTGCCACAGCGTCCACAGGAGAAATGGGTCTCTGCCTTTATCTCACCCTGCTGTCCCTCCTCCTAGGGCTGCCAGGAGCCGGGGCACTGCAGCCACCACAGCAGTGCCCGGGGGCCAGGTCCGAGTGCACATCCATGCCCTGACCAGGTCCAAGTGCACATCCATGCCCTGACCAGGTCCAAGTGCACATCCATGTCCTGACCAGATCCGAGTGCACATCCATGCCCTGACCAGGTCCAAGTGCACATCCATGTCCTGACCAGATCCGAGTGCACATCCATGCCCTGACCAGGTCCAAGTGCACATCCATGTCCTGACCAGGCCCAAGTGCACATCCATTCCCTGGCCAGGGACATGCAAAATACAGCCATTTCTTTCCATCTTTTTACACAGGGGTTCTTTCACAGAAGGCAAGTGTCAGCGTCTAACCCAATAAATAATCTTGTTCTAATTGTTAATATTGTTAGTTGCATTAAACGACAAAACAGAGAAAACTCTAACATGAACACAACAGAAAAGAAAATTACCCAGCTCCAAAACTGGAAATGAATTACTGTCACAGAGTGACCAAAGATTGTCCACCTTCAACAGAATCGCTGCAGTGTCTAAATTGGTGTGATCTGGATGTGAGGATGGCCAGGAAGACAAAACACTCCTGGTAATGTTCAAATGTGGAACTAAAAAAGGTGTGAGTTTGGCCTGCCGTAACTGACTCTTATCTGCTGTCAATACTAAACGGCTGCATAGATAAAACTGGAAATTATTGTGTCAATTCAAGCTCTTGGCAATTGTGCTGTTTGTGTCACAATTCATGGGGATGGAGTGATGTAAAGAACAAAGAAACGAGGGAGAGGTGAAGCAGGAAGGACGACTGCGGCCCAAAATTAGACGAGTGGATGATGACAAGGTAAGACTGACGGGAAAGACATAAAAAATAGAAAAACAAACGAGAGACAGAAAAGAAATGAGTAAATTGTAGGCTACTGCTATTTCAGCAAATGCTACCGCTTAGCCTACGACTAACAACCGCTTTCTAAAAATACCAAATACATACAACAATGTCAGATCCAGCTCTCCATCACGGTCGAGTGTGAAGTGTGAAACAGGGTTATGTTGGGGGGGGGGGGGGGTTGGCTTGTTCACGAGCGATAGGCGGAGGAGAAGAGGAAAAGAAGGAGGGAAGGAGAATGAGAACAATTGGGAAAGAGGGTGTTGAGGGAGAGAGATCTAGGCTTGGGATTAAGGAAGGAGTGCGGGCCAGAGAAGGAGGATTAGGGGCGTGGGTGAGCAAGGGACAAAGTGACGGAGGACTGGGGAGAAAGAGGGATGAAGAGAGAGTGAAAGAGAAAAGACCCAGACCTGGGCTTTGATGGAAAGATCTCTGGGATGAAAAGATGTATTTTTCCTCCGTTGTCCTCCCTCTCCTCCAGGGCAACTTGCCCCTAGCTCTCCTCCTCTCCACTCCCTTCTTCCTCTGCCGAGTACAAGACAGGTAGGAAAGCTAATCGAGCCAGACAGCCCGCTCTCTGCTCCCACTCGCAGGTCGAGGTGAGGTACTGCAGCCACTGCTGACTGCTCGACCCTTATCTATCGGTGGATCTATCAATCTGGCAATGTGAAGGTGGGGCCATGGGGGCTAGTGGTCTCCACACATGGAGCTGGAGATAAATCTGGAGGTAAGGAGCTTCTGGGTCTGGTTCTGGTTCTGAGTGGTGGTCAACGGTGGCCCCTAGCTTTGTGATGGTCGTTGTGGAAGATCCCATTACAAAGAAACCATGACGACCGTACGCAGTGTCACAACCTGAAGCATTACATAGGGCGATGGTGGAAGGGGTGCGAACGGCGACAGAGGATTGTGAGTGTTCAGCGTAGTTTCTCCACTGTACCATGTATGTTATGTGTGTGTGTGTGAGAGAGAGAGAAGAGAGAGAGACAGAGAGAGGGAGGTGACCACAAAAGAGAGAAAGGAAGGAAGGAAGGAAGGAAGGGAGAAAAAAAATTGTGTGTTGTGTTTGAATGTCAGAATATGTGTGTGTGTGTCCTGGTAAGATACCACGTTTGTTGATCTAACGTGAGCCGTGGTAGAGGTGGGAGAGGGTCATAATTTAAGGGTCGGGGTGTTAATTTACTCCTTCACGCTGAACGAGAGACCAAAGTCTGTGGAGACCGTAAGTAAAACAACAACCAAACCTCAAAGATAAATTAAACGACAATCATCATTCCTTACCTCTCACTCTTTCTCTCCTTTTCCCCATCCCTCATTCTTCCTCCACCACCTATCCCCTCCCCCCTGTCCCCACGGCAACCTCCCCCCGCCACTGTTTGACCACAGAGGTCACCGCGTCTCCCGGGGTCATCTGTCTGGGATGAAGCTGACCCCTGACCCCTGAGCTTGATCGTATTCTAACCACCCCGAGACCACAGACACCATCACAGGAGGGACAGGAGTGTCAGCAAGCACAAGAGGCCCTCTTTCATTGTGGTCATTTTTGATCAATTTATCACTTCTTCCTTGTCGCCAGCTGAAGCCCTCTTTCCGTAGATAACGCCTCCTGGCCTCGTGACAGCGTCCGAAGGAGAGACGAGACGCAGATTGCCGATGCCGGGTTTTCATCTGATTACTGCCATTTATCAGGTAATCGATAAAGCGATGATTGTGAATCACTTTGGGTACTATTCAATAACCAAGAGTGGAAAGTGATGCAGGACGTCAGATGTGAGGGGAAATGATACACCCCTTTGCTATTTCACGGTTCAAAATGAATATCATTCAAATGTGTGTGGAAAAAGTATTCACAACTACTCACACAGTTAAAATAGCAATGATCCAACGAAATGCCCAAATATGTGACCATTTTAAACTGAATGACCAAAGACCATATTTAAAATCTAAATAGAAACCACAATGGGTGTGATGATTCTCCTTCTACTAATGCACAAAAATCTATCAAACAATGTAAAAAATTGAATAATAAAAAAAGGAATGAAAGAAAATTCCTAAATGTATACTATTTGTTACAAGTTAAAACATAAGTAGGCCTACATTCAAATTTACATGAATCATGAATCAGTATTTTAGAATTGTTTTCATTGAAGGAACATAAATTATCCAGTTAAAAAAAAGTGTGCAAGTGAAACTTTCACGAATGTAACCTAAATTTTGAAAGAAATATTACGTTCAAATGTGGTGCATGGTCTAACCGGTAAGCGTTGTCATAAAAACGGTGCGACGTGCAATTGCAATCTTTCCGCCTTAATTGAGGAACTGGCCAAGCGCCCTTTGACCCTGGGGGTCGTTACTGCATTGTGCACGGGGCCACAGAGAACTGGCAGACCATTTGGGAAAGGAATCGTGCGCAGAAAATGGATTAATGTCTGTATGGCCTGTGGTGCTGATACTGATTGGAAATACAACAGCAATATGAGGAAATGTATTGAAAGGATTCTTCATGGACGAATAATCTTTAACACCGGATGCAGTTGAGTCTATACTGTAGCCTAACAGTATTCCATAGACAACCTTGGCCTGGGTTTTGCTGATAAGTTGAACACAAACTGATTCAAATATTCAAAACACCAAGTGCTTTTTGTTTCAAATTTAGAGTGTTATGTATCACATACACCAGCTTGTTTAGGAGGACCGTGGGAAATTGTACCGTCTCAGTAACCTAAAATAATGAATGAATCGATAGCTTACAATAAAATAAAAATAGCTACATAAATAATTGGAGAGATACAGCAGCCGAACATCCAGTAAACCCACAATAGAGTATGTTGACATCCTGAATATATCATTTGGAGTTCAATCGTTTTTAAAGACAACCTATTAGCTAATTTAACGGTCTGTCAATTAAAAATGTAGTCTAACAGTGTAAATCGTGCTCTAAGGTTTCAAGGGCTAGTTCAGTGTAAATAGTCTGTTTCACATAACTTAAAGCCTACTTTCCACCTTCACTTTTCGACATTCACAATGATAGGTCATATACTCTGAATTTTAACACTTAGGCTAAATAGGCAATGTTCAAATGATCTTTTGAAACGAATTAAATCCTGTTCCTTAGCCTATGTCCAAAAGTTTGACTATTAACAATTATTTTATCATGCGGCCATATTTTACTTTTCTCGAATGCTCCCTTGGGCTGATTCCATTTTTGCATCGTCGTCGTGCTTTTCACTTGTCATACGTTTAATATGTAATTTTATATTATTACAAACCGACATTACTGTCATGTCCTTTCAAATGGGTTTATTTAGGAAGCGCCTAATAAGACATCGGTTGTTGTTTTCGAGATGTTAGCAACATTTTCAAATGATGGGAAATAGGCTAAGAAAATAATGTCCAATCATTTTTATGGTGTCCTAGAAAAACATGTAGTAGGCTAGGTGTGGGCTACTGGATTTTTAACAGATGTGCAAAAGAGAGCAGTCAAACCTCATGTTGTCCGCTCCTTTGTGTAAATTACTTTAGTGAAAATAACATATTTTTAAAGTGGCTAAAACAGGCTGAATGTAGTTGAACAAAAACGCCTTACTTATTTTTATGTAGGTTGTTGCAAGGGTTTATGAATATCTTAAGTGTAAGCTTGTCAGCGTTGGAAAACATTTGATTAGCGTTGTTGCTTGGAACATGACTTATGTTCGTTATTATTATTATAAATTATTAAAAAATGTTCATGTTTAATTAAGGCATTCTCAGTTAAACAATGCATGATGAGTTGTACAAAAAAGTATTTGCATCGTCTACACAGGTGTTTACATTTAAGTTCATTAATAGGCAAAATGCAAATATGAATGTAGATGGCATTTGTAAGCTAATTACATTTGCGATAAGTCAAATGTGATCAAATTGTGCACACACATATTCTGTCTCTCTCACACACACACCCAAACACACGCACGTTGACAGAAGGTGTCCCAAATTTAAAAAAAAGAGGACGTAAAATTGTATATAATTTTCTTGCCTTAAACAATCACTAATCGACAGGTTTACAGTAGACGTAAAAGCTAGGCCTAGGTCTTTCACAAATATCAAACTTGGAAAAGTTAAATGCCTACCCTAACTGGATGATTATAGATTACAGTACAAGTGGCTACAATTGTTTCACCCCGTTGTGATCTCCTGAACAAAGTTAGAATATTACAATATGCTAGGTTACACAAAACCATATATGAAGTTTAGTATAAAGTCACGACAGGTGAAACAGCATAAACTTAAAGTGATGAAAATGCAGATAGCTAGCCTGGCAAAATGCTCAACCAGACACACAGCCTATAGCCAACAGCTCAACTACACTTTCCCTGCATCCAATAGATTTGATTGGCCTGCTGACCACTCTCGTGCATTTACTCTGTTCATTAACGTTTACGCCACAATTTCTTATAGCTTTTTCGCCTTCATGGGTCTGTTTTCCCTATCCGTATTTTCCTTTATGTCTGTAACACAGGCATATCATGTGCTGACTTTTGAATAATCACTTAATATTTGCAATTTGCTTGTTACAGTTGCACGGCTAAAACTCTCTCTCACACACACACACACACACACACACACACACACTTAAAAAGAAGGTAGTGTGGGTGACAGGCCTATAAGCAAAATCTAATTTCAGCTTGCATGCCATGGCTTCAAATCAGTGATATAGCCTTAACGCTCAACCACAAAATATCAGTCAACAGTCGTGAATTAGTCAGTTGTCTTTTCAGGATGACTCCAGTTCTTAAACTTTGCTTTAGTAATAATGCAATGGGTCATTTAGGCATGTAAGCTCCTCTGTTGTGCATCGTGAAAAGCTCCGTTCGAAAAGGAGACCGTAGCCGCACCGGCACAATGACAAAACCAGCCGGTTTAGGAGTGTCCATGTCCCGTTTCCACTGCTGTTCTGCCGGTCCCTGCTCAGAGCTCGGACTTATAAAGCCGAAATCCCCTCCTCTTAATTGATTTTCTCATAATTAACTCAGTCTGTCCATCGATTTCCTTTCGCCAGGGTAGGGTATCAACGGTTCCACGCAAACTGCTACCCGTGTAGGGGCCGTGTTATTGTGCTGTTATCTGCAGGGATCGGGGATCCACGAGAAAATCGACCACATTGATTATAAATCCTTGTCTACACAACTAAATTTGACGAAGCTTTATACGGCTACATTAAGGGACAAATGAAGGTAGCATAGCCGGCATGTAGCCTCTGCATTAAGGTGAGGCTAGGTTGGAAACCACAATTAAGGTACTACAACAACAAAGGACCTTATCGACAATAGGCATTCAAAAAGAAATCAAGCTGCTTTAAGGCTCTGGTGATAAAAACGCATCCGAATAACCATCATCATAACCAACTCTGGGTTATGTGAGACCCCCCCCCCCCCCCCCCTCCCAGGTTGCAATTCCATATTCAAATATTAATAGCATCGCAAAACGTATACAAAATACAAATCTGAGAAATTATAAAATATGCATTTGAACACGTGGATTAATTCTGTTTGGCACAGTAGAGAAAACTTGCACTTAAAAGCACGTGCGGCGTGCATGCATAATGCACAACGACCCCATATTCCAAATCGAATATTCCCGCGAATGACTACCGGTAATTCAGCATGCAGAACAAGCCAGTCACAACGCCATTCGCCCACTGATCGCGAGAGGGCAAGGGGCGGGTAGGTGAGAAAGAGAGAAGGGTTGCCCCTATGAATTAATTTCTATCAAATCAATAAAAGAAAGAAAAGCCCTGCCCCGCGCAAGAAATCATTAAGGTCGATATTCTTCTGTTCATCTCTTTTCCCCTCTCTCCCACTCTCTTAGTACACTGCCTGAAGTTTGTAGGCTATACACACACCGACACGGGACCAGAATCTTCATGTTTAGAATTCATATAGAAAGGAAAAATAGACTTATTGAGAAGGAAAGTATCGCGGGAATAAACGGTGTACAGAGAGGGAGGGTTAAAAGGAGACAGGCGAAGAGGAGGAAGCATTATGCAAAGATAAGTTATCACAACTGAACCCCTAAAATCTTTTTTGGGATGTGGAAAATTTACCAGTGCTTCCATCGGTGAATGTCTCTATCCCCGCCATGCGAGCTGCTTGTCTGGACACGAGAGGGATGGAGAGCAAAAGATGGGGGAGAGGAGGGAGAGGTATGGGGAGACAGAGGTGTGCGTAGGGGGCCAGTGAAAAGGGAGGACGGACAGAAGGGGGAAAATGATATGGGGTGGGGGCTCAGAATTAGAAACTAGGGGAGGTCAGAAGTGAAGGGGGGTCGTCTGGAGTTTGGGGGGGGGGGGGGGGGGGGTCTGAGGCACGCGCGCTTGCCCCGTATGGTAACACCCTAACCTTTCATGTCTCCCTCACGGTCCCTCATTGTCCCCCCCCTCTCTCTCCATCTCTCCCCACGCAGCTAGGGCTCCAATCTCTCACTCTCGACGTGTGTCTCTCAGTGGTTTCCATGGCGACATAGTGGCTGTGGTGCTGCTGAAGAGAAAGAGGCGCGTGCACAAGGAAGGGGAGAGAGACCGAGGGAAGGGTCATTTGGAAGAACAGCTATTTCCAAATGTAAATGAAAACAAGTTCAAATTATACGTACAAACACCCTAAAAAATCCGTAAGATTACATTGTGACATTTCGTCCATTTAAAAATTAGCCAACCATTTGAAATGAACACAGTATTTTAAACGTCATTTATCAACGACAAGCAATGCCTTCCACGGCATCTTCCACCGAATAATTACAACTCAAATATTAACATTTATGGTTTAAAGAAACAGCTCTCGAAAATATTGGTGGGACTACACCAAAATGCTTCATCCACATCATTCACAGCCGAGAGAAGTTTCTTAAAAAGCCTTGGATATGCAGCAGGCCGCATGCACTCTTTTGAATAACGGACCTCCTCAAATTGCCTATTCATCTACACATGCTGCCATCTACAGGCCAGGACCAGATCTGACGGTGTCCGTGAAGCAGACTGAAGGGCTTCCTACCACAGATAGATGAAGGCTATAGGTCACGTTTCCATTGTACGTAAATGTGTATTCAATTTGCATTCTCATTATGTATAAAAGTAATTGTTCCGAGTTCGCAAGGCATGTATGCAAACGCTTCTTGTTTTCAAAACAACAATCATAAAGAACCATTTTTATATAGCCTACATCAAGTACCACTTAGAACACTGCAGGATTGATTAAATCCCAGGGGAAGAATCATTAAAACGCCCTTATATTGAACTCATTTCAATTCAAACCCACAGTGAAAACACTTGTAATTTCCTTCAAGATAACTGGATAATGTGATGTCAGGGCATACAGTATATACAGCATAGGATGAATCCAACCCCAAGTGGGTTACAGTGTCTATCAGCTTTAGATGATATGTTTCGATAGCACACTGATTTCAGCTGGGGATACACAATATCAGTCGAGTCTCCATCCAATCAAAGAGGTGCAAGGAACACCTGGGGACTGTGGAAGTGGTTCCCTGTAAGGTTCACAGAAGGGATGTACAACGCTCTGTCATACAAGCCAACACACAGGCTCTTTGTCCGACAATACCAGGCAATTTCCTCCATGACAACAGATGATCTTATAAAGTATAGGTTTCTGGGCTTCTAAAGACTTTCCCAAATAAATCTACTTATTGACAATATGATCATTTCACCACCGACAGACACATAAAATACAGTATGCACATAATTGAACATTTTCACTGAATATTGTACTCTCAAAATCACACTCAGCGAGATGTAATCACAAAACAACGGGCTACTTCGAAAAACAAATACAGTTTTTATTCTTTGCTCGACTTGCTAGAAAAGCAAGAGAAGAAACAGCATCCTGCGCTGTTCTTTTCCTGGCACTCCTCCTCTCCCTCCCTCTCCCCAGCCCTCTCTCCCGGCTGATCCGTCACCAGCAGACAGCACGACTCCAGGGGCTCCGAGTCGATGCGGCTGTCGCAGCCCTCCTCCGCCTCCGTCGCTATGACAACGGTCTCCTTGACCCCGGCGGCAGCGACGTTGACCTGGACTCGGATCTGGTCGACGTCCCTGACGCCGATTGGCCGGGGGCTGTCGGGATGGGCGGAGCAAGGGGTGGCTCTGTCGTCGGGGGCCTGGGCGACAACAGTGGAGGCCCAGGTGGGGGTCTGGCACTGGGCCAGATCTTCAGGGCAGAACCCCGGCTCGAAGATGGAGACACGGGAGGGCTTCGACCACAGTGCTTCCTGCTCTCCCTCATCCAGCACATGCTGCTGGGGTGGTGAACAGCTCATGGGAGCGAGGACCGAGTCTGTCTCTGTCTCCAGGCTGAGGTCAAACAGGTCAGGGGTGGACAGGCGGTCCAGGTAGGAGGCAGGGAGCGGAGATCTGCTGGAGCGGGGCGACAGTCGATCGTCTCCTCCATGGCAGCTTGCTCTGGAGAGAGCTGAGGAGTCATCCAGGCTCAGGTCCATGTCTGAGCGAGGAGAGCTCTTCATCACAAGCACATCAGACGCCTGAAGACAGGAGGGAATCTGCTCACAGGTTTGGATGTCTCCAACGCAGTGAGACACTTCAGCCAGCTTCTCATCGTGGCCACGGTCCTGAAGAGAGGGGGCAACCGGACCCCCAAGAGAGGCCGCAAGCAGAGGGCTTGTAGAGCTAAGGTGAGCAGCGGTCTCCAGAGAGACAGTGGGCAGGTGGTTGGGCTCCTTCACAAATGGCAGGTGTGAAGCTGATGCCTCGTATCTCTTCTGGCTCTCAGCTTCAACGTTTTTGACCGGTGAGTCATTGACAGAGACTGGCTCCTCAAAGAGAAAGTCAGTGCGAAGGACTGGACTCTCAAAGCAACCTTTGAGTTGGGCCTCTAAATCCCTGCAGGGGTCCGTGTTTGTGCGTCTGGGCCTTCCTGTGGTTGTCCCTGAACCTGATTCCTGGTATGGTTCTGAGAGGACTAGGGATCCAAACATCTCTGAACTCCCCATGGCAGGCCTGGGGCAGTCTGGCTGCCCATCCAGGAACAGTGACTCAGATAACGGCAGCGATGGGCCGATCAGGTTTTTTTCAGGGGGTTGGTCCCCTTTACATTTCTCCATGTCCGCTGAATTGTGAAGGTTGTAATATGCCACGGCCTTACACAGGACAATTTATTCGGCAATTATTCGGACAATAACATGGTTTCGGAATAAACGGTAGTTATGGTAACAGAAATGCATGACGAAATAATGTTTTCATCAAAACAAAGGCATACAGGTTACATTTGTAGCCTAACTACGTAAAACAAAGACACAGGTAGCCTACTACGACACTGTAGTAGCTTAGTCTATCGTGTCAAAAAAGTGACTTGTTGCCAAAAATGTATTTCAGTAGGCGGATATATAGAAGATTAGAGCTATAAACTGGTAAACGGTTAGCCTAGCTATAATCTGTAGGCGGCAGGTGGGTGATAAGAGACGATAATTATAGCTAAAAGAATAATTGCAAAATAGATCATTTATTTTTAAATAGGCCTTAAGCTAACCATAAGGTTACTGTGCAAACGGAAGTCGATTTTTGGCACCGGAATGTCTGTGATTTGTATTCACTACCACGCTTCATTTTTTAAAGTTTAACGAAATGTTACTTTACCCATTCACCACGTAACGCTATTGTAGCCTAGTGCACTTTATCAATGTTAGGCTAGCGGTTTTCTCAGTGGCATGATTGACCAAGGCACCATAGCACGTACGGCCGTGAGTGGCTCCCATTTCAATAAATCAACGTAAGCAAATGCCTGCCAATTAAGAAATTCATACAATCCCATGTTTCATGAGTCAAATTTAGGTTAAGACCAGACACTTGCGCTTTCATCCGAATTATTCCGTAATCAGAACTCACCGTAAAGTCAGGCTACTCAAAGTCGTAGTTTATAGGCTACATGCCTATCGTCTAACTCTCTCCATCAAACAAGTTGCTACGCTAAACATTTATGCCGTACAGGCCTACAAAAAAAAGTTTGCAGCACACACACATTTCACTTTTTCGACACATATTTTATTTTCATCAGAAATAGAAATTATTTTCTTCAAATTTATTAAATTAAGATTACACACAAAAAGGAACCTCCCTTCTTGCCATGCCAACACAAAATCTCCAACTAAGTACTAAACAAAGGTTTCCCCCATCGATTTTTTTTGTTTGTTATTTTTTTATACACAGCCTACATTGCATTACAAAGCTTTACTTAGGAATTTATATACCCCCCCAAAAAATAAGAAGAGAAATAGAAACCACACACAAAAAAACGTATCCCAAGTTCCCCTCTGTAGGTCTTTAACTCTGGACTGGAGAGCCCCTGAGATCCAGACTAAAAGCCACAGTGGTCGTTGGTTTCCGTAAGTCCCGCTTGCATGAGGGGACTTGGAGCACGGAGGCCTTATTGATCGTGGTCTATGAGTGAAGTCCAGGCATTAGTTCCAGCAGGGTGAGCAGACAAGCAGCCCATGAGCCACCGTAGTGGGTCTACAGGACAAGGCTGAGTGGACCCGGGATGTGCTCTTTTGATTTTGATCTCCCACAACATCGCCTCTATTGAACGACACACTGTCGCGTGCTTGGCCTACATTGGAGGAGGACTCCCGGCCGGGGCATAGCAGGAAGGGTTGTGTTATCCCTGTTGCTGTAAAACAGCTTGTCCCTGATGAATCTGAAAATGGTTGGCTAAGGCCCAGAGGTAATCACTGCTATCATCTTGTGGCACCTGCCATGTCCACTGACCACAGCGATCAGAGGTGGAGGTTATTATGCCACCACAGTGAGGGGACTACCAGTGTACGTGTGTGTGTGTGTGTGTGTGTGTGTGTGTGTGTGTGGGTGGACCGGCCAAGGCTACACACAGGGCGTCCATAGGGTTCACTATCTCACCATCTGGTTTCCATTCTCCTTGGACCCTCAGAGGTCAAAACCTAAGAACAAGCTCTTGGTCTCTGCCTTTTCCTTCTTCCTACTAGCATTCGCAAGCTCTAACCTTGTAAATCATGCATCGCAATGAAAACTAAGTTCTCACCCTACAGATCAATCTCACCTTTCAGGGCAGCTCACATATATAAAACAAAAAAAAAAGCAAGACACAGGGCCCCGTTGGCGTTCAAACAGTCCGCCAGACTGTTTCAACGGTCTCCAGGCTTCAGTGACTTATAGGCAGATATTCCTTTTGAGTGCGTTTAACGGCAGTCTCTTTTTCCTCAACAGTGTGCCCTGTGAACGCCGACATCAACTGTCCTAGTCAAGTTGGTCTTCTCTTTTTCTGTCTAATTTGACATCTTCTAGAGGGGTTTTCCCAGAGAGTAGGCGCAGGAGAGGGTGTAACCTCTGAGACTCAGGAAGGGGGAGAAATCATTCCTTTTCGGTTTCTTCCCCTCCCGGTCTTCGTGATCATGACCTGTGGAGCAAGCATCGTTAGAATGTCTGTTGATGAACAGATATCCAGATACAGCTCTCTGCGTTTCCTGACGCGTTTATAAAAGTGTGCAAGGTCTGCCACCTAGTGGCTGATAACTGCAAATCCACAATGTTGAATCAGATGCGTAGGAGAATGGCAACTCTCTCAAATAACAGTTGTCCATAATCAAAAGCATAATCTTTCAAAAATAAAAAATATATACTTAGGCTTCCCTACATCCTCAACCTCCGTGACATAACCCACAGACCCTGCGGTCCAACTAGCCTAAAGACGGGCGTCGGCCCCCGTCAGGAATGCCTCACCTCTCCCCTCCCCACCAGGAGGCGCCGTTGTGCCCCTGGAGCAGCACCTTGCGGCCCTCCTCGTAGTCATCCTGGTCCACGCTTATCAGCAGGCGCACGCCCTCCTGCCCGGCCGCCATCCTCATGGAGTCGGTGATGAAGACTCCCTTAAGAGCCTCCAGGAGAGCCCCGCTCAGGTAGTCTCTCCAGAAGGCCTCCAGGTTCTCCAGGTCGGTGAACTTGATGTCGCAGACGATGGAGCCCAGGTCGCGGGTGCGTAGCAGGGAGCTGGCCCGGCTGAAGAGCTCAAACTGACGCTCCAGCGGCTGGCGCTTGTTGGAGGAGACGCCGCTGCGCAGGGCCGACTCGTGCTCCAGGTACTCGGCCCGCACCCGCAGTCGTACTTCTGGGGGGGTGGGGTGGGGTGGAGGGGAGGACGGAGGGTGAGGGTTGGAGGGGGGAAGACAGGAGGAATGAGAAGGGGTGAAGGGGTAGGATAAGAAAGAAGTGAGTAAAATAGTGGTGAAAGAATGAAAGGTCAAGGGGGGGGGGGGGTCAAGTGAATTGTAGGAAAAGAGAGGGAGATGTTTAGGACACGGGGAGAGGGTGAGAGAGAGGGAGGATGAGCAAGTGGGTAGTATAGGGGGATTTAAACAGGGGTTAAAGGAAAGGACAGGTAGAAGAGGCAGAAAGGGGCACATTGTTCAGGGAGAGAGTGGACATCAAGAGGAAAGTGGGGCACATTGAGTCAGGGAGAGGGGACAAAAAGGACAAACAATAATAAAGTTAAGTTAATGATTCGAAGTTTGCAGTTTTGAATTATCTACTTAACCCTTCTATTGTCCTGTGGTTGTAGCCCAAATTCTATTCAAACCTACAAAAATTGAACACAAATTAAATAAAACATGAATCTAATTACATGGTCTAATGTAGCTTTCTAAAATGAAAGAAAATAAAAAATAAATTACGTCGTTTTTTGGGGGGCTGCCACAAAATTAAGTAACGCCTATTGTCTTAGGGTCAATGTATATTATAGATGTTGAAAAGAGCAGTAGCCGATGTCATTTATAACTATTTGGTATTCTACACTCACAGCTGTAACATTGCATATGAACGTGAAATTTAGCAAAGAGGTTTAGTTGAGCTATGAGATAAACTGAACTCAAGAGTTATAGTGACCCAAAGGTAATAGGCGTTAGTATATCTTCAGACAATAGGAGGGTTAAATTACACCAAGCAGACTATGAAAGGAGTGGTTCATAAACTGTGGCAAAACAAAAAAATCTCTGTTGAAAAATTACTGATACAGGCAACTACAGCAGCACTAACTGTATTTAATAACCAAAAAGGTTTCCATTTGGGGCTTTGTTTGAATTGCCAAGAGCTGACACCTGTTTACAGGAAGCAGCTAAACAAAGAAGAGACAGGCCTGAAGGATGTAAAGGTCTTTGGGAGACTGCTGAGATGTGGGGAATGACACCCACCAGTACTGTGCTTACAGGCAGGTTACTGTTGGGCAGGTTACAGTCATCAGCACCAGTGTTTGAATGTGTTGGGCTCTGGTTGAACAGCTGTGGTTTGAAAATGTTTACTCGGGAATTCCAACACAAAACCACTCCACCATTGTGCAATAGACATAACCCGGTCATTAGTCTCTCTTGCGAAAAATAGGGACTGGTTTTAGTGCCTAGCAACTGAACAGGCTGAACTCATATTGAACATGAGCACATATGACTTCAGCCAGTCAAGAGGGTCGTTTTTGAAAGCCTTCGTGGGATGGCACTGAATGGCAAAGAAAAGCGATGCGAGCCCGAATGCAGGCCAGGGAAACGAGACCGGTTTCAGGGCGTGAACCTACATAGAACCTTCTAGTAAGTTCTGCATGGGGGAGTGTGAAGTTCATTGGGAAAAGTCCTAGTTCCACACCGACAAGGGTATGGTGGTCATGCAACAGCACAGTGAGAAGGGGAGGGTTCAGAGGATACATACTGTACAGAGCTTGTGAACCGCTGCTATCCTCCACTGCGCCACAGCTTCCAGCTGAACCAGTGGCATGACGACGGCTGAAAGCAAAAACCCTGCCCCTGCCCTTGCCCCTGCCCTTGCCCCTGCCCCTGCCACCCCCACCCTCCTCACCTACAGATAGAGACAGTTTGGTTACCCGCCCCTACCCCTACCCCACCCCCCACAAACAAAGACACACTTCCCCCTATTCTCCTCACCTGTAGACAGACAGTTTGACTAACCCCATGCATTTGACTTTTATCAGAATGGAGCTCAAGGTGAGAATTGTGTAGACCTGCCTAGGCCAACCTGACCAAACAACAATGTCCCCCTCCAGTGAAAAAAAACAAACAAACAAAATAACAAATAAAAGTTTGAAAATGAAATTCCCTGGACAAGAACAAATAAGTGAACAGAAAAATGTGATTCTGAAAGTACCCATGTAATGATTGGACAATGCCCAGTTAGAAGAGCACACGGATGAACAGCAGGATAACTGCATCTATTTGAGTCAAAGACCAAGCTGTGCGTGCATACAGAATACATGGACCCTCGTCAAAGCACCAAGAACCAGGGTTTTATCCATTCGTCCCCTAAGTTTTCAGTTGAGCGAAGGATAGAACTGAACCGTTTAAATCCGGTGTTGGAATTCAAGAATTTATGATACGCTTTCTTTGAGAACATTTGAGACTGGGTAAAAACCAACAACTGGTTCTTGCTTTCTGGGCATCATACAACTACTGTATAATGAAGAGAAACATCCAGACTGTGACTAGGTCACTGGTCCTAAAGGGAGATTATTAAAAGTTGCCTAAAAGGTTCTGAAATAACAGTCAACATTGAGGACATGTCTCAGAAAACAATGAGTAAGAAACGATATATTCTTACGTATTTGGATTTCTACGTATTTATGAAAGATTGCAATCAATGATGGTAAAGTTGACGAGGTAAGTTTGCACACAAATGAACTGAATACAGAAGGCGTTTGGAAGGGCGTTTTTCTCTTTTTTCAGCAAGGCAAAAGTATAGTACAGGCACATGAAACATTTGCTTTTTACATTTCACCACTGGTACACAAGTAGTTCAATACAGTCTTAACCTAAGATTTGAAAAACAAGAGAGGGGTTTTATCAATAAAAATCTTCTTCAACACCACCACGTTTCTTAGCAAGGTCTTTGTGGCTATTCTCTTGGTTAAACAGTTGTGTATACAACTATGGGTCATCTCTGAAATGCAGACAACCTTAGACTGTGGGGGTGGGTGGATCTACTCTCAGGGAGATCCAGTATCAGTAAAAGGTATCACATAGCAGGTTGTGCTGACTAGACATTCCCCTGCTCTGGCAGAAAACCACTCTGGCTGCAGAAGTCAAATAGCCTCAGCCCTCTTACATGTAATGGCTACTTGACAACAGTGGGATAACATTTTCAACATGGGTACACACGGAGCTGAGTAAAACAGGGAACAATTTGCACTTTTGTACTTCTAGAGACATTTCCTGTCATTGACTGTGTATATGGCCTGCGATAATCGCCCTTCCTTGGTACTTCCCTGCCCGCCCTCCCACCTCCACACCGTACTGTACTTTTAAATGGCCTCTGCACTGCCTCGTTTCTCGGTAGAGAAAGGATAGGGTTGGCGATGGCTAGACAGAGTAGAGGGCCATTTAAAGCCACAGGAACACAGTGATGGTCATTCTGTTAGGGTTACAGAGCACTTCACGCTTCATTACAGACAGATAGATCCACTTAGACAGGACACATTAGGAGGCACAGCTTTCATTTTCTCCCTGTAAGCAAGAAGGTTCGACTTAGGCTTTCTCCATTTCACCTCCACACCCTCACCCCCCCCCCCCCCCCCCCCCCGAAAAAAGTTTAAGTACCCATTTACGAGGAGTCACTTGGTGCGGAGAGCTTCAACTCTTTATCGATCCGTGTTTCTGCTGTACGACTGACCAAGAGGGCGGAGAGGAGGGGAGGGGGGGGGAGAGAGACAGGTAGACCTCCCTCTATCCCCCCTACAGCAAAACACTCTTGTGTGTGTGTGTGTGGGGGGGGGGAGGTCTGTAGTTTTGAGTGTTTAGCATTGGCCTCTCTCCCCCTCATTGTGTGTGAGGACAGTGTGTTCCTGACACGCGAGTCGGTCTGTTTTGAACTGCGGACATAGAGAGGAGAGAAAGAGAGACAAGCACAGTTTGGTTGGATATCTGTCCACGGAGATCTTTCTTGTTGTTGTTGTTAAGCAGGCAAGACAAAACAATGCAGGAGGCACTCGATTGGTTAAAGTGAGCTGAGCTTGGGTAATTGTAGAAAGACTTTACGCTATCAGCTCGCAGTGCCAATTCTATAACACTCATCTGTGTAAAACTGAGGCTACTGTTTTACACTGTTACAGAACGGACATCACAGAACCTTAGGGGTAACTGGAACATTTGTAGCCTGCAATAGGCAGCAAGAGACATTAAACTGAAAATGAGTGATGAGAGTAAAAAATATTAAATAAAAAAATGTTTGTTTTTTTGCAAGGTCTGAATGCTGAGACTGCTCCATCCATCTCTGCCCCCCCGTCTCCAACCTCCTTCCACACACCACGAGGGCTCACATTGGGCACAGAGATAGGATACAGCAGGTGCTATCACGGCCTTTGGCTCAACACTGTTGGGTCATTTTCCTCAGAACTGCTCAAGTAAAGGTTTTCAGAGTAGCGATATTTGACGACGGTTGGTGGCCATTTTGTGCTCTTTCATAGCAAATGAGGCTCAGATCTGACTTACGAACTGGCAGCCGCACAATTGAACGCTTAGAATTTGAGAATCCAGAGTGGATTTGAGTCAGATTGATTAGTTCCTATCAACCAGAATCGATATCTAATTAGGATTCTGATACAAAGTGCAGACACTAATGCCACAAGAACCATTTAAGTCAATACTTGATAGATTTGGATGGCTGCTTTAAAGCTTTAGTTCACCCCAAAGTAATCAATAAAAAAAAATACCACCGCTTCAGACTTTGGGGCAGACTAACCATGTAATATCAAGTTCTCAGAAACATAACATTACATTTTTGTATATTTTTTTTTTTTGGGGGGGGGGGGGGGCGAATGAGGCCTTTAAAACCGGTCAGGTTCAAATTTTGGGAAAAACTGCATTTCCGGTTAATTCTAATCATACTACTGAGGAGAAAGTGCTCAGTTCTGTGAGACTCTGAGGCCTGAGTGAGAGACAGAACAGAATGGAGTTTACTTATTTAAAAGGGGAACATAAACTGAGGAACATTCCAGAACAGTTTGCAGAGAGAATATTGGTTGTCTGAAGGGAATCAAGGTAGAAGGCAGCTATCATGATACACAGGCATTGAACACAGAGCATAGTGGTTGGTCGCCCCCCCCCCGTTTGAAAGGGGGGGGGCCTCTTTACCTTAGGCATGGGACCAGACTTGTGAGACAGCGAGCGACTGAGCTGACCAATCACTGCTGATCGTACGGACAGAGGAGCAACAGACTCTCTTTTTCTTATTTTGTGCTCGTTTTTGTTTTTGTTTTGCTCCCAGCATCTCTTTCTTTCTCCGCTCTCTTGTTTCCTAGGTTACTCGAGTCACAATCCTGAGTCAACCTGGTGGGGGATCAAATGTGGAGTCAAGACAGCAGCAACATGAGTCACAGTCACAACACTGCAGATTGATGCAACAGCTAGGAGGACAGCCTTGGGGGGGGGGGGGGGGGTCAGGTGTTACGTCTTGGATCAGAGGGCCTCAGTGTCGGCAAGTTAACTGGCTTTGATCAACAAGCAATTAATGGCATGAATTATCCAGAAACTAGGTACCTTCTTGGAATGTGTTACTGTGAGTCAATCGAATAGTGGAGGGAAGCAGCATGGATCAGCAGTGAGAGAGATAGCTTGTTTTAGAGGAGTGTATTGGTGTGTACAGCCACACCAGAGACCGAGACCTGAACCGGTGGTGGGTAAGTATGGCTATACAGACAGGCCCTGTCAAACTGACTTGATGCGGTTTTTGGAAGGCATTTGCGGAGTTCTTAAATTCATGGTGACATATGGAAACTCAAAGCATCATGGGACCTGGAGTATCAAGACCTGGGTATAGCAAAGGCTGGGCAGGGCACTTCACAGCAAAGTTAGAAAGAGAGATGACCTACCCAGACAGGTTTTCTAAAGCCCAGGAGCTGAAAAAATCAGGTCAGCAAGAAAGAGAGAGAGAGCGAGAGAGAGACAGAGGAGGACAAAACAATGACAGATGGATAGAATGAAATGAATGGGTGGAGATGGAAAGCGGATGGGTTCTCTCTGATTGGACAGCGTGAGCAGCAGTGTTCTGCAGATGGATCGAGAAGCGTGAATGCATGGCATGAAAGAAATTTGATTCAGCTATCACCTCCCCTTCTCTGTCCCCACACAACACAAGGCTTTATCCATGTACGCCTACGTCATATCAGGAAACATCAAAAAACAAAGTCTATGTCCTGCACCAGGCAAATACATTCAACTAGAATTAAGCTATTCATTTCTAAAACAGAAAAGTTTAAGAGAAAGCTAACATTAGTCTCGGCTTCATTTGAAGGAGAGAAAGGTCTCCGTCTTATCGCTCATTTAAGACCACACAATTCCGCTAAGTTCTTTGGTTCCCAGTGGCCTTCGCACCAGGGCAGAGAGAGGGTCTTTGAGGAGAAAAGCTTCTCTCTGGTAGTGCTGGCTGACAAAAGGGGTTTGCAGGCCAGAAATGTACGAAATGGTTCAGTTATTACGTCTCTAATGCTGTCTGGAAGAGCTGAAGGAACCCTGTTTTGGAGAACAGGCAGAGGAAGAAGGGCTGCTTCTCTGTCATTGGTGCACGGAACTGGGGGAGGGACACAGGCCTCTCGGTCATTATTTGAACTTGTTTACATGTTAGAAACGTTTAAGTGTGGAGAAAGCTGGCTGTCGCTGGCCTAAGGAACGTGTACGTATCAAAGCTTAGCGCCGGGGACGCTGGAAAGATGGTACGAACATATCTATGTACACAGAGTTTCCTGACTCAACAGTTGATGATGAAAGGTCTTAAGCTGTCAGGATGTCTAGCTGGTTATGAAGGGTTAAGAATCCTAACCTGTATTTCTCTGAAGGCCACATATGTAATTTCTCGCAGAGCGTTTCAGAGCCGTTTTCCTTGGCATTGCCGTTAAAACAGTTAAGACCATTTTTGAAAAGTGCGGTCTTAGCACGAATAACTGGACAACCCATTTAATATTCACAAAGCAGAACTTCCTGGGTCACTAGAGAGGTAGCGCTAGGGGGTACTAAACGACATATAAGCGATAGTGTGTTAGGCAGATACCGTGACAAATGGCCTTAGAAAGCAAGCAGGGTAAATGAGCAAGACGGACCCGAGGGGAGAGGTATGGAGAGCAAGAAAGAGAAGAAGACTGAGGACATGACCAGAGGAAGAAAAGATCAATCTGAAAGAGTGAGTTTGATAAACAGATATGTACATATAGAGGAAGAGAGAGAGAGACAGAGAGAGAGAGAGAGAGAGAGAGAGGGAGAGAGAGAGAGAGAGAGGGGGAGAGAGAGAGAGGCTGCTCTCACCACAGGTGACTTTCTCAGGTGCTGGTGGGGGAGGGGCCTGAAGCTGAGGGAGCAGGCCCGTTCTCCTCTGGGCGGCTGGGCGGCCGGACCAACCGTGGCCTCTCGTCTTCCTCTTCTTCTGTCTGGAGGTTAGCGCCGGCCTTGCAGGGCACAGACCTGGCAAACACGCATGACCAATATGCCGATAAGTACTGGTTTTCAAAAACACCTGTACCAACCCAAGATCAATTTATCTTTTCAACACCTTTTGTTTTGACAACACCCCCCTTTCCCCAACCCCATGATAGGATGGCGAGCTGACCTCTCCTCCACTGTAGTGAGGAATGTTCCTGAGGTAATTCTGTCTGCTCACGGGTGTCTGTCAGTCCAGGAGGACACGCCTGCGCTTCGTCCACTGACCCATAGTCCAGGCTCACACGCTCAGGAGACACTGGAGGAGAGACAAGACCGGGTCAAAGGCTAACCACCCAGACACACAACGGAACAGTACGCCTCACAGAACTCACGGCAACACTGTCTAAACAGGAGAGTCATATTGGTTGGTGTAGGCTAGCAACGACACAGCCCTAAGTGACAAGACGAACCCCGGTTACCTGTCCTCCGTTTCTTGCTCGACACAAACGGCAAGAGGTCGTGTCGGGTGAGGACTCTCAACAGCTGCAACAGGGGCTCCAGGTTCCTCTCGCTGAGGTAGCCACGCCTCTCCAGCTCCAGCAGAAGCTCCAGGCCGCTCTTGGGCTTGTGGCGGGCGGCGGAGGGGCAGAGGGGCCCCCGGGGGCGGAACCTCCTCCAGGCATTCAGCAACTCCGGACTGGGCGGCACACCGTGGTTGTCTGGGTCCCCGTCGCAAGGCTCTACAGTCCAGCCCGCTGGCTGGAGGGGGTGCTCTGCCAGGTAGGTTTCATCCAGGAGGAAGGACAGGACTTCTATATCTGTCTCTGTCAGTTGTGAACCGACAACTTCGAAGAGCTCGTGGATAGAGAGCATCCCGTAAAACGCGAGACATTCTGTCTCGTCCCAGATGATAGACCCTCGGAGAGGATACCCTGGACGACGGATGGGTGCCATGGTTACCTCCCAAGGTGTTTTCCAAACGGGGTGTTTTCCTTTTTCAATGCACGAGCACCAGCAGTCTCTGCAAAGAAATAACTATTTATATCACAGCTATGTTAGTACATACAAATGTGGCCGATTACAATCAATACACTAACATGCCACTCAACATTTTTAACAACATTATTGTGTTTTGCGTAGTTTAATTTTAAACTTGACGTCAAATAGGAACTTGTCAACAACATACATTGTTCAAGTTGACAGCACGACGTTACTCTGAGGAGTTTGAAACGGTTTGAAAGATGATTGTTCCTGGTGTTTTTGCACGCAGCGATACCTCTGTCCCAGCTGTGTTGATAGTGCAGGAAATTGCGCGTGCTGTTTACGTAATGTGTCACGTTCGACAAAAAAAACAACAACAGTCTCTTGATTAGATTTCCATCGATGACATCTGTCAACGTTACAAAAATTAAAAAGAAAATGTCACTGTGGCTGTAAATGCACTGTTCAACTTTTTAAACTTCCAGCGATGGTTTTGTTAATAAGACACGGAGCATATAGGATAATGGATGTGTTACTAGCATCTAGCTGGAATCTGCCGTTGTCAAAGAAATGTCTTGATCTCACCAGAACGTACGACAGGTCGATGCATTAGCAGATTTGTCGAACAAAATTATATTTGTCTTTGAAAGCGCTATAGAAAGTAGCAAACAATCGTTACAGATTGTCGTATTTCATTCGCTCACCTTCCTTGTTCGACGCTATGTTCGACGATCTGTCAGACGAGAAGCACGCAGAGCTGGCAAGGAAAAACAACATAAAGCAACCAATCGCAGCACAGTGTCTTAAACCCGCATCGCTTTGATTGGTTACTTTTAATACTTATTTCATTTCCTTTACTGCATGCCCCAGGACAATATATCTACCTGTAGTAATATAGCACTTTGCTGCATGTAACCACTCTCAAAGATCGTTGACGCCAGTTGATCCCTTGTGCGTCAAAAGTGCAGTATTATGTTGTGTACAAATCAGCATTGATGGAAATTGTGTTACTGTATGTTTGCCCGGTAGGTGGCGGTACCTCAGTCGAGTTTCACACTGCTACACAACAACAAATCCTTCCACATCACTTCCGTCTCCAACCAAAAACAGCTTCCAGCTACTGTAGTGGATAAGTAGAAGTACCACAAATTTCCGTAAGTATGTTCCTTCAAAATGTGTATGCAGTCTGGCAGGAATATATAGGTTATGTCATAATACGGTTCCAGGAGTAAGCGAAAGGCTGTTCTTCGGCTAGCTACCTCACTAGCACAAACCATTTAAGTGAGAGCAATGTTCCACCGCCAAAATAAAAGTAGCCTATTCATATTGTTTCTACAACAGAAGTCTAGTTAGTTGTGTTTAGGCAATATGTTGATATAACATGCATGTACTATACTTACTAGGATACCTGTGTGATTAAACGATTGTTGATTGCAATAGGCTACTGTTCCAGCATTTTCATAAACGCTAGTTTGTGGATGTTTCACTAGTGATGTGGCAGTGGCCAAGCCCTTCCATGACACACATTTTCCACTTATATAGCTAACATTATAGCAAATGGTATGTTCAGTGTTCACGTTACAGTGTGACATTAAACTAACAGTAGCCTTGATAAACGTGACACTAAATGATTTACTGTCAAAATTAACTAGCAAAAGGCTATCTTACGTGTAGCTAAACTGTTACCTTTAGTCATAGATTAACGCTAATCTTTTATTGTAGGATGTCAGTAGATTTTGTTTTACTTGTAGGCTATTTTCTTCATTTCTCGGAGGCAACTGGTGAGCGATGACATCTGGAGGCCATAAGGGGGAGAACTGTCTTGTGGACATGGACAGCAAGGCAGGAGATTTCTTCAGCGACACGGAACCTGAGGCGGCACAAGCATCGGGAGTCATGGGGAAGTAAGTCTATCTGTTAAATTTCGACTCCAACGTTTTAGTTTCTGACGGTAGTTTTTCTTTTCTGAAGCATGTTGTCGTTAGATAAGTGGTTGGTTACATACTTACGACAATCTTGTGAAGTTGTAATGTTCTGCTTTTACTTATGTCTGGTAACTTTTTTTATTTTCTTTGGATGAGTTTTTTAAAATATATATATAGGCCTACTGCCGTTTTCCCGTTCCCTGTCAGTCTGCCCCAAACTTGTTCTTGAAGTCACACAATTCTCCACTGAAAGAATCTTGTTTTTTATGCTGCTTAGGTGTCGAATTACCTACAGGAGAAGCATTTTCATTGATTTTCAGTTCCAATCTGTACAGTTTTTAGATGTATTTCTATTGTTTATATGCTTTGTTAATGCTTTATAGTTATTATTAAGTCATGGTACAAACCTCTTTTTCCCCATTCATCCATCCATTTGATTTTTTGACCCAATGTTTTTCAATTTCCCCACAACTTTTTATGTAGTTATTGGCTCTCTGCCTTACCTCCCAGGTTTGGCCTTCCCAAAGGCGTCTCCGTCGCCATGGCGAAGGAGTGGTTCGATAAGCGGCGGGTGTCCATTCGTCCATGGTCGAGCTTCGTGGACCAGCGTAAATTCTCGAAGCCCCGCAACTTTGGAGAGATGTGCCAAAGGGTTGTGAAGAACGTGGACACCTATAACAGCAACTACACCTTCATCTTCCTGGGTCTTATCCTGTACTGCATGTAAGGGGCCTCGCCAACGACGACCGTCGCTGTGGTAACCTGCAACGTAGCAGAGAGCAGAACAGCTGGCGAGGCGTTGCTGGCGATAATCAGAATAGCTTAGTGTGAGAAGGATGTGATGCGTTACGTAGCAGGTTATAAACAGGCCCGTGTGATGTGATATTACATTTAGTCATTTAGCAGACGCTCTTATCCAGAGCGACTTACAGTAAGTACAGGGACATTCCCCCGAGGCAAGTAGGGTGAAGTGCCTTGCCCAAGGACACATCATTTGGCTCGGCCGGGAATCGAACTGGCGAGCTTCAGATTACTAGCCCGATTCTCTAACCGCTCAGCTACCTGACTCCCTGACATACGTCTTGTTCTTCACCCCCGCCTCAGAATCAGCTCCCCTATGCTGCTGATTGCCTTGGCTGTGTTCGCCGGTGCCTTCTACATCATCCACCTCAAGTCCCTGGAGTCCAAGCTGGTTGTCTTAGGTGAGAACAGAGTTATCCTTCACCCTTTCGCCGTCATCTCCAGTCTAGTATCCCTCCTCTGTTCTCCTCTGAGGTGAAAACAGGCGATGGGTGTGTGCAATATGGTGGATGCCATTCCAAGAATTAGCTCTCTTGCGCAACAGATCATGGACACAACATAAGAAAGTGAAACACAAGAATAAGAAAATATACATGTATGTCTGTTCACGTTCAGGCAAAGAGCTGACCGTACCCCATCAGATGGGTGTGGCAGGAGCGATGTCACTTCCTGTGTTCTGGTTGGCTGGTGCCGGAGCAGCGGTGTTCTGGGTTCTGGGTATGTTGGCTCTCAGCTTCCTGTTTTCTGTTCACAGGGTTTTCCAGTTTGCACTGTCAGATTGACGTTTTTTTAAGAAGCATGGTACTTACAGTCTAGCCATCCACCCTAACCAGTCTGTTTTGTTTTCCTCCTATCTGATTGGCCGGTGCTTCCATCATTCAGGCGCAACGTTGTTTGTGATTGGCTCACACGCTGCGTTCAGGGAGCTGGAGGGGACAGACATGGAGGAGCTTCTTATGGAGTCTGTGTGAAGGAGGAACAGGTTCTCCCTCTCAACCTCATAATATGATGTATATTACACGTGGTCTCTCCTGTTGTCTGTCATGTGATATCCCTGGAATGCACCCCCGTCTTGCCTCTGAGAATCACTGTTACTGACAAAATTGCTTTGTTTGAAGCCTTCCGACCCATTGTGAATACCTATCTCTGTCGCCTCATTTTATATATTTTTTATCAGTGTTCTCATTCACACAAAAAAAAAGTGCAATTTAAAAAGCTTTACATCTTTCTGCGAATGAATTAACTTTTACAATGTTTCTACATGACCATTAAGGAATGGCATGGTCTGTTTTGGGAAAAGTGTCATATAGGGTATTATAGCTGGTCAATACTAATCAAGCATAAATATGAGTTTAGGAATCTGAAGTCTGATAAAGTATCATTTGATCCTCAGCACCAGGATGATCCGAGGTACTTAGAAGAGTCGATGTGTTAGATCCACAACTAGCAGTGGAATTATGCGTCTTTCATATTTAAAAGTAATCTTGTTTTTTGCCTATTGTTTTGTATTTTGATGACTTTGTGCAATAAACTCTCGATGAAGTCTATTTGTGTTTACGTCGGTGTGTCATGCTTAGTTTGTACTCATCTGATCATCTAGCTACAAGATCATAATTCCCATTTGCTGTTATTACCCACCTTTCCTGTAAGATAATACCTCTCTCTCTTTATCTAATTGGAAACGTTACTTTAATCCCAGATTTTGTAACCCATCTACCTCCCTGTACACCGCCCCCGTGACCCTGTGACCCTGTGACCCCTGCTCTGACAGCATAGCAAGAGGATCCCAAGCTCAGGTTACCATGGAGATGACCTTGGTGGCCCTCCTTACATGCGCGCACGCACACACACACTCGGACACTCATATACACACTGCGGCAAAGGCAAGCGATCGATATTCCATTATACAGAGGGTGTTAGGACTGTGCTAGTGGACTGGAAGGGGGGGGGGTGAGCTGGGGAGGGGGGCTGTGTGCAAGCGCACTGCAGTGAGCTCACTGCAGACACACAAGGGAAATTAAAGAGAGTATAGGTGTGTGTGTGTGTGTTAGAAGCAGGAAATGCCTGCAGAGAAGGCAGGTGCAGTAGTATAGCTTTTCCGTGGGCATTGCTGTTTCTCTCAAGTTTTTCTCACAGGTCATATCAAGGACTCACGTTCTCTCCCTCTCCCCGTTTAGCGTGAGCCTCGCTCGTCCCTTCCTATCATCATCAGGCAGCAGCTGTCTTTGATCTGTTTGCTTCCCACATGATTTACCCGACAGATTACCCGAGAAAAACATATCATGCTTTCAGTCTGGGTCCTGTCAGGGTCGTGAGAACAGCATGGTTGGTTCACACCCCCAGAATGTCAACATAATAATCTGTTTTGGTTCATTGGGATTTGAATGGTCTTCGAATGTAAAAATGTGATATGCGCTCGTCAACATGAAACTGGTATTTATGAGAAACGTGTGTTCTGCAGTGTGTTTGTCATGTGCTTGGTTCCTGAACGTCATCCTCTAAGCCGTGTCCTGGAACTTCTCCCGTGCTCCTTAACTTGTGCTTGTTCTCTTGGTGCATCACCCTGGGGTCTTGCCAACTCAGCCAGTTTAACGTGTCCTGTGTTCCGCAGTGAGCTCATACTTGTTCTCGCCACAAGGGGGCAGCCTCCTCTCACCCATAACCTGGCCCACCTCACACTGCAACGCTTCGAGACAACATTGACCTTGTTTCATTCGAACAAGACAGCGTCGTTCGTAGGTGTGTAAGTAGGGGCGGAGAGGAAGGCGGTGGCTTTTTCAAAGGGATGGATGACGGTGAAAATGAGACAGGAAACGGAGTCATCGACGGGGGTCGGGGAGATAAAGACACGCAGACAGAGGTAGGTTGTATTAAATGTTCTAGATGTTTTTATTGGTGTTGGTTTCATTTCTTTCACACACATGTTCTACTAGTTGTTGTTTTGTTTTTTTTGTTCTCGTTTTTCTTTCGTCTCTACCCCCACAGCCCACAGAGTCACCCCCAAGCTGAGGCCTCCCTGCCATCTCTCAGCTGGTCTCCAACACAAACATTCACACAGAACGCGAGACCTGGGGCCCTGGACCAGCAACCTGGACCCTGACCCTGGGAAGATGGGATTGAACAACATCCCGCCCCACCCCACGCTGCGCCGCGTCAGCCTGGCAACATCAACAGTAGGGACTATGAACAAGGGAGCGTTGTGGTTTCGGTCTCACGCTTCTTAATAAAAACACAACCAAACTCCCGTTTGCTTTTGATTTTGTAGTTATGTCGACTTACTGGAAACCCGAGCCAAAAAAAAAACGGAATCAAAACCAAACGAAAAAGAGAAAGGAAAGAGAGAGGGAGAGAATCCCCCTCGTCTTCATTCACGGAAATGTGGATGCTCTTGTCACGAATGCCTCTTTTAGAGCTGTTTATTTCCAACATGTGTTTATTTTTTATTTTATTTCTTTTAAATCTGTATAGAATAATATTGTTTTTTTTTTCTTCTAGAACACACAGAAAGATTGTTAAGACTGTATTTTTCCAACTGGGAAGTGTACTGTAGTAGGTAACAAGGACAATGGTTCACACAGTGCACACAAACAGAGACAAACAGGGCAGAGGGAGGGGGAGGAGTGAGAGTGAGAGAAAGAGCAAGAGAGACTGGGTTTGGGGAGCGAGGAGGACTAGGATACTATGGGATGTGCTTCGTTTGACCCTAAATGAAGGAAGCAGCTCTCACACAAACTCCCCCTCCTGTCACAGAAATAAAAAAACGAGTAAAACCTAAAATCGACCCTCCCAATCCCACATATTAAAAAACAACAACACTGTGAAGAGATGAAGAGAGAACGGAGATGGACGGAGTGAGAGCCAGAGAGAGAGAGAGAGAGAGAGAGATGCTCTTCCCCTGCAGACAGCGAGGAGGCGCTCGGCCTGGGGGGGGGGAGAGGTGGAATCTCGCTCGTGATCTTTATAACTGTGTGTGGTCGGAGGACAAGCGACGGGGCACAGGGAGGGAGGGAGGAGGGGAGGGAGGCGGGGGAGGGGGCGTGTGGAGGGAGAGGGAGCAGGATGGCCCTTTGTTGCAGAGTGTAGACACTCCCGTTGCATCTTAGCCCATTCAAATCTACATACACAATATGCAGCTGCCGTTTTGGTAGATATATTGGTTTATGTACACAGCAGTGAGAGAACACATGCAAAGAGTATCATAAGGGATGGTGAGGGCGGTGGGGGAGGGCGGTGGGGGTGGGCGGTGGGGGAGGGTGGGGGATGGTAGAAAGTGGGAAAGGTGTTTTTGCTGCTTTTAATCTTTGGGGCAGTCGAGATGAACATTTCTTGAAAGCGGTTGTCGTCTTTTAAGGGGGTGCGGGGGGGGGGCATCTGAAGGTACGTTCTGCCAGGATGGAGTGGGGGGGGGGGACTTGGGAGGGGAGAAATAAATGGATGATGTAGGGGTTTGAGTAAAGAAGCTTTCCATCGATCAATAGTATGTCTCCTTTTCCACCCAACCTGCATGAGAGAGAGAGAGATGGAGGGGGGAGAGAGAGGTTTCAATGAAGCTCGCACTGTAGTCAAGATTAACTTAAAAATATATATATATATATGTTTTCCAGTCAAATTAGAAAGGGATGTGTGTGTGTTTGTGTGAGACGGAAACTCACCTCCTGGATTCCGGCGGAGGAGCAGTTTTCGGACCTCGTCATACACAAAGATGAGGAAACTGTAGGGAAATGCGCAGAACCACCAGCTAGGCCTGCACAGAGAGAGGAGGGACCATCAGAGAGAGAACACAGAAAGATGTGTGTGTGTTTGCCTGTGTGTGTGTGTGTGTTTGCCTGTGTGTGTGTGTGTTTGCCTGTGTGTGTGTGTGTGTGTGTTTTTGCCTGTGTGTGTGTGTGTGTGTGTTTTTGCCTGTGTGTGTGTGTGCGGGTGTGTGTTTGCCTGTGTGTGTGTGTGTGTCACTCACTTTAGTGGGTACATTCTGAGTGCCACGTCCATGCCGGGGCAGTAAGACAGGAAGGCAGCCAGGGCCGTCTCTTCAAACAGGCCAAAGATCAAGATCTTATTCCTGAGGAGACAAGAACACAGTGACTCAGGAAGCCGTTGAAACCGTCCCTCTAAACGTTACAGCGGGCGGGGGTGAGGGAGGGGCTGAGGGAGGGGTGAGGGAGGGGTGAGGGGGAGTAAGGGGGAGTGAGGGGGGGGCAGACTCACCTCATGCCCTGCTGGAGGGCTGAGGGTGAGGGAGGGGTGAGGGGGAGTGAGGGGGGCTGAGGGGGGCTGAGGGGGGTTGAGGGGGAGTGCGGGGGGGGCAGACTCACCTCATGCCCTGCTGGAAGACAGAGTTACGTCTGGTCTTGCAAACGATGACATCGGCCCACTGCACCACCACGATGCTGACGAAGAAGGCTGTGTGGCACGTGAACTCCACGATCTTTCTCTGTTCGTATGTCTGCAGAGAGGAGAGAGTTAGGAGGGGAGGCGCGCACACACACACACACACACACACACACACACACACAGACACACACACACACACTCTGCCCCACTGTCAGGGAGCTGTAGACTGGAGGGCTCTTACCCATTGCTGTCCATAGCTGTCCTCCAGGTCGTTGCAGGCGCGGTCGTCCCAGTTGAGCCTGATGCCCACCAGGATGGAAGGCAGGAAGCCGTTCTCAGCCAGGATCACAAAGTAGGAGAAGAACCCTCCCAGAGCCTGGATCATACCTGGAGAGAGAGAGGGAGAGAGACAGAGAGAGAGAGAGAGGGAGGGAGGGAGAGGGGGAGGGAGGGAGAGAGAGAGAGAGAGAGAGAGAGAGAGAGAGAGGGGGAGGGAGAGAGAGAGAAGGAGGGAGAGACAGAGAGAGAGAGAGAGAGACAGAGAGAGAGACAGAGAGAGAGACAGAGAGAGAGACAGAGAGAGAGAGTGCCAAAGAAACAGAGAGAAAAACACAATTATTTGGAAGAATTCACAAGTCACCGTTCTATATCCATGATCTGTAGCTCTCATGTTAGACATGGAGATCCTCCGAGGACCCACCGATCTGTCCGTAGGCGATGCTGATGAGCCTCTCGTTCACCAGCTTGTCCCTGGCAGGGTTCCTGGGCTGGCGCTTCATGATGTCACTCTCGGCTGACTCGTAGGCCAGGGAGATGGCTGGCACCTGGGGGGGGGGGGATCAGAGAATGGGACAGAGCTGGGGTGTGTGTGTGTGTGTGTGTGGTACGAGGGAAGCCTTTGGTCCTGGCTAGGAGTAGGAGTATGTGTGTGTGCCTCACCATGTCGGTTCCCAGGTCGATACAGAGGATGGTGATGGTGCCCAGGGGCAGGGGGATGTTGACGATGATGAAGAACAGGAAGGGGGTGATCTCAGGGATGTTGCTGGTCAGGGTGTAGGCGATGGACTTCTTCAGGTTGTCGAAGATCAGACGACCTGGTGAAGCACACAAACGCAGTTACAGGCCTTGATCCATACATGTTGGGACTTTCTAATCTTCCAATTCTGCCTCACTTTATTTCCCTCCCTATCACCTCTCCCTCCCTCCTTATCTCCCCTCCTCCCTCCCTATCACCTCTCCCTCCCTCCTCATCTCCCTCCTCCCTCCCTATCACCTCTTCCTCCCTCCTTATCTCCCCTCCTCCCTCCCTATCAACTCTCCCTCCCTCCTCATCTCCCTCCTCCCTCCCTATCACCTCTCCCTCCCTCCTTATCTCCCCTCCTCCCTCCCTATCACCTCTCCCTCCCTCCTCATCTCCCTCCTCCCTCCCTATCACCTCTCCCTCCCTCCTTATCTCCCCTCCTCCCTCCCTATCACCTCTCCCTCCCTCCTCATCTCCCTCCTCCCTCCCTATCACCTCTTCCTCCCTCCTTATCTCCCCTCCTCCCTCCCTATCACCTCTCCCTCCCTCCTCATCTCCCTCCTCCCTCCCTATCACCTCTCCCTCCCTCCTTATCTCCCCTCCTCCCTCCCTATCACCTCTCCCTCCCTCCTCATCTCCCTCCTCCCTCCCTATCACCTCTTCCTCCCTCCTTATCTCCCCTCCTCCCTCCCTATCACCTCTCCCTCCCTCCTTATCTCCCTCCTCCCTCCCTATCACCTCTCCCTCCCTCCTTATCTCCCCTCCTCCCTCCCCATCACCTCTCCCTCCCTCCTTATCTCTCCTCCTCCCTCCTTATCTCCCCTCCTCCCTCCCCATCACCTCTCCTCCCTATCTCCTCTCCTTCCCTCCCTCCTCACCCTCTTCCACGCCAGTGACGATGGAGGCGAAGTTGTCGTCCAGCAGGATCATGTCGGCCGCCTGCTTGGACACGTCGGAGCCTGAGATCCCCATGGCGACGCCGATGTCGGCCTTCTTTAGAGCGGGAGAGTCGTTGACGCCGTCGCCTGTCACGGCCACAATGGCGCCCTGCGAGGAGAGGAGGAGAGGAGAGGAGAGGAGGAGAGGAGGAGAGGAGGAGAGGAGGAGAGGAGGAGAGGAGGAGTGGAGAGGAGGAGAGGAGGAGACAGGGAGGTTACACTGGGGAAGAAGCACCCTCTTGGTACAGAGATACACTTCGTGGTGGTGGATGAACCGTGCACACATAGGTGTGTGTGTGCAGTGTGTGTGTGTGTGCAGTGTGTGTGTGTGTGTGTGTGTGCAGGGTGTGTTTGTGTGTCACCTGTCTCTGACAGCCCTCTACAATGATGAGTTTCTGCTGGGGGGAGGTCCTGGCGAACACGATCTCAGTGTGGTTCCTCAGGATGTCGTCCATCTGGTCCTGGCTCAGGTCCTTCAGGTCTGTACCGTGGATCACACACGCCTTGGCATCCCTGGAGCACACACACACACACACACACACACACATTTCACAAGTCACACGGGTAAATACACCAGTGTCTGAGTGTGTGTGTGTGTGTGTCTGTGCGTGTGTGTCTGTGTGTGTCTGTGTTTGTGTGTGTGTGTGTGTGTGTGTGTGAGAATGCCGCCTCACCTGGGGTTGACCTGGCTGACAGGAATGTTCAGACGCGCAGCGATGTCCTCGACCGTCTCGTTGCCCTCGGAGATGATGCCCACTCCCTTGGCGATGGCCTTGGCTGTGATTGGGTGATCCCCGGTGACCATGATGACCTTGGACCAAAACAAGGCTGCTCAGTAACCTCTCCAGCCCTACACACGGGACTATTCTCACACAGTCGTGACCGGACACCGTGGTATGTCTACCATGTTTCAGCATTTTCTAGAAGGGCAGCGGGTACCTTGATGCCAGCCGAGCGGCATTTCCCCACGGCGTCGGGCACGGCGGCACGAGGAGGGTCGATCATGGACATGAGGCCCACGAAGCACAGGTTGTCTGTCTGGAAGTTGACGTCGTCGCAGTCGAAGGCAAAACCCTTGGGGTACTGGTCCTCTGGCATGAGCAGGTGGCAGAAGCCTGCACAAGGAGGGGGGGGGGGGGGGAGATTTACAACTGGAGACGGAACAAACAACAAACAGCGACTGTCTTTTCCCCCTCGCCTCCCTTGAACCATCCATCTCTCTCTCACAAACTCTGTCTCTTCCTCTCTCTCTGTCTCTCTATCTCTCTCTCTCCCTCCTCTCTCTCTCTCTCTCTCTCTCTCTCTCTCTCTCTCTCCTTCTCTGTCTCTCTATCTCTCTCTCTCCCTCCTTCTCTCTCTCTCTCTCTCTCTCTCTCTCTCTCTCTCTCTCTCTCTCTCTCTCTCTCTCTCTCTCTCTCTCTCTCTCTTCTCTGTCTCTCTATCTCTCTGTCTCTTCCTCTCTCTCTGTCTCTCTATCTCTCTCTCTCCCTCCTTCTCTCTCTCTCTCTCTCTCTCTCCTTCTCTGTCTCTCTATCTCTCTGTCTCTTCCTCTCTCTCTGTCTCTCTATCTCTCTCTCTCCCTCCTTCTCTCTCTCTCTCTCTCTCTCTCTCTCCTTCTCTGTCTCTTACCCAGCACTCGCTCTCCCAGTCCCCCCAGCTCCATGTAGGCGTTCTGGAAGGCCTCCTTCAGCTCCTCGTCCATGGGCTGCTCTTTGCCCTGCAGCATGATGGTGGAGCAGCGGTCCAGGATCCTCTCGGGGGCGCCCTTCATCACCAGCAGGTAGCGGTTGTCGTTGGGGTCCTCAGTCTCGTGCACGGAGAGCTGGGGGAGGAGGGGGGAGGAGGGAGGAAGGGGGGGGGGGGGAGTGAGATTTGCACATGTGAGCTATTGGGATGCCCTACGGTCTGGCGAACGGATGTCCTTCAGTCGGTGTGTGTGTGTACGCGTGTGTGTGTGTGTGTGTCGGTGCATCGAAGAGAGCGCTAGGTCTCGGTTGTTTGTACATTTCTATCGGGGTGTGTTTGGGGAGGGGTGGTGGTGGTGCCGTACGCACGGTGCAGCGCGCGCAGGCGGAGGGACGCCAGCTTCACCCACCTGGTACTTGTTGGTGGAGTTGAAGGGGATCTCGGCCACCTTCTTGTTCTTGTCTCTCATGGTCCTGACGGAGCCGCAGGACAGCTCGATGCACTTGAGCAGGGCCGACTCGGAGGCGTCGCCCGCCACGTCCCTCTTCAGGATGGGCAGCTGGTCCTGGCCCGCTTTGAACTGGGCGCGGTTGCACAGGGCGGCCACGCGGGCCAGGGACACCCAGGTCACGGAGCTCTTGTCGAAGGAGGCACCTGTGGGAGGCGGGAGGCGGGTGGCGGGAGGGGAAAAGAAACGTTAGGCGTTGCTCGATCCGACAGTGAGCAGGTTTACAAACTGAGACAGAGTGCGAGTCTGGAACACATGTGACACCCCCCTCTGACCCCCTGACCCCTGACCCCCTGAGCCCTCACCAGACTGGTCCTCTGTGGTGTCGGCCTCGTGGATCTGGTTGTCGAACCACATGTGGGCCACGGTCATCCTGTTCTGGGTCAGGGTGCCCGTCTTGTCGGAGCAGATGGTGGAGGTGGAGCCCAGGGTCTCCACAGCTTCCAGGTTCTTCACCAGGCAGTTCTTCTTGGCCATGCGCTTGGCAGTCAGGGTCAAACACACCTGGGGGGAGGGGGGGAGGAGAGGCAACCCACAGATAATCAGAGAACTTGAAAGTGACCACAGGATGGGACGTAAACCAATAGGGGGCCGAGATCGATGAAAGGCACACACACTTGGGGTCGACCGATATGCGTTTTTCTGGACCGATGCCGATACCGATTATTACAGATAAAGTAGACTGATAACTGAAGTTTTAAACCGATATATGTCTAGTGTAAAAATGAAAATTAATGTCAAGATTAACAATTAAAAAGGCCTCTGATAAAGACTCTTTATTAAATTATTTAAACAATATCTTTAATCCTGAGAACTGTTAATAATAACAACATTAATATTAATAATAATAACAGCAACATAAAAAGTGCAGAGAGCATCCAGCAGCATTCTGTAAACTTCAAGAAGTCAATTTAAACCACAAAAAAAAATAAAAAAAATAATGGAAAATAAATGCAATAGTTCCCTGAATTTTTATAAGCTAAAAAAATACAATAAAAATGCTTAATATCGGCGCCGATAATCGCCCCCACCGATAATCGGTCGACCCCTCCACACACACACACACTCCCACACTCCCTCCCTCCCACACACTCACACACTCCCACTCACAGTGACGGTAGCCAGCAGCCCCTCGGGCACGTTGGCCACAATGATGCCGATGAGGAAGATGACGGCCTCCAGCCAGGTGTAGCCCAGGATGACGGCCAGCACGAAGAAGGTGAGGCCCAGGAACACGGCCACGCCCGTGATCAGGTGGATGAAGTGCTCAATCTCCTTGGCGATGGGTGTCTTGCCCGACTCCAGGCCGGAGGTGAGGGTGGCGATGCGGCCCATGACCGTACGATCTCCGGTGCCCACCACAATGCCACGAGCCGTGCCTGGGGAGAGGAGGGGGAGGAGGAGGAGAGGAGGATAGGAGGAGAGGAGGAGGGGGAGAGGAGGAGGAGGAGGAGGAGGAGGAGGGGGAGAGGAGGAGGATAGGAGGAGAGGAGGAGGGGGAGAGGAGGAGGAGAGGAATATTCTTTATATTAAGAGATTTTTTTTCGTGGCCTGCCTTTTATTATGTATTTCTTGGGGGGTGGATTTTACAGAGCAGGTCGGTTATGTGGATTGTCGTTGTTATGGCTACCTTCCACGCAGTTGGTGGAGAAGAAAGCGACGTTGCGGGTTTCCAGGGGGTTGTCATGGGTACAGTCAGGTGACCTGCTCTGAGGCTCTGATTCGCCAGTCAGAGAGGAGTTGTCAACCTATTTGGAAAAGATCACATCTTCAGTTCAGTTTTGTTGCTGTAAGTGTGTATGTGTGTGCAAGTGCGTGCAGGTGTTGGTGTGTGGTTGTTTGCGAGATTGTGCATGTATTTATGTTCTTGTGTGTGTGTGTGTGTGTGGTACCTTGCAGCCGTGCGCGGAGACGACCCTGATGTCAGCAGGGATTCGGTCTCCTCCTTTCACCTCGATCAGATCTCCGCCCACAACCTCCTCAGCGTTGATCTGCATCTTCTCCCCCTCGCGGATCACCAGGGCTTGCTGCCACCGCACACAGGAGACAAGGTGGTGAGAAACCACACACACACACACACACACTTCAAATGCTTTGTTTCAATCCCCCCAACTTCACACTGGTTTGATAGGGGACAGTGTCTTCCTCAGACATGTTCCGGACACGCGCACACTCTCGCACACACACACACACACACACACACACACCTGCGGCACCATGTTCTTGAAGGACTCCATGATCTTGGAGCTCTTGGCCTCCTGAAAGTAGGAGAAGCAGCCGGTGATGATGACCACGGCCGACAGCACGATACCCAGGTACAACTGGAGAGAGAGAGAGAGAGGGGGACGGGAGAGATCAATTAGAACATTCTGGAACTTGCATGCGTTTCATCTGTGTGCAGCTAAGTCTATATCGGCGGGCTGGTCGGCCACAGCCTTTTGAAGAATTCCCTTTTCCGGGATTAATAAAGTTTGGTCTCTCCTGTGAGAGGGGGGGGGGGGGACTCACGTTGTCTCCGGCGGGTTCGTCCTCCGTAGCGGCCTGGATGGCGTACGCCAGGAAACACAGGATGGCGCCAGTCCACAGCAGGATGGAGAAGCCGCCAAACAGCTGACGACAGAACTTGACCCACTCGGGGGTGGTGGGGGGAGGGGTGAGGGTGTTAGGGCCGTCCCGGATCAAATACTCTGCTGCCTTGGCATTGGTCAGACCCTGAGAGGGAGAGAGAGACAGAGAGAGAGAGAGAGAGAGAGAGAGAGAGAGAGAGAGAGAGAGAGAGAGAGAGAGAGAGAGACAGAGAGAGAGAGAGAGAGAGAGAGAGAGAGAGAGAGAGAGACAGAGAGAGAGAGAGAGAGAGAGAGAGAGAGAGAGAGAGAGAGAGAGAGAGAGAGAGAGAGAGAGAGAGAGAGAGAGAGAGACAGAGAGAGAGAGAGAGAGAGAGAGACAGAGAGAGAGAGAGAGAGAGACAGAGACAGAGAGAGAGAGAGAGAGAGAGAGAGAGAGAGAGAGAGAGAGAGATGGATGAATGAGAGGGAGAGGGGGGGAGAGAAAGGGGAGAACACGTTTTTTCATCTAAATATAAATGCAGGAATCTCTTTGTGACTGTGGCCTGGTTATCATGAGAGCGAGGCATTGTATGAGGATGGAATTGGGTCCACAATTACAGGTGCAACACCTCCCCCAGTGGTCAAGAGGGAGAACTGCAGCTGGGAGGCCAACACCAGGTCCTGAACCGCAAACCTTAAGTCAGCAAGCCTTAACTCAGCAAGCCTAAACTCAGCAAGCCTAAACTCAGCAAGCCTAAACTCAGCAAGCCTTAACTCAGCAAGCCTTAACTCAGCAAGCCTTAAATCCTTGTTATTAAGCAGCTACTGCAGGTCTGCTTAAATACCTATTGTTTTAGGCAGTGAGCATGAAATGTGACCTCTTTGAGGTGAGACTCACCTGGACAATGTCAGTCTGGTACTTCCTGCAGCACTCCTCTATGGACATCTTGTGTTCCGTCTGGAGGGAGGAGGAGGAAGGATGGGGGGTATCAATAAGTGCACTTTGATCTCTCTCTGAACACTGTAAAGACTTGTTTCTCTTCTCTAGAAGGTCCCAGACCCCCACACCCCCACTTCCCCCACACCCCCACTCACCAGTGGTACTTCCTTCTTCAGCTCATCAAGGTCCTTGCCCCCCTTCTTCTTCTTGGGGGACCCCTTTTCTTTATCCTGCGTGGTTGCCACGCGGTAACTGTCTGACCGCCCATACTGGAGATGGAGAGAGAGGAGGGAGGGACAGAGAGAGAGAGAGGAGGGAGAGAAAGGGAGAGAGACACAGAGAGAGAGAGAGAGAGAGAGGGGGGGGAGAGAAAGGGAGATACAGAGAGAGAGGGAGGAAGAGAGACAGATACTTTAATATAGTATAACTTCTGATCACTTGCATACCCTCGTGTTGATCTGACTTTTCTATGAAACAGGGGTGACAAAGTGCCGTCTCTGACCAGTAAAGGATTGTTTGTAGCTGGGGGCACACACCCTGATAGCAAGGGGGAAGAGAGAGAGAGGTACAGAGCAGTCTAAGCCATCAAAGCGCCGTCTAATTCCATTTGATTCAATTTTATTCATTCAAATTGAACAGAAGGGTTAGCGCTGTTATTCTTTGATCTGAAGGGTCACACACACACTCTCTCTCTCCCTCTGTCTTTCTCTCCCTCTCCTAAGTGTCCAAACGTAAGCCTATCCCTGAACGCCGGGCGAGAATCGATCCCAAGGTCCCCAAACAGAGGTCAGAGGTGACATGGAGAGGGAGTGTCGCCCCTGGAGATACCTCAGGTCACAAAGCCCCTCCTTGACTGAACCAGTCCATTAAAAGACCTGACCTTGGGTCCCAGTCAATACAAACACATATAAATAGTTCACTTAGTTCAGAGGTTGGCAGGGAAAAAATGGAGAGCCAGAGTAGCATTAGATGGACTTTTTAAAAGATAGTATTTACCAGTCACTGGCAAGTACTTGGCCCAAATTCAACGAGGGCGTCAGTAGTTTGTGGACAAGAGATCATTTCCATTACATTTACATTAAGTCATTTAGCAGACGCTCTTATCCAGTGTGACGTACAGTAAGTACAGGGACATTCCCCCCGAGGCAAGTAGGGTGACGTGCCTTGCCCAAGGACACAATGTCATTTTTGGCATGGCGGGGAATCGATCCGGCAACCTTCTGATAACTAGCCCGACTCCCTCACCTCACCGCTCAGCCATCTGACGCCCGATCATTAAATTCTTTAAATTCATGATCATGTGGTATTTCTGATCATTAAATGTGGTATTCATTTTTTTTTATTAGGTAAGGGTTGTGTAGGAAGGGGTTAATATTGTGGGTACAAGGATTGAATCACATGTGAGATTTGAAAGGGTAGGTTTATTTGTTAGGGTGGGGCTGTATGCTGAGAGAGTGAGCTTTGTTCAGCATTTAGACACCCCCTCTACTGGTGTAAACAGGCTACTACACCCACACCCCAGTACAGAGCTGACCTAAACGCAGCACCCAACTGGTAAAGAGCATAAGCAAATTACATCCAAAACTCACTGTGGTCGAATTTGACTAAGAAAACACAGCTCTAACAAAGGTTTCGCTGAACACACACTTCCACCTACTGGTCCTGAACACTCCCCGAGAACACACACACACCCAAACATACGCACAAAAACACACATCCACTATGCACACAAAACAGATATCGGAAGGCCTGGGAAATGTTCTTCGAGATCAACCCGCCATGACAGATCTCGTTTGGGTTGTGCATCGAAGCATCTGAACAACAAGCCTGAGATCTCGTCACTTACTGACAGGGGGGGACAGGAATGCACTGAAAGGCAGACACCAAATATATTTCCCAACAATGAACCCATACACACTGACACTTGAGACAATAAAAGGTTACCTGTACAAACACACTTGAGAAACACACCCACAAACACACACACACACAAACACATACAGATAAATGAGTGGTTGAGCTTTCACTGCAGCAAGACCAGACAGGCCTGAAATGATGACGGTTGTAGCGGAAAACTACTGCAGCTTAACCCCTCAGAGACCAATCTGACACCTGCTCTGACGACCCTGACACCTTGTGTGTGTGTGTGTGTCTGTGTGTGTGTGTGTGTGTGTGTGTGTGTGTGTGTGTGTCTGTGCTTTCTATACATCTCATACTTCTATTCTAATCTAGAACCGAATACATATCTGTGTGTTTGTGTCCCATGCTAGGGCTGTGTTGGCCACCGCCTGTATAGATCTCACTGATCACACATTGTTGGCTTGACGGCACACCTGCTCAAACACACACACACACACAAACGTGAAGGGCGGAGACGGGGGGGGAACAGCCATTAAAGCCCAATGATCCACGTTGAAAACAGGAGATGAACAGGAGGGAACATGAGAGAGAGATGAAAAGAGAGAGTGAGAAAAGATGGGGCAGATGGAAAGAGAGACAGCAGTGGGAGGTGAGAGAGAGAGACAGAGAGACAGAGTTAGAGAAACAGAGAGTTAGAGAGAGAGAGAGAGAGAGAGAGAGAGAGAGAGAGAGAGACAGAGAGTTAGAGAGACAGAGAGAGAGAGAGAGAGAGAGAGAGAGAGAGAGAGAGAGAGAGAGAGAGAGAGAGAGAGAGAGAGAGAGTAAGAGAGAGAGAGAGAGCGAAAGACAGACAGACAGAGAGTTAAAGAGACACAGAGAGAGAGAAAGAGAAAGATAGAGAGAGACAGAGAGAGAGACACAGAGAGAGAGAGAGAGAGAGAGAGAGAGACACAGAGAGAGAGAGAGAGAGAGAGAGAGAGAGAGAGAGAGAGAGAGAGAGAGAGAGGAGCTGTCACACCTTCCTCTCACTACTACTAATTAGATATTGACCACCACCCCCACAGTTTCCTGGTGGCTGTGTGTCAGTGTATGATGTGGTGCGTGACCCCACTCTGTTAGATTAAACACACAGAGACAGTCAGGTAGTGTGTGTGTGCGTGTGTGTGTGTGTGTGTGTGTGTACACTAATAGCCTATCCACTCTAATTATCTGGCTGTCTGTTGACCCGACAGTGAGTTTGTGACTATACAATATTTTTTGCATGCAAGTGTGTGTGTGTGTGTGTATATCCCAAACGTTCTGAAAGATAAACCTACCCTTATTTCCTGTACTGCTACAGCAAGTCTGTTTGGAGCGTCTGTATGGATGCCACATTCAATCATTCATGACACATTTGGCATCGCACAAGGCACCAGAACCTCTCTTTTTACCCACAATCCCTTGCCGTCTTGCATGACAGTGTGTCCTCATTGCAGTTACAGGACAAACTCACTGTTCCCTTGGTTACCAGGCTCAACAAGGCTTGTGAAACCTGGCCTGTCATGTCTCTTTCTCTCTCTCTCTAAATCTCCATGGTTACAGTGTTGTGTGGATGTCTAGTCACACCTGTGCGCACACCTGTGCGGCTCCTTTCCACATGGAGGTAACTCTGGTCGTTTCCTGGACATGTCATGAAACAGAACGTCTCCCCTCTGCCAGGAATCAGAGAGGCAGGGCTGGAATTACACTCCTGCTCTCCCACGTCCTCAACGACTGACTTACTGACTGACAGCTGACGGACAGAACAGACGCACACTCCCTTCCTCTTAACGAAAGATGATAACTGACAAAACAAATCCTATATTCACTTACTGTCCTTGAAAAAGTTCATCTATAGCCTCGTAAAACTTCTGCTGCTATTTTCTGACCCAGTCCCACTAGAACACTAAAGAGTTATGGTTTGTCCCAGTTTAAGGAGGAACCGAGTAAAACAGTAAGCATGGTGATTTTGGCAATCGGCATGGCAAGACTGATACTTGATCTGGTTGTTAGGAATAATAGATGTCCTTGTAACTGGAGGCTGTGTTTGTGTCACTGCATGTGTGTGTGTGTGTATGTGTGTGTGTGTGTGTGTTTGTGTCACTGCATGTGTGTGTGTGTGTGGGGGGGACCTGCAAGCCATACTCAGTTTAGCAGAGGTGAGTCATTGCATTGACTAGGATCCGTCTGCGCAGGATACACGCACTGCGGCAGACAGAGAGAGGGAGAAGGAGAGACAGAGAAGGAAAGAGAAAGAGATAGAGAGAGAGGAGGGAGAAGGAGAGACAGAGACAGACAGAGAAGGAAAGAGAGAGAGAGACAGAGAGTCAAGGAGAGAGAGAGAGAAAGAGAGAGAGACAGACAGACAGAAGGAGAGAGAGGGAGAGAGACAGAGACAGAAGGAGAGAGAGGGAGAGAGAGACAGAGGGAGAGAGCGGGGAGGGGGTTGGGACGAAAGAGGAAAGACGTTGCACCCAGAGACACGTGACGTCGTTACTATATTGTGTCTGACATGTTGGCCCATGTTTAATGAAGGACATCCAGTTGTACAGTAACTACACTATACCTCCAAGCTTTCCCTCTCGCCTGAGGCAGGGGGATTCATGTTGGGGCGCGTCCACAGATGTTGTCCCTGCGTGGGCGTAGGACGCGCCGGCCTCTTCCTTTGACACACACTGGTACAATGGCCACTTCTGTAGCAATCGCCCTCAAATGGGGGAACTTGCACACACATACACAAAAGACTTTCAGTTCCTCTATGAAGAGGAATGGGCCACATTAGGAAAAATGTGTTCATACATATGTGTGTGTGGGTGTGTGTGTGTGTGTGTGTGTGTATGGGTGTGTGTGTGCCCTGTTGAGTACAAGTGTAAGACCTTGGTGATGTTGAACCATCTGCCTAGGCTTGGTCCATGACAGGACAAGGGGTAGGGTGCTACGCTATGCTAACAGGGATTAACTAGTCTGATTAGTGCAGCCTGGATTAGCCCACAACTATGCTAACTCGGCTAACCAAAGTCTGAAGTGAGGGAGCTCAGTGTAAAATCAGTAGCCCTGGGACAGTGGATGTCTGTCTGTGTGACAGCTAAAGTGAAAACATAGTGACAAAGGGAGCCAATATGGATACATGAAGTCTGGGTTATGACTTTGCTATGGCTTATCATCCACAACTGAGGTGTGGTGAAATATTTGTTTACTGTGAAAAGGCTCCTATGACACACATGCACCAACTGAGATGCAGTGCCTAAGGTAAGGCCCTATATGAGAACAACTGTAGCGTAGGACATACCCTCTCTCTGGCTCTCTCTTTCTTTCTTTTTGGAAATAATCAAACCCGTTTCATCATTTAGTTTACAAATATTTTGTGCTCCCTGCCCCCCACTCCTCCTCGATGAAAGGCAACAAAACAAAACCCAAATCTAAAATCCCATCTTATGGCATTACCGTTCCCCCCTCCCCCTATCCTCCCCCCTCCCCCTATCCTCCCCCCTCCCCATCTGTCCATTGCTCTGATCTGTTCATCCGGTCCTGCAGCTGTGCCAGTGTTTAAAGGTTGCATGTGTGTGTGTGTGTGTGTGTGTGTGTGTGTGTGTGTGTGTGTGTGTGTGTGTGTGTGTGTGTGTGTGTGTGTGTGTGTGTGTGTGTGTGTGTGTGTGTGTGTGTGTGTGTGTGTGTGTGTGTATCTTCATGCATGCAGGTCCCTCCGTGTGTGTTACGACATGTTCCCATGTGCGAGCACCTTCTTGCCGTGTCTAGATTGGCCTCCTGAATCGCTGTGTTCGGTTGCCCCTGCAGAGAACCAGCCTGTGTCTTATGTGGGGTTCCCTACGGGCTGTCCTTGTTTAAGGAGACTGTAACAACGACCAACTGTTCAATCAGTTTCTTCCTTCCTTCCTTAAACGTGAGGTGAACCAACAGAAAACACGTGACACACACTTCACAATGCAAATGGATCCGATTCTGAACCATGATTCCTTTGTGAATCATTTAAATTAAAGGGGAAAATGCAAAACGCTGATGACAAACTATGAACTGTAATGAAAAATCAAATGAACAAACGCGAAAGGTAACATATTATATAACAATCAAGGATGTAAGAATGCTGACTGAAGGACTGACGTGGTGCAATAGGGATGCACCACTTGTCTGTGGAGGACCTGTCTGGGTCAGACTAGCCAATAGAGACAGAGCTCTGGGCTCCTGCTTGAGGACTTCCTGTGTCGTGACCAAGCTCTCTCTCGATACCCCCGTGTCCTCGACTGACTCAACTTGTGGATCCTTAGGAAACTGATGAAGGTACCTATCCCTATGGGACCTGCTACACTACCGTCTTCACAAATCTGAACCCAAATGGAACTATCGTCTTCACAAGCCACAAAACTTAGAATAAGATATTAGACCCAGGCTAGGAAGTCAAATACAGACTACAAACGCTAGCAGAGGCATGAAGCAAATGTCCAAAGTGTGTCCTTCAGAACCAATCGCAGAGGACGGCCTTCGCGAACGTCGAGAACTCGTATCGATTATCAAACAGGATTTATCCCCCTGTGGGTTCATCACTGTGACCTTTCCTGACCCCTGAGATTTCCCCGGTGACCGAGCGTTCCATCAGTCCCAGCGCTCAGGAGAGCCCGAGTAGGATGTTCTGTCGGCGTGACCCGGAAGAAACGGTCATGTGACCTGGAAGGTACGGTCATGTTACGGCTCTGCACTGCGCAAATCCCCCCGAGCAGTGAAGAGCAGGTGCAGGAAGCAGTGGAACCACTCTGCACCAAACTCTGGGCTGGGCTCTGCTTCCGTTCTAACACTCCACACCTTCCCCCCCACCCAAACACCCCCTGTGCCCCCCCCTACCCCCCCCCCCCTCCTGAGGCCCAGGACACGGTGAGAGGTGCCACCTGAGTGGATTCACCGGCTGGATGATGATATCCCACCTCCACCACGCCCTTCCATCATCATCCCACCATGACCTTCACTCACCCGCTGTCGCGCTCCTCTTTCTCCCTCCACCTGCTGTGTCCCCCCCTCCCCTCCCCCTCCCCCCCCCCTGTCACTTCCTTTACCTGTCACACGGGTCACATCCCATCCCACCACCGTGCCCCCCCCCCATCCTCCCCCTCCCAATCCGTCCCATCTGGCTCCCCGTCTCCATGGTAACCAACCCCCCCCTCCCGTGAGGGAAAGAGGAGCCATGGTAATGTGAGCTCATGTCATTATCCTGTAACAGGATATGGCCCTCCCCCTCTCCTCCTCCCCCTAGCTTACAATCCTTCTCTCTCCCTTTCTCGATCACTGTACCTGCAAATCAGTCACCAACTGCCTCCCCTCCCCCAACTGCCTCCCTTCCCCCAACTGCCTCTCTTACATGTATGAAGATGAAACGATTGTCCTGTGTTTATCTCTCTTCCAGATTCGTCTTCTCTATTCAGACAAAAAACAAATTGCATCCATATGCTTGGCTCTCTCCGTTATGGACAAACGAAGGTGTCTGCGTTATAATATTTCATTGAATCTCGCCAGAATATCTCTGCTTGGTGTGCCTCCTATCTACGTGGTTTCTTTCGCCAGCCTATTACAGCGCTGTAAAGGGAGTTTCCACTTCAATAGGCACCGCCCCCTATCGACGCAGCAGCTGCGTCGCACACAATGCCCCTTGCGGCACGGGGATGGACAGCTTGCCAGTAGCTTGGCACTGCCATACTGCGCGTCAAGCCGAAGTGCGACTTCGCCGAACGAGCTAATAGAAAACGGAAAAAATGTGGGTCACTGCTAAGTTTCCAATGATAAAAATGTAACTGAAACGCACATGAGGTTGGATAGCATATTTTAATGATCTCTCTCTACGATCTATCTCGCGCGAGTTGGATCTAACCTTACCCTGACAACGAATTTGCCCTTCATTCCATTTGACGCGTCAACTGTTATTCAAATTGGGAGGGACAAATGCTAGACTGATTCATTCTTTCCTTGACATCACTTTACCACAACTCGATGTAGACAGGAGTATTTAAGTAAAAATGGTGGTGTTATTGTTTAAGCCGTAGTACCCAAACAATGACACCTGGTAAAAACGGAATCTGAAAAGCCAAAAGATTTTACGTCTTTACATACATTCACCTCATAGCGGAGTTGAAGATTGAAGAAGGCTACAACTGCGCAGGGTGATGATGAGGCTGAAATTGCGCAATAGCCCAATGACAATCGCAGCATCATCCCCTCGGAATTTTCCGATAGTGCATAACTCCACAGAGGCACAACTGGCTGCCTAACTAACTCAATAAAGTAAAGCGATAGACGTATGCTCTTTGATTTGTTCCAAAGATAGATCTTTAGATGTGACTTAGCTTCAAGGTCTCGGGCCTGTAACGGTTGCGCTCAACTCTGACGCAGCTGTAGAGGTGATACATTTCGCCGTTAATTTTGAGACAAATTGCATCCCGACATCATCGTCTAAGATCTACGGTAGCCTACTTTTTTTTATCTGTCGTGTGTGTGTTCACTGAAAACGATTACTGATCCTCTGTTATGTCACAAATTAAAGGGGGAAATAAGCGGGTGAAGCGCTTATTCCTGGTAACCGCATTATGACGCATGGGTCAAGGAGGCTGCCGCGTTGAGACACCGCATCGCTTTCCACAGGCGGCATCCTATCACACGCAGTATGTTAAAAATTCCACCGGCACCGGTACTTTTCCTGTGCCACTCTACACATACCGACGATGCTGCACCAACAGTGTCTATTAGGAAAAGACCGCACTGTGTGAATAACGGTGTGGTTGGGTCACATGAATCATTCTGAAAGCAACTTAAACAGCTATTAGAAATGACTCAACATTAATATCTTACTGACTAAAATGTCGCGGCAAGTCGGCGCGACTTGCTTTGAAAAGTGTAGCCTCTCATTCTGTCGCCCCCCCCCCCCCCCCCCCCCCTTTATCTTGCATACACACACAGACACACACGCGAGGACGTGCAGTAAGATAAAACCTGATTACCAGGCAAGGTTATTGGCAAAATTATGACACGATATAGGGAAACTCATTTACTATATCTAGGCATGTATCTATGTTGTTAAACTCCACATAAACTCTCTTTTTTAAATTATCATTCAGCCTTGTGAAATAGGCCATACCCCCGCGAAACACAGAGGACATACAGGCTAGAAGGCTACCTTAAAATGTTGCGCTAATCCGAGACAAATGTATAAAGCTAATTCCTTATTCTGTCATTATGAGTAACTGAAGCAGTTTTTTGTCATGAGTTCGTATTGTCTGCAGCACACCCCCTCGTCACATCAATTTGACGCAGTACATGAGGCCGAGGTAAAACTGAATCCGCATCAGAGTCAATGTCATTCCACTCGCGTCAACACTCGCGATTTCAGAAGGTTAAAACATGCACACAGATCTTTTTTTTCAACGCCCAGAAGCAAATTCTCAAACGGTTTTATGAGGCTACTTCTCACTTTACGAGTCATGCACTTTGGGTATCCTGGACTATCAACGCAGTTAGAAAGTTGGAGACGCCGGTCTTACCCCCATGGTGGCGCAGTCTGTCTTCCCTCAGGTGATGCAAAGCTTGAGAGGTGTCAGCCTCTCCGGTTGAATTATATCAAAATGTAAAGCCTTTTGAAAACGTAAGAAAGATTTGTTCAGTTATTCAAGTAAACGAGAATGACGTCAGTCAGGCAAATGTATTGAATACAACGCTACAGTCTAAATGTATGTGGAGGAACAAAATTATTGTCTCTAACCTCCAAAAGGTAACACACTTTTCCCCCAACTGAAATGTCTTTCAAATGAAATGTTGCAGTCTCAAGCGGAGCATCACGCGAGGATGCGGGTCCTTCCTTGCTCTCTGATACTTGCGGTAAAAGACCGGCTAAACTGAAGCCGCACTGCTTCCTTTTTCAGGATAAGATGTCCTTCCGCGACTCAGTCGACTGCCGCAGTACTCCCTTCGTCCGTACACACCACTCCGCCTATGGAAGAAGCGCCGGTGGATGTGAGTGATTGCACCGCCCCATTCAAGTCGGGCTGATAAAGAAAGGGCTGTAACACCCGCCCCATACTCATTTAATAGCCAATCAAAAATCTTAACGTTCCATCGGTGACGTGCTATCTAGCCAATGACATCCTTCGAATCAATAAATCCGGCCAATAGGAAGATCATTCTGCTCCTCCTTCTTTACTGCAGAATTCCAAGGCTGTCCGAGCAACATCGCAAGCCTATAGGCCGTGTATGGACGCACAAGGTTAGATACTATTGTCGTGGTTGTGTTATTTATGCTATTAGTTAATGTGGTATACAATAGTGCTCATGTGTGCATCATTGCATGCGATAACCACCCCCCGTTTCACTGGTCGCGATGGTCTTGTCCTCTCGATCATGTGCACCTGATTATTCCAAGGTCTATAGCGTGATGTCGAACTGACGCTCACGTGAATACAGAATGAGCCTACATCTAGCGATGACACGGTCAGACTTATCCTTACCAGATGTACATTTGATAGAAAATGCTTGCGTATCGAGTGTCCCAATCCCAACCCTGCACCTTAGTTTGTCTGGCAAACATTTGGGGCCTCACTCGACACTCACAGAATGCCATACCACCAAACCCATATATCTTGGCATACCGCTACATTATAGTCAGACCATAACTTCATCCTTACTGATGTCGATTTTAAACGTGTATCGCCCAACATGTTACCTTTGACCGGTGTCCAGAATGAGCAGCTTTGGTGAGGCGCATCTTCATGCATGTCATACTTAGCATGCTGGGTGGTCGATCATCAAACACACTATGTTTGCAACTAGAAAAGGATTTCTAGTCACCTGATAACAGGTCATTGATTGGCCCTGCAGGCACAAGTGAAGTTGAAAGAAACACAACATCAACAAGAGAGAACAGGGAAGGGTAATCCAAGAAGGCAAGATGAACAAATGAAAGAGAAATGGAAGGGTTGAGGAAAAGAGAAAGATGGTCAAAGAGAGACCAAATATAAAAGTACTGTCTAAGGAAAAGTTAGAAAAAGAAAGGTTGAGAGGGAGAGAGAGAGAGAGAGGGAGGGAGAGAGAGAGAGAGAGAGAGAGAGAGAGAGAGAGAGGGGCAACGGACAGAGGAGGAGACAGAGAAAAACGATGTGCGAGGATAGAGACAGTCGGAGGCAGCTGGCCTACATGCAGAAGTTTGTTGCCACTGCAGGACTTTGTCACGCTTCCCCCGGCATTTCAACTAAGGAAATGTATTCAGAGGAGGATGCAACACTTTCTCTACTCCTTTTCCCTATTCCCCTCACTCTTATCCTCTCTCCCACTCTTTCCCTCTCTCTCTCTTTCCCACCCCTTCTTTCTCTCCCTCATCTCTTTCTCTACCTCTTCCTCTCTCTCTTCTCATCTCTCATCTCTCTCACACACACACACAAGCACACAAACACTCGCTCGCATAACCTCCCAGCTCGATTGGTGAAGCAAAGTACAGAGTCATGGTTGACCTCCAGTGGTTGAGAGGAATGCTCTGCCATGCTACTGCTGCTAATGCTATCCCCCAGGTCCAGAGGATCACTGCAGGGCAAGGCCCACCAAGCCACCCTGGCTACCAGCTAAGCTGCAGCTAAGATCCAGGGGCTGACTGTTTCTCTGGCACTATAATTACGCTTGGTGAATAGGACTAAAAATAGAGGCTGATTATAGTAGCTAGCCACTAGCTACTTTGGGGATTGTGTTGCTAGAGTGGGTTGTTAAGACTATAGTGCCTTTGTGTATAGAGCAGGAAAAGGATTCCTTTTAGTTGAGTGGAAAGACGATATTATTCGCTAAGGAGCTATAATATGCTATTAACATCAGAGTAGGGTAATTATCGTTATAGCATGATGGATCTGGCTTTCGAAAGCCATCAATGGTGGGTAAGATATGGAGAGGAACCGTCACAAACTGTTCATACATGCATCTGCTGTGTACATACATATGCTTTGAATCAAGATGGCCGACAGCTGTATCCTTCTTTAACCTCTGCCATCCCTCCTGTCTCTCGCTCCACCTACACCTCTCTTTCTTCCTCTGTCCCTCTATTTCTCTCTCTCCCTCCCTCCCCCCTCCCTCCCTCCATCTCCCCCCCCCCCCACCTCTCTCTCTCTATCCCCTGCAAAGGCAGTAGGGGGAGGGAAAGATCCCACAATTCTCGGTCTCCACAGCAACAGCAGTCAGGTGACCTTGTCTCCAAGTCATACTGCTGAGTCAGAAAAATGAAGGGATGGGGGGGATGAGCGAGAGAGACAGAAAAGGGAGAAAGACAGATTGCCATGATATAGAATCCACTAGTATTTCAACCTCATTGATGCTAGCTATGTGCTAGTCTTTGATGGAGACAGCGCTGTGTCACTATGCCTGTTTCAGCCTCCTGAGACTCCTCCTCGCACACACACACAGCACATGCATCTGGTGCCAAAAGGGAGGGAGACTCAGAGGAACTGTCAGATGTTTCCATATAAAAATACAAACATGCGTGAATGTCTTTTTTTGGGGGGGTGAAGATCACGATGACTAAAAACAATATGGCCGAAGCGGCCCCAATCTGTGTGACACTGAAAAGAAGAGCGTGTGTGTGTGTGTGTGGTTGTCAAGGTGATCCCAACTAATCCGCTTTTAAAAATGTCTGACATAATCTGCGTTCCACTCACAGTGTCAAGGACAGGGGGGGGGAGGGGGGGAGGGAGGGGAAGGGAGGCGATACCACAATCAAAACTGAGTCAGATGATGGGAAGAACAAGGGAGGGAAGTAGAATGACAGGGGTGTTAGAATGGAGAGAGAGGGGGGGGGGTACAGGAATAGAGTGTTCGACGACATCACCGCAGGGATTACGTCTGGAAAGAACGGCATGACACTGTGGAACTTCTGCTTTGGGAGAACGGTCTCTGTAGAACATGAGAGACTAAAAATATGAGGGGGGTAGAGGAGGGGGAGGGGGTAGAGGAGAGGAAGGAGGGGGAGAAGGGAGATAAGGAGGGCTGGGGAGGGGGGTGAAGGATATTACTGATGAACAGGTGAGGGGTGCTGCTTGGCACAGACGGATTCACAGAGAGACTAAGGAGGAGGGGAAGGGAGGTGTGAGTGAGGAACAGGAGAGATGGACAGCACATGAATGATGTCTGGCTGGAGAGAGAGAGAGCCAGGGGAGGAGGGAGGAGTGGAAAGAGAAGTTCACATGGAGTCAAGGGTAGACATCTTAAGTTCCAATCCGATTAATGAAGCAAAGCTCGAGAGCAAAGTGTACTCTGGATACAGCCAAGTCTTCTGTGGACAGACACTCATAAACCCACACAAACAATCTTCAGTCTTTTCATTCGTTTGCCGTTTTCACTCACAAGCCTAACTAATCACATAATAACATGTACATATAACCTCTCTAGTTGTACTTTCAGATACCCTCCTCTCCCTACAGCACCTGCAGCTGAAACTGTACATCTTGTTCAGAAACAGCCCCCCCCCCCCCTTTCTGTAGCTGTCCTTTCAGAACCACCACTGCAGCAAAACTCTACTCTTTTTTCCTCCCCCATCTTTTCTTATCTCTCTCTCTCCCCTGCTACTCTCCCTCCCGTTAGTCCCTCTCTCCCCACCCTGCTTTACTCCTTACATTTTTATCATAATTACGTGTAAATCATACGATTGGACATTATTTATATTTATTTATAGAAAAGGGATAGGACCACATAAGTGTGTCAATGTGTTCGTATTGGTAATGATTGCGTTCCTTGTATTGGCTGGAAGGTTCCGTTGCACTGTTTTAGACATCATTTACGTTTTAGTGTCGATAAGTGAAGATAACGGTAGCTAACTAGCTAGTCACAGTCCCAAACATCACAAACCTGCGAGCTGTTTCCTACAGCAGAACATCAGTTCAATAGCTTGTTAGCTGAGCGGTTAGGGCATCGGGCTAGTAATCTGAAGGTTGCCAGTTCGTTTCCCGGCCGGGGCGCGTGACGTTGTGTCCTTGGGCAAGGCACTTCACCCTACTTGCATTTAGTCATTTAGCAGACGCTCTTATCCAGAGCGACTTCCAGTGCCTTACTTGTACTTGCCTCGGGGAGAATGTCCCTGTACTTACTCTGTCGCTCTGGATAAGAGCCTCTGCTAAATGACTAAATGTAAATGTTGACCAGCTAAAACTACAAAACGACAGCAGCAGAAATGCCACAGGCCAGGGTGCTAACATTTTATGTAGCTATATTTCCAAGCTGTGAGTGTGATATCAACAACCTGTATTTTCGTAATTCGTACTGGTTAGTTAGCAACCCCACACAGAAGGAGTAGCTAGCTCAACTGTAGACAACAAGTTACTTACCAGTTGGTTGTCAGGTCTGAAGCAAGGAGCAAAACGGAGCACAGCCAGCAATGGAACAAAAAAACAATGGATTTGGTCGCAACAGTTCCTTTCAATGTAGTCTATGACCCATGAAAAATATAGTCTTTCTCCAAATGCTGTATATGGTAGGTAGGCCAAACTGTTCATTTGATTGGTTATTCTTGTTTTCATAGTATTCTTACAAATAAATGAAAATAAATGTATTCTTATGTATTAATGTATTCTTATTCAATTATATTGTAGGCTTTGCTGTGCCAGCATTGATTGAACATGAACTTTTCTCATCTTGAAAGAGGTCAAATCTAAGTCAGTGGTTTTGAACAAAAGGCCAAGTGCAACTAACAGAAATTAAATTGTTTCTATGTAAAGTTAATTAGGACCGTTAACTACCATAAAGACTTATCTCTAAGAAGTTGAGACCAACACAATAACCTATATTTCAATGTCAGAATGGCTAAATAAACACACATAAATGAAAAGAAACGTATTTTGAGGGACAGTTACTAACAGATTAGTATAGAGAAATGTTTAAACTCTGTTTAAGGGGAACCTGCTGGCATCAACTCAACGTTTTGGATAATGTTCGCATGATTACTTTTTACTTGAGAGCATTTGTTTCATCCCCAGCCATACTCTCCATATTCTTTCCCCCTCTATTACAATCTCAATCTGTCTCTGATTGTTGTTTTTGTGTCTGCTTCACATCTTGGTGGGTTTAGTTTTTGGCCATGTTCTGTTCTACTGACTTTGTAATCTGTCGTTCTTAATTATTGTTGCAGTTATTTCCTTGGTGTGTTGTGTTTTCCTCGTGTGTTGTGTTGCGTGACTGGATTGTGTCATGTTCTGTGTGTCATGAGTATAACTGCTGACAGGTGTTTTATGGCTGATGTTTTGTCATGGATGACAGAAAGAGCTGCCTTAAACTTGGTTCGATTGGAAGATGTGTGTGTGTGTTGTGTGTGTGTGTATTGTGTATTGTGTACAGTAAGCAGCTTCAGGGGTGATGGAAATGACAGTTGCTGTAGGAGATCTCAAAATGGCCCATGTGCTCAGCGGGGCGCCGGCCCTTTAAGACCCACCGACCAATCAGAGAGGAATGCTTGCAGCATGCCGTCCTTGCCAACGACCTTGCAGGGGGGCGATACATGGAAAGGGTGAAGAACTCACGAAGGGGAGGGATGGAGTGGGAAGGGCAGATGAGAGAGAGAGAGAGAAAGAAAGAGAGGGGGGGGGGGGGATACAGAGGAGAGAGAATTTCCTCAATATGCTTAGCTATAGGTACCACAGAGGTCATTATTCCAAAGGAAGGCACCTGGTGATGGAGAGACAGTACTCCTGTTCATCGTGACTCAAATGTAATGCTGATATACTTCCTGCTCATAGCTGGAAATAGCAGGATAGAGAGTGGCAGAGGACGGTGGATGTGCTGTTTGTGTGGTAGAGAGATGAATGGGAGAGACACTAAGAGGATTGAAAGTTCAGCTACTGTGGTTCCCTCTCTCTCTCTCTTTCTCTCTCTTTATCGCTCTCTATCTCTCTCTTTCTCTGCCTCTATCTCTCTCTTCCTCCCTCTCTCTCTCTCTCTCTCTCTCTCTCACTCTCTCTCTGCCTTTCTATCTCTCTTTCTCTCTGCCTCTCTTTCTCTCTGCCTCTCTCTCTCTCTCTCTGCCTCTCAATCTCTCTTTCTCTCTGCTTCTCTCTCTCTGCCTCTCTCTCTCAGCCTCTCTCTCTATGCCTCTCTCTCTCTCTGCCTCTCTCTCTCTCTGCCTCTATCTCTCTCTTTCTCTCTCTCTGCCTCTCTATCTCTCTCTCACTCTCTCTCTGCTTCTCTATCTCTCTTTCTCTCTGCCTCTCTCTCTCTGCCTCTCTATCTCTCTCCCTCTCTCTCCCTCTCTCTCTCGGCCTCTCCCTCTCTCTGCCTCTCTCTCTCTGCCTCTCTATCTCTCTTTCTCTCTGCCTCTCTCTCCCTCTCTCTCTCTCCCTCTCTCTCTGCCTCTCTATCTCTCTGCCTCTATCTCTCTCTCCCTCTCTCTCTCTACCTCTCTCTCTCTGCCTCTCTATCTCTCTCCCTCTCTCTCCCTCTCTCTCTGCCTCTCTCTCTCTCTCCCTCTCTACCTCTCTCTCTCTACCTCTCTCTCTCTTCTCATTCCATCTCTCGGCCTCTGGCCCACAGACGTCATCCCAACCAGATTAAACTGACAACACACCACACTATTACATTGCATAAGTCTTCATCTGAAAAAAGGCTGGAGTTGGGGGATGAGAATGGAATAGGGATAAGAGGGAGGGAGGGAGGGAGGGAGGGAGGGAGGGAGGGAGGGAGGGAGGGAGGGAGGGAGGGAGGGAGGGAGGGAGGGAGGGAGGGAGGGAGGGAGGGAGGGAGGGAGGGAGGGAGGGAGGGAGGGAGGGAGGGAGGGAGGGGAGAGGCAGAAGTCACATATCAAAGTTAATCATGGTTTGTTTTGAGAACAGCTTCAAAAGAGACGGGCACTGAAGAGGGATTGTGTGTGATCTCATAGGGTTCTCATCTCCTACTGAACCCAGAGGGCAGGTCATGTTTGTCCCCACCGTACTGTGGCACCTGTGTCGTTCTATAGGAGCATCCCACCCAAATGTGTCCCTCAAGTCAGAAACCTCCATTGTCTTTCCTCCTCTCCTTTATATAGCTCCAAACAGCAGCCCGCTGCAGGGAGCAAGGGAACTGAGTCCAGTATCTAGGACTCCTCTCTCTCTCCCCACCCAACTACCTGGTCGCCGTAGCGACCGTTGCAGTGAACGAGAGCCACGTTCAAGTTTCTGTCTCCTGTACAAGCGCCCTGTAGCTTCTATGTCTGCAGCAATGCCGGCTGGCCCAATCAGAGGAGGCGTTGCCGGGCCGACTGGCCCCATTCTGTTACTCGGTGACAGAGTGAGCGTGTGTTCCGCCCAGCTGTGGGACCACTGTGATTGGGGCTCGGGGGATGTGGGGGTGAGGATGAGGGGAGCGCTAGGCCCAATGACTCAGTCTGACACAGTGCCGACCTGGCGCTGTACGCTGCGACGCGTATCCATGTCACATTTGTACACACTTCCTGTCCTCCTCCTCTCTCTCTGCCCACCCCCACCCCCCTCCTCCGCCCCCCACCTCCACCCCCTCTTCCCCTGTGTCTCCGCTGCATCATCATTATCGCTGCACCCAGTTACCCCAGCCACCACACCCAGTCCTCGACTGCACCACTCTCCTCCCAGATACTGAGCCCTAGCTACAACACACCTGTGTGTGTGTGTGTGTGTGTGTGTGTGTGAGAGAGTGTGTGTGTGTCTGTGTGTGTGTACAGTGCGGGGGGGGGGCGCCTGTGTCTGTGCATGCCTGTGTCTATGTGCGCTCATGTGCGCTGTGCTCTGCTCCAGGTCTGCTGTGACAGAAAGAGGCTGGTGCTCGTTAGCGCGCTCCGAGTGGGAGTCGGCCAAGTTTGGTGATGCTTTGCGGCGGCTCTGACCGCAAACAGAGCTCCGATCAGCACCAACCGACGTAGCCGCACTGACAAACAGGAACCTTTCAATGCCAGAGCCTGCTGGATGAGCACATTCACAGTGTGTATACTTTAGCATCCAGCCCAAGTAGCATCTATGCGCTCCGTATTAAATATGTATTCGAACACCTGCTGTGAGGAGAAGAAACGTTGACTTAGCAGGAACGACACGCGAGCTGGATCTGTAGAGGGGGCAGGAGAAAAGCCAATGTTGCAACTTTGCAGTACTTAAATCTCCACCCCCCTCCGCGGGTGTATGACGCCCACCTCTCGTGTCCTTTACAGACCCCTCACATCATTCACTCCATCCCCCTTCTCTCCTTGCTTTGCTCTCTCCCTCTTTCCCTCTCTCCTTCTCTTTCCCTCTCTCTCTCTCTCTCTCTCTCTCTCTCTCTCTCTCTCTCTCTCTCTCTCTCTCTCTCTCTCTCTCTCTCTCATGTGTGTGGACTCACGGCGAGTCTATTTTTAGACGTTGCGCGTCAGTCGCTCTCGTCTTTTATCGGCTCAGCTATTTATGTCGTATACACACATTTTTCTCTCCACATTTCCTCTTGTGTGTGTGTGTGTGTGTGTGTGTGTAAACAGGGGATACATGTATAGAGGGGACAGATGAGAGAAGGAGGCGTTTGTTGTCAGGGCAACCTCATCCAGTTGACGAGGGTTATCTGATGGGGGGTGGGGGTGACCCTATCGGCTGATTGGCTGATTTCCCTGTCCTTCCAGTCATTCCATACACACACACAACACACGTCAACGCGTCATGGTAACAGTCTTGCCTTTGGGAATGTCCGGGGCTTTTCACATGCTTCTTGAATCTGTTATAGAAGTGTGTTATACTGCACGTGTTTGTGTATGTGTGTGGTGTGTAAATCGCTTGGTATGTTCACATCCAAAGTGCCTATGAAGTGGCGGTCTTAGAGGACATCGAGGAAGACCTGGGGCCTTCTCGGGGGAGCTGGAGAGTGTGTGCTTTGAGACACACACACACACACACACACCAGGTGTCATTTGCGTGACGATGCCCTCATATGGCTCAGGACAAACTGCAGTAGCATTGGAGCATGACAGTGTTTATTGGAGTGTGTTGAAATGCTCGGTGATGCCACCCTCACGTGGTCGCAAACTCACACGCACGTTAACCTCGCCTGCCTGATGTTTTCAGTGCGACTGTTACTCTCTGATTCTTATAGGTGCCAGGCACAGCTCCTCGGCCAATCAGGTGCTTGTATTCTGGGCTGTCCTCTCCCTAATTGGACGATTGCAGTGGAGAGCTTGTCGTGATGCAAGTGAATGATATTAGCAGGCATCTATCCGGGCTAATGCTAACCCCTGTCATGACGTATGGTCGCAACCCCGCGCGGTCTCTCTCTGTAACACAGGGTCAAAGGTCACAGGTGAAATCACAGCAGAGGCTCATACACGATCTGACACTGCGGTTGATATCTGGCATGTGGCCTGAATATCCTCACGCGTCTCGAAGGTCGGTCTGTGCAGTAATGAAATGGAATCATGCTTTAATCTCCATGAATCACCACACTGGGTATGTCGTCGTCGGACTGACTAGAGTTATCACGGATGGTTCTGGAGATTGCGGGCAGCCATGCGGCTAGTGCATGGGGGAGGGGCTTCATCTGACGTCAATGTGATGTCGTGCGGTTTAAGGCAAGATCTACACGCGCACACATATCTGAGCGCTGTAGTTCTCCACAGGCGGTCACAAAGGTGCAGCACCGAAGTAGAATATCTATTTTCCTCCCCTTTTATTTTCATATCGGGCAACAGCCCCAGCTTAAGTAGCTGCAGCTCCCAGGTAGCACACAGTGTTCACTGAGCCGTGTTAGCACGTGCTAACACATCATCACAGGGAGGCGATCAATCACAGGAGAGCCGCCGTTCAGACTTCCAATCATTTAACTGTGTGTGTGTGTGGTGCACGTGTGTGTGTGTGTGTGTGCGAATGTAGTTTGTCAGGGCCGTGTCTATGTATGAAGAAAGAACGAAAGAGCATGTTTTGCGATAGACTCTGTGTGTTAACGTATGCATATGTCGGGTGTTCACAAAAGAGGGATTTTCGGTCGACGCTGGAGCGTTCAGTAATCATCGAGAGTGAAACATCTGGCTGCGTAGTGGAGTGATACACTGGATCGGATTGGCTGGACTCATTAAGACTCTCAGCCAGAGGGGCCAATGGGAGGGGAAGGGGGAGGGGAATGTGGAGAGGAGCAGGGAGAGGGGAAGGGATGCGGGCGAGGGGTCAAGGATTCCCTCTGCTCTGGGTTGGATGGAGTGCCACGGACGTTTTTTTTTCTCCAGCAGGATCACATTCACACTTGAACAACAAGCGACCTCAGTCACCTCCCGGAGGCGAAACAGCGGCCAGAAGGAATCTCAATACATTTGAACCGAGAACGAGCCAGGCTGACTCTTCCCGGCCTCCCCTCCCTGTTGACAACCTCATTTAGAAACGTCTGAAATCAGCTATTGTTTCAAAGGGGGAGGGGGGAAGGATTGATACTGAATGACTTCCTGCCGAGAAACAGGGAATGGGAATGTCTGTAGACGATTCCAGGAATGTTTCTGCCCAACTGGCAATGTTTCAGACGGACACCAGAAGGGATCCTTGTTTCCACATCTCACAATGCTTAGACTGCAGAAAGGGAACCGGGAACAATCCTCAGTGTTCAACTGGGACCGTCAAGAGGAGAGCAGTGCATACCTACAGCACAGCTGACGCCCCTCCATCTTGTGAACAGTCAACATTCCCATCAGCCTCCAAGAGGTTGTTTACTCCGTAGCTCTCAGCCGGAGACACAAACATTCCCAGCCCTTTCCGCAGTCAGACACATCGACTGTAAACAACCGATCGTGCCAGCCTTCTCCACACAGATCCACCATCAGCTCACCCTTCCCCAAACCGTCATAGATCATAACGAAGGTCAATGCGTCTGGTCCTGAATCAGTATCGGGATCCGCTGGATCACTGCTCCTTGTTGACTGGTAGTTGGTGTTTTAGGTCACGGCCTGCCCGAGCGACGAATCATCCCCTACGCTGACACATCGACCCTACAGCAGGCATCGCTCGGATCAATCTGTTAGCTGCCGTGCTCGTGTCTGCCCTAACGCTCTGCTCTGCATTTCCCCAGGCTGTCATGGTTTTCTTCAAAGGCTCGTCTGGCTTGTGAAGGTGGGGTTCGTCGGGTTGGAATTTGAAGTCACGCCGTCATTCATTCATGTTTGCGTCCGTTCACTTATATTGTAATATGTAGTGACAGTGTCATTCGAAGGGGCCTTTATAGATGGTCTGTAGACGCTCATCTAATCATCCATTAATATTCAACTAACCCTGCCTACCAACTAATCCTGAGTCTTATCTTAACTACTTGCAACCAACAGAGTTACTGTTGATAGTTATCTAGCATCTGTTGAATATTAATTGCACCCCTAAACCTGCAGTGTGATACAATATTGAATCAATTGAACAATTTTCTAATATTAAATACAATATAAACTAATAAATATACATCTGTAAGATACCAGTGCTTTCAACGTTTTGTGTGGGGTTGTTTGCTGGTGCTGAAGTCAAGTTGTGTTTTGACACAAACCATCTCGCACACCTCAGCAGCCTCGTGTTGCCTTATCAAGTGTCCTGGAAGCTTCTGGCCAGAACAAAGCGTGTGTGCTGGGGCCACATAGCTTTGCCGGGCGTGGCATCCCCCTGGTGCGTTGTTCCGGAATGTCTCCTAAGTGACATTCCGCTATTCCAAACCTCAGCAGGCCGACGTGAAGAAATATATTTTCTCATGAAATGTTTGAAGTGTGAATGTCCTCATTGTTTAACCAAGCCTCACGGGCAGGTTTGGCGTTGTGATGCGCTACATTCTATTTCAAGCATTACCATTCGGACTCGTTGGTGGAGCCGTCGTGAGGCACTGGCTAATGCGACGTGGTGTGTGGATCAAGGACCACTCTGGCTCCAGCTGTCCACCGGCCTTGTATGACCTACAGGCTCGCTCTTAATCCCCAAAGCCAATTTATCCCCCCCGCTCTCTTTCCTCTCTCTCTCTCTTGGTGTCTCTCGCTCTCTCTTTCCTCTCTCTCGCTCGCTCTCTCTCTCTCTCTCTCTCTCTCTCTCTCTCTCTCTCTCTCTCTCTCTCTCTCTCTCTCTCTCTCTCTCTCTCTCTCTCTCTCTCTCTCTCTCTCTCTCTCTCTCTCTCTCTCTCTCTCTCTCTCTCTCTCTCTCTCTCTCTCACTCTTTGTATGAAACCTTGCCTATAATCAGACAGATCTGTCTCTGTCTCTCTCTCTCTCTCTCTCTCTCTCTCTCTCTCTCTCTCTCTCTCTCTCTCTCTCTCTCTCTCTCTCTCTCTCTCTCTCTCTCTCTCTTTCTCTCTCTCTCTCTTTCTCTCTCTCTCTCTCTCTCTCTCTCTCTCTCTCTCTCTCTCTCTCTCTCTCTCTCTCTCTCTCTCTCTCTCTCTCTCTCTCTCTCTCTCTCTCTCTCTCTCTCTCTCTCTCTCTCTCTCTCTCTCTCTCTCTCTCTCTCTCTCTCTCTCTCTCTCTCTCTCTCTCTCTCTCTCTCTCTCTCTCTCTCTCTCTCTCTCTCTCTCTCTCTCTCTCTCTCTCTCTCTCTCTGTCAGAGACGAGGCTCATGCCTATCTTATCTCCATGGTCTCGAGCAGGAGTCACTCACCATGCTGTCTGGAACGGTCTCCCCCTCGTCCCCCGGCTGTCCCCTCACACAGGGCGTCCGTCCAGTCTGGGGTCACATCCCAAAGGGGAGATGAGGGACGGGATGGAAGAGAGAGAGAGAGATACCGAAATAAGGGTTTGGGTTTAGAGAGGCCCCACACTGTTTGTCTTTAGAAAAGGCTGGCGTCAAGAAAAGGCCACTCTTCTGCACTGGATACTTTTTAATCTTCTGATTCAATTTTCCTAATCTCAGTCACTGTTCTTTACAATTATGCACACGTACATGCACACACACACGCACACACACACGCACACACACACACACACGCACACACACACACACACCACGGGGGGGGGGCAGTCTTGTGTTAACTTCATCCTCTTAAGGGGCCCATAAGGTTGAGCGGTGCTGATTAAGTCCCAGGCCAAACGTGACCCTCTCTCTCCCCAGGCACACAGTGTAACAAGAGACGATAAGCTTGGCTTGACACATTCTTCTCTGTGTCATCTATGTCAAGTTCTTGTATTGTCGTACTCTTACTCAACTCACTATAGAAATGTGAGCTTTTTATAGTCGTTTAACCAGTTCATCAACAACACGTTAGAATATGTGATTAAAGAAGGTTGTTCTGACCAAACTACTAGGCCTACTGGTGTGTGTGTGTCTGTGTGTCTGTGTGTGTGCGCATACTCACCAACCAAGTAAGAACCACACAGGCCAACATGCTCATCATAGTGAGACACATGATGAGGTTTGGAAAAGCGTGTGTTGTCCATCAAGCAGCAGGAAACTCCCAGTGGGTGTGTGTTCACTCCCTCACTGGGGGTCTGTGTGTCTGTGTGCTATTATTGTGGCCTTTTCCCTGATTGGCAGCCAAGGGCACCTGGAGAGGCGAAGACAAATCCCTCCTTATCTCTGCACCATGACTCTCTCCAGACCCCTACTCTTCCTGTCTCTCCACGTCGTCCTCTCCTCGCCGTCCAATCGCTCTCTTTTGCTTCTCTATTTTTAAACAGCTTAACTGTCGTGTGAGAGGCTAAGGTCTAGTCTCCTACTGTACTAAGCGGTGCTTGTTAGTAGCTGTGCCTCTGCTGGTTGTCAATGAACAATCAAATTTGTAACACTTTGAGCAAACGTATATAATTTCACGCTGCTGTCATGTGCTTTCTGCTATTAGTCTGATCATTTAATGAGTAAACACCCCATTAGTAGCTATGAAAGAAAGAAATACAACCATTTGAAGATTGTCTAGTATTACTCCTTGCAGAGTTGGGAAACGTGAGATGGCAAAGAGCAAAGCTGATGCGGAAGACAGGAAGCGCCGTGGCTTCGACTCATCGATGGAGCTTTCTTAGGTTCTCCCTCTTGTATCACTGCACATCAAACACAATCATCATGAACTCAGTCCGCTGTCTGCTACTCTGTGCTCTCTGCCAATCAATTCAGATAGAACTTAACAATATTCCTCATGTTCTCCCAGATCATAAATATTATTCTTGTGTTTTATTTAGCAGACATTAACTACTTTATTGCAAGAAAAGGCCTGAAGCATACTACGAATCCCTTTTAATGATGGTATGCTTCATGTTAGTGATCTACCAGTCTACTACATCTTAGGCTTTGAATCCTGCTGCGTTTGAATGCTGCGGGGCCATCCAGGATTGATCAAAGCTGCGTGACACACATGGAAAGGGGACTTTGACGTAACCGCAGTGTAACAAGCCGGTAAAAACAGAAACCCGTTGTGGGCTCGTTCCTGATTTCTTCCACAACCGTCAATGTTCTCGTGGAATCCAGCCTTCATTCGGCCTGACCCGCTTCACCTCCTAACGCCCCAGCTTCCCTCTAACCTCTCCCTGGGCTTAGATCAGGGACACAGGTTCTCTCTGGCGTTGGGGAAAGGTGGATCAGTAATATCATTGAGCGGACCCTACAGGTGCCGCCGCCACCCCCCCCCCCCCCTCCTGCTCCTCCCTCCCTCCCCCCCGCCCCGCGGTGTCCTTCTGTGCGTGTGAACGAGCAGAATGCTGATCGAGGAGAACCGCAGCTCCTCAGATTGCAGAGTCATGCTGGGGCTGGGAGCTCCTGAGCACGTCCCTGCTCAGGGATGCTGCGCCCCACGCCCAGAGGATCCTGCTCCACGGCGCTGTCTCAGACCCCGCAGGACGCCAGGGGAGAAGCTGAAACCACGGCGACGCCGTGCGCCCCCCCCCCCCCCCCCAGGCAGGCTGCGGCTTCGTGTCGTCTCCGCGTGTCACGGGATTACCTGTAACTCAGGGAGCGCGTCATCTCAACCAGCACATCCTGTGGGCCCGTCTGGGTCGGGTGGCCTGGATGAGTCCCAGAAGGTTTTTCTGTCACGTGGGTCGAGGATGGGGCGTAGAGTCTGCGCTGCAAGGATGGTGTGTGTGTGTGTTTAGAGTACAATGTGCGTTACGAAAAACAAGATGATTTAAAACTGAAGCAAGGCCTACTACTGCATTGTGAGGCCTGAGTCTTCGTACGGCTGAATCCTTTCAGAATGCAGTATCCAGCGCCCTCTTGTGGCCCTTGAGGGAACTGTCTCTGGTGCAGTCCACAAAAGACTGCAGCATGAATATACCATTTATTTGAGTAAGCAACTATACATAATCTAGACGGTTAACAAAAGATTATAATCATATAAAAAGTGTTTATGCTATGCTCAATAATCCTTTCTGAGAATGTACACATTTGTATTTTATTCCTACGGGTTCAGTAATGTTCAAGAATATTCCGTCTGTCTGTAGCGGGGAGGCGTTGCGGTAATAATCCCTGGTGGCAAAGTAGTGGTACTGCAAGACCAGGGCATTTACCCTCCCAATACAATTATCACCTTGAATGACTCGACCAAGTCAAATGTCTCAGTTTATTGAATCACAGTATGTAACTTCATGATTATGAAAATAACATGCACCCAAACATCACAGTAGACAAAAGAAAAAGAGAAACAGGATTCATTTAAAAAAAAAAAATCATTACATTTAAACCATCATTTTGATTTATAATTTCTAAAGCAGAAACTCATACCCTGTCAGGACATTATTTTTCAAAGGCTCAGTAACAATGGAGTGATTTGCCTAAAATACCCCTGATGTGTGTATGAAAAAAACAGAACATGAAAATGGATTGTGTCAATCATATTGTAACAGGTTTAGTATCAGCTCAATTTGAATTCCATCCACTCAAAGAAGTAGTTTGGTAAAGACCTGAACAGACCTTGTCTGGACACATTTCATTTGAACACTAGCAGAACAACATGGGATCAGAACCACACCTTAACCAGCAGGCACAAGTAGTAATGGACCAACTGTCAACGTTTAAATAGTAACAGATTTTCCCTTTTTAACATAAAATCAACGTATTGCTTGACACCAAGTCCGGGGAAAAACTCTTTCCAGCAGCTATGGCTTTAGTAGGTTCTACGGTACACCTGAAGACAACTATGGGTTCCCTGTATTCTAAACCCTTAGGAACTATGGCTAGGAGAAAGGCTTAACTGACCCAATGACCAGGCCGAGGGTTTACTAGAACCCAGAGTTCGACACCCACTGACCTACGGATCAGTTTCACACCTGCAAGGTGAGGACCAGGGGGGGAAGAGGGAAGGGGGATCTGGCTCCATGGAACTGGGCCAAGTCACAGGTCAACAGGACGTAAAGGAGGTAACTGGACCTGGTCTGTCAGTGGTCTTCTTCCCAGCTGAGGGGGTGGGGGGGGGGGGGGGGGGAGGGGCTATCTGCTAGTCTGAGCTCAGGTTGTTTTCAGCGGAGCCAGGCTCAGCAACAGCAGATAATGGCGTCTCCACAGGGAGCCAAGACTACGCTGCGTGCTCCTGTCAACACACTGGCTGGCAGACACGCTCACGCACACACACACATTAACAAGTGCACGCAAGCATGAATGTAGACAAACACATGCTTTACACACACAACAGGCAGTAAGAGTTGCTCGCGTTCAGTTAACCACAACATGCACTGTGGGTGCAGTGTAACGTAATGTGTGTTCTAAGAACCGAAACACAGCCTCTTCAGACACACGAGACACACGCACACACATTCCGTCGTGCTATTCCAGGAGAGATTAAGTTATGGGAGCTAGTTTGGCTGATTTGTCTTCAAGCATAGTGGTATTTTGCTAACTGTTTCTGTAAAAAAACTGGACTATGTCATTGTTCTCAATAGCATCATCTTGTAGATATGGGATCTCTTTTTCTTTTTCTTTTTTTTAAGGATTCGAGTTGATGATTGTACTTCAACAATATGATCAGTCACTCACTCATTCACACACACGAATGAGCACACGCTCAAACAAACATGGCAGGGGACACAAAACTATCTCCACGGTTCACGCTAGCGGGAGGCTCTTGATACTCATTGGCCAGGTGAGCGTAGGGGGGCGGGACCTCGTGGTGGCCGGGTTCATCCCAACCAGAGGGGGCGCCAGCGTGGTAGTGCTCGCTGTCGTTACCCTCGTAATTGGCATCGTCGTAGTACGCATCCAGATCCTGGCAGCATCAAACAAAAGCACGGACACAAGAATGACAAACTCAGTTCCGCGTTAAAGAATGACTCGAAAGTAGGACAGACGTAATCACACTTCGACCAAATCATATACATCACAGTTATCATTTCAAATGAGATTTCATTATTACTAATTGATTTGCGATCAATAACGTGATGAGAGACAGTGTACAGCTACGGCATTCCAGCGCACGCAGATGACATCATACCGTGACTGGCTCGGCATCCTGGGAAGTGTGGTACAGATTCTGCAGAGGCCTGTCCTCTGAGACCGGGTCGCGGCTGGTGTTCAGCTGCAGGGACACAACCACACATACCATCTGCATCACACGCATCTCCGGTTCCTTCCTGTCTAAGGGCCGGCATTCAGAGCCTGAGGGGCACTAATCTGAGACCGGCCCTGAAGGGGAAGCCTTGATCTCTGGAGAGCTACGGCTCTACGTCCAACACATTGTGACACATTGTGTCCCTCACACACACACACACGCACGCACACACACACACACGCGCGCACACACACTCACCCTGTCAGTAGAGCTGTTGGTCTTCTTTGGGGGAGGGGGTTTGTACTTGGGGGGGCCTCTGGGGAAAGAGAGAGATGGATGTAATCATGTCAGTGAACAAGTCATTGGATAAGACACTGCCTGGTCTCTGTGGATGGACAGACAGACAGGAAGCAGACAGGCAGGAAGCAGACAGACAGACAAGAAGCAGACAGACAGACAGGAAGCAGATAGACAGACAGGAAGCAGGCAGACAGACAGGAAGCAGGCAGACAGACAGACAGACAGCAGACAGACAGGAAGCAGGCAGACAGACAGACAGCAGACAGAGACAGGAAGCAGGCAGACAGACAGGAAGCAGACAGACAGACAAGAAGAAGGCAGACAGGAAGCAGACAGACAGGAAGCAGGCAGACGTACTCTCCGTTCAGCATTTGATCGCGGCGCTTGCGGTAAAAGGCCACGGCAGTGCCGATGATGGCCAGGAGGATGATGACCCCGATGATCGCCCCGATGATGCTGCCTGTCGCAGGCCCTTTCTCAGGTAGACGAGTACCTGAGAGAGAGAGAGAGAGAGAGAGAGAGAGAGAGAGAGAGAGAGAGAGAGAGAGAGAGAGAGAGAGAGAGAGAGAGAGAGAGAGAGAGAGAGAGAGAGAGAGAGAGAGAGAGAGAGAGAGAGAGAGAGAGAGAGAGAGAGAGAGAGAGAGAGAGAGAGAGAGAGAGAGAGAGAGAGAGAGAGAGAGAGAGAGAGAGAACATCTTAATTTGTGGTCTATTGTGGTGGTTGGCTTCTGTCACATCCTTAAATAGCAGCCGAAGATCACGGGAATCTCCACTGTAAGACTGAGGGGAATAATTCATGATTAAAGTAGCGATGCTAGACTACGGGATTTAATGAGGGGACCTGGGACTAGGAGCTGAACCAGGCGTGAAGGATGAATCATTACCAATGATGGGTGTGCATAGTCCAGTGTCTGTGAGTGGGTCTTCGCCTTAATGAAAGCCAGTTGAGGAGTGTGCAATGTGTGTTGTTATTCAGGAAGGTCTTTATCAATGTTCCCCACACGGGTTGTTGAGAGTCAGGATGAGGTGCGACGGATGAAGCATGACCAAGTCGAACAGTAGAATAATCAAACACACACACGCACCGACTAAACTAACACTGAGGTTCGGCCAGCTCATTATTCTAACTACGTTTCCCGGGGGATTATGCTAATGAGAGGGCGGTAAAGGGCAACGGCGCAGCGAGCTCATTTGAGGAAGAGAATTCCAGTCAAAGTAATTGGTTGGCCTATGATTGAATGTTGTTAGTCTAATTACAACCGAGTTCTAATAATCAGCTACGTTCCTTATTTTCTTCTCTTCCAAAACTGACAAGGAAAATAACCTACTCAGGATCTATTCTGACATTTTGAAAATGTAACTGACAAATGACCAAGGAAGATGCTGGGAAAACGACAGAAAAAGTGAACGTCACAACTTTTGTCTTGCAAACTTTTAAAACGACAAACTTGTAAAAACTAATACCTCACTTCATGGAAAAACTATATGGACATTTTTTATCTCCGGATTCAGGATTATTAATACTATTAATTTTAAACGACCAATAATAAATCACTGGCATACTGCCTGCATTTTCTCAAGGCCTCTCGTAAAACGATCTCAGAGCGTTTAGCGCCGACATTTGCAGTCTACGGTGATAATCCTTCTGCGCTTGTCACGTTTCATGTGCCAGTTTAACAGGTCTGGGGAAGAGAGGCGGATGATTTACGTGGAAACCTAGGCCACACATGAATGTGTCCGGTTGTACCATTAAGAACAAAATAGCAGACTATGGTGCAGTACCACCCTTCCACCACATGATGGCACTATGTCTCCATTCAACAGATGCAGATCAGCAGCAATAACCAGGAACCACCTCCCAATTCTAACGACTACTTGCTCCTGTTTCTCCTATTTTATGCCTTTCCATTGCTTTTTTCCCCACCTACCAACGTGTCGGTACTTCTCCTGAGATCTCTCTACCTCCCTTCATCGCTTTCTGTCCCCAGAATACATTTAAAAAAATCATTTTCAAATGAGCATTTCCAAGCCCTCCACCTTAATATATGGAAAGTCTTGAGTCTCTAAAGAAGCTTGTACAGTCACCTCACCACCTAACTGTCTCTTTACACTATCTCCTCAGACCAGTTAAGACAATAGACAGAACAGGAAAGGGAGAGGGAGGGGGGGGGCAGATTGAAGACACAGCGAGTCGAGTCATCGTGAGTGACTGGTCACAGACTGCCCTCTGTGTTGGCATGGACACCAGCCATGTCTTGTACTAATGAAATCTCCCAGACGGAGTGTGTGTTACCC
>NC_140362.1:20355000-20457500 GCF_054491055.1 Hypomesus nipponensis
AAACAAGTCAGATGGCATGAGAAAAAGTTAACTGGCCCTTTCCCCTTGAACAGCCTCACAGCCTCATATCTGCACCGAGCACGTGCGCGCGTGCCGGCAGGCTCAGCCAGTTTCACCCCATCACACCGAGGCTCTGCCTTCACCCTAATCAGCCTCTCTCCGGTGGACCGCCTCTCGTAAGAACCTGATTAACTGCTCATAGAGCCATAATGACCTCCGCTCGCCAGTCTTGTTCTTTCCCCCTTTCATCCTCCCATCCGCCCCCAGAGAGCAGAGGCGCGCACTGTGAGCCGAGCGACCGACTTCGCTCGCTCCGCAATTGGACAGCGACGCTCATTAAGGGAAAGACGGTTCCCCGTCGCTGTTCAGAAGACGGTTGCCATTCGGGAGCTGTTAGACATGAACACAATGGGAGGGGACGAAACGGGAGGCACAGCAGAGGAAGCCTGCGGAGAGTTGAATTAGCGTGTTATGAGGAAAAAAAAAATCGTTTTTATTTTTGTTTGGTGAGCGCTCGAATGTTTGGTCTTGTTCCGCATGTGATTGATTACGGGAAGTAAAATAAGTGCATATTCTCACTCTGCTACACACAATCACAACCCCACACGACTTCTGTCACACATTCTGCAGTAAGCCTTTTAAGTATGTGTGGGAATATGTGCCTGAGTAGCGTTACAATGTTTTTTGACTTCCCTGTCTGTTGTTAGCCTGACAATGCTAATTACGCACTGGCCAGAAATGTCACACACACACACACACACACACACACACACACACACACACACACACACACACACACACACACACACACACACACGCTCCCCCTGCTCATCCACATGGGGATACCCAAGCAAGACACACACACACAGGCCTATAAAGTAATGCATTCAAAAAGATGCAAATGTTCACATTTGCACGCGCGCACTCCCACGCGTGTCACAGAAGGAAAAATCTCGATGCCGCACGTACATCAAACAGTATTACGCAAAAAAAAAAGAAAAAAAAAAGAAGAAATTATTTCGCAAGTACCCCGCTAGCAACACTAATGAATAAATGCATTCTTAACCCTCCATCTTATATTGGGAACACGCGGAAGACATCCGCGCTCATCTCACTCTTCACCACAAATGGCTGTGGGCGCAAGAAAGATATTGGAAATGAATCTTACATGCAATTCATCTGAATATTCAGTGATTAAATGTGTCCTCTATCATCTCTTCTACCTCCCTGGCAGGCTGTGTGCGTGTGTGTGTGTGTGTGTAGTTGTTGGTGTACCATGGGCGAAGGGTGAGGTAATCGATAGAGTTTTGAGAAGGACACTTAGTAGCGGAGCAGAAGCCTAGCATAAAAGAGAACTTGACACAAGCACTCAAACCAGATTTAGATTCCGGTGTCAACATGACAGTCTTCCTGATCCTACTCAATATAAGCACGGAGACACACACACGCTTCACTATCTCTGCACACACACACACACACCACTATCTCTGCACACACACACACACACACCACTATCCACAGCACACGGCATCGCATGCTTTCGGGTTCAAACTTTCATCAACAACACTGTCTTGTGAACAGGCGCGGTTATGAATGCGTGTGTGACTGCTTCTGTGTGTGTGTGTGTGTGTGTGTGTGTGTGTGCGTGTACACAAGTCATTATTAGAGGGTTAGCGTTTGTTCCCCAGTCAGTCAGACTCCAGTCAGAGGAGTCAGCTTAAGGGCCCATATCAAGTCCCTAAGGAGACACTAAACACCATCAGCCGTTTAAACGGATCCACGCACACGCTTGAAATATGCATCACGCAAGCTACATATTTAATAGGAGCTCGGAAGGAGAGGCAGAATGAGGGAGGGGGAGGAGGGAAGAGAGAAGAAGGAAGTGGAGACAGGAAGGCGAGATCTAGACAGAGACTGGGAGTGGGGTGAGGAGATGGAGAGAGAGAGGGAAAGGAAGGGTACACAGAGAGAGAGAGAGAGAGAGAGAGACAGAGAAAGGAAGGGTAGAGAGAGAGAGAGAGAGAGAGAGAGAGAAAGGAAGGGTAGAGAGACAGAGAGAGAGACAGAGAGACAGAGAGAGAGAGAGAGAGAGAGAGAGAGAGAGAGCGTCTGTTGCATTGATTTCTTGGCAGTTTTGGCACCAGCCCTGATTCTCCTTGAGGAGCCAGAGAGATGTCACAGCCACTTAGGGATGGAGGGAGGACAAGGAGAGACCACTGGAAGAGACAACAGACAACAGCCTGCGTGTGGGTCCCTCCGCAGCGCTTCTTCCTTAGCGGGAATGTGTGTGTGTGCTTTTCCATGAGTGTGTGTCCATAAAGCTTCCGTGTCAACGTCCATGTGTGTTTCTTCCGTGTGGTTTCTTCCGTGTGTGTTTCTTCACAAACATGTGTTTCTTCCGTGTGTGTTTCTTCCGTGTGTGTTTCCTTCATAAACGCGCGTGTGTGTGTGTGTGTCTAAGCAGAGTTAAACATGTGTAAACATCTGCAGCCATGGGGTGGGCGAGGTTTGGATGTGAGCGGTTGTGAACAGGTCTGAGGAGGACGACAGCTACGCACACGCTCCGGTGGCTGGGTCAGAAATCACCCAGATTACCTTCACCTAGACGGGCAGCCGGCCCTCCCCGCTCAACCCATGTCTGCTCTCATCATCTCCAAACGCTACTGGGGGTCTGTATACACAACACTGCGCCACACACACACACACACACACACACACCAGTCTAAGATCCATTTCTGCAGTCGTTCAAGATGCCGTCCTGTGTTGAGATGCGGACTCCAGACGTGATGTTCCAGCTGAACAGACAGACGGAAACAAGAGGCAGAACAAAAGGCCCCATTCATCCCTTCTCTGCTGTGCCCTAGCCCAGACACCTGTCATCTGCTCTCAAAATGATCCATCAATGTCTCACTCTACACCCATGTCCTCCGGGTGGGGGAGACACACGCACACACAAACAAACACAATGCATAAGATATATCAATCCTGCATCTGGATGAATCCCACCTGTGCCCCATCAGTCAAATGGTGCTGCAGGTGACAGGGGGTGTCTGGCCACAGGACAGGAACCTGCTGGTCTGGAAGTCTGACTGACTCACTGGCCTAGATAAGGCTTCAGTCACTCACCTGTGACAGACCTGCTCTCCTCTGTCACACACACACACACACCACAGGTGAGCGCACACGCATGCAATGTTGCACAACCCGTTTGCCTGGGCAGAGAGAACCACACGTTCCCGGCTGAAACCGAACGCACAGGAATGTGACGGAGCAGCACCGAAACTCATTACCGCGTTCACCCCACCCCCTTCGCAACATCATCCGCACCTCCGCCCCTTTTAAAAACAAACAATAAACTCTTTAAACTGGCTTTAAAAAGGCCCGTTGCCGTCCCCGGTGACGTTACGTGAGCTGGAGGCCAGTGATGTGAGACACTCTCGACATAAATCAGGTTTGACGCGTTTCTTCGCGGGGGGAAGGGACACAGGGACTCACAGAGAGAGGAGAGAAGTCAGAATCACTGATGAAAGAGCTTAAGTGGGGATGAGGAAGGCAAGACTACGATGTTCATCAAGACGTCTGCGTGTCAGTCTGAGTGGGTGTCTACTCTCAGCCGTCCTGGGGTTTACTGCGTGGGAGGATGACGAGCTAGAGGCTGCAGGAAAGGTGTGTGTGTGTGTGTTTGTGTGTGCGTGGTTCCCGCTCAATGCCTGTCAAATTGGAAGAAAGAACGAAACAAAAAACAAGAGTAAAGCGTGAATCAAAACAAAAACATCTGCGAATAGTGTGCATGTGTGTACGCCATGGTTTGGTCGTGACATGGTCCCTCTTCTCCTCACTGCCTACAGAGGTGCCTTATGCATCTTGAATATTATGCATAAGGCAGAATGTCAACACTGATGAATATTTTTTAAGGCAAAATGCTAAATGTCACCAAACGCCAGCGTGTGTTGTGTCCAGCAGTCTCACCGGTGGGTGCGGTCACGGGGCGAGCCCTGACCAGGGCTGCCATGCCCCCACCAGGACACTAACGCTAGGGTGTTGTGGCAGCGGGCGTCAGGGCCAGCGACAGCGTGGCGGGCCGGGGGTGGAGGGTAGAGAACAGACTTCAGATCTAATTCCACCACATCACCAGAGAGTCAAACACACTGACAGCTATTACACCTATTATTACCATCCCCCTCCCTCCCTCCCTCCCCCCTCCCTCCCTCCCCCCTCCCTCCCTCCCTCCCTCCACACAAACTCCAACAGTTATGTAAAGCCGTGTTTCATTCTTGCCGCCCCTGCCTGCCTCCGACCTTTAAGGTTGAGAGAATGAGTAATGAGGGCTGAGGCTACACGGGCAGGCCTGCCTCACAGCCTCCACTGAAGGACGGGGAAGTTGGCCGAGACAGGGAGACGGAGGGAGGATGAGAGGAATGGAGAGAGAGAGAAAGAGAGGAGAGAGAGAGAGGAGGGGGGGAGAGAAGGAAGTCATCTCTGCGCCCTCTGGTTCTCCCAGCTGTTGTTCTCATCTTCTTTCGCCTGCCTCTCTCTCCTCCTTCCCCTCCATCACCATCTTTCTTTCTTACATCGCTTTTCATCTGGGCTTATCCTCATAACCATCCCTAACCACTTGTGCCCTCTCTCTGCCCCGCTCCTTCGCCCTCTCTTTCTTCATCCACACAAATGACTCAGTGAAACAGGTCAAGTGTTACTAAATTGCCCCTGCAGCTCAACCTGCCTAATACAAGGCCTGGCTCATTGCACCAAGACAAGCAATACACTGCTAGCACACACACACACACAGGCTAAAAGAACACACACACACACAGTGTAATCTAAGGTCACACATATGTGCAAGAGCACACGTACAAAGCATGCACAGATTTGAAACGTACATGAGCACCCCTGAGCCGGCTAGCCCCCTCGTCAAGAGGCCGGCTAGCCCCTTCACACGGTTATTTAAAACCCAGCAGAGATGGAGGAAGCAGGACCAGCTATCAGAGACAGGGCAGTCTCCCCTCTCTCTCACTCTCTATCTTTCACACAAACATACACATCACATCTTTCACAGATAAACACTTTCTCACAGACGCATTCTCACACACACACACACACACACAGTCCAGCAGGAGGTCTACATACCACTGCAAATATAGGGGCTTTATGAGGCTAGCAGTGAGAGGCAAACCAGGATAAATGAGTGGTCTGCACCTGCCTCGCCTGCAGCACACACTCAGAAACCAGCTCCTCCACTGCGAGCCACCTCACACCCTCACAGCCTCACACCCTCACAGCCTCACAGCCCCACAGCCTCACAGCCTCACAGCCTCACAGCCCCACAGCCTCACAGCCCCACACCCTCACAGCCTCACAGCCCCACAGCCCCGCAGCCTCGCAGCCTCACAGCCCCACAGCCCCACAGCCCCACACCCTCACAGCCTCACAGCCTCACAGCCTCACAGCCTCACAGCCTCACAGCCCCACACCCTCACAGCCCCACACCCTCACAGCCCCACAGCCCCACAGCCCCACAGCCCCACAGCCTCACTGCCCCACAGCCTCACAGCCCCACAACTCCACAGCCCCACACCCTCACAGCCTCACAGCCTCACAGCCGTGCTCCTGTTACAGAGGCGCTACAGCTCCATATATCAGACTGCAAGGCTTTATACACACACACACACACACACACACACAGGTGTGCGCGTACACAGCTCTGTAATACACAGATAAATAACAGTTACAATTGGTTAACCACCAATGAGTAAAGGCATTCCTGAAACGATGTTGGAAAAGTACAGCTAAACCAACAAGGAAAGCACACATTGGCAACACTGGGAGGAGAGACACACACACACACACACACACACACATGCAGAAAGGAAAGAAACACACACACGCACAAGCATCTTGTTTGCTTATGTTATTATACCGTTTTTTTGTCTCCTAATGTGTCAGTGTTGATGTTAAGCCAAATGCTAATTGCTGCAAAGAGGAGGATCATGATAGATAGTTCTTCTGGAATGGAACAGCTAATCCTAGCGAGTCCCCACACAGTGTAAAGACCCAAGCACACAGATTGTTGTATTCACACACACACACACACGCGCACGAACATGAATCACACCCCATTCCCCAGAAGGTCTCGATAGCCCCAGTAGCGGTCGAAATACCCTGGGTGCTGCCAGGATCACTGTCGCACCACAGGAGGTGGGGTTAAGAAGGGGCGGAGGCATGGTCGAGTTAGAGGGGGGGGGGCTCTCAGCAGGTGGAAGACATCCAGACAGAGGTCAAACTATCCCCACCCTCCCTTCCCACCCCGCACAGCACCAGGGAGGTGTGTCACATGACTACGGTGGACAGCAGAACAGAAGCGCTATGAATAAAGAGGATGTCCTGTGTATTTACATAACCTATTGACGACGCCTGTACTAACGACAGAAAAACGATTCTAATCATTATTAAGTTCAGGTGAAACAGGGTTACAAACTCCAAGTTCAAGACTAGCTGTAACCAAAGGCTTCCCATGAGAATATTTAAAAAGAGACTTCTAAACCCCAAATATTTTTTATGCTCATGTGACAAAAGGTTTCGACTGTAAACATATCTACATAATTAATGATAATCAAAACACAAACTGATGTTTGTGGAAGAGCAGCAGGGCATACACAGCTGCCTTGAGAGGGTGGTAAACCCTTTCAGGAGGGTCCATCACAGCCACGCCTGGTTGCTGAGAGGAGACGAGCAGGAGGAGAGGGAGGAGAGAGAGGAGAGGGAGGAGAGGGGGGAGAGGGAGGAGAGGGAGGAGAGGGGGGAGAGGGAGGAGAGGGAGGAGAGTGGGCTGGGAGGAGCAGAGGTGAAAGCTATGTTGATGTAAGATGGCAGGACGCCAGGCCAACTGTAGAGGCAGAGGCATTCTAGTGTACTGGATCAAAGCACTGAGGGTGAGGCAGATGGAGACAGAGAGAGAGGGGGGGAGAGGGAGAGACGGGGGGGGAAGGGGAGGGAGAGAGATAGGGGCGGGCGAGAGGGAGAAAGGGGGGAGAGGGAAGGGAGGGAGAAGGCGAGAGAGCATAAATGTGTGCCATGTGAGTGAGTGAATGAGTGAGTGAGTGAGTGAGTGAGTGAGAGTGGAGCAAGGCAGCCTGTCAAATAGATTATCTCACCTCATTCCACATCCATCTCCTTCAGTCACCAGCTCCACAGATGGAGAGAAAGAGAAAGAGAGAGAGACAGAGAGAGAGAGAGAGAGAGAGAGAGACAGAGAGAGAGAGAGAGAGAGACAGAGAGAGAGACAGAGAGAGAGAGTGATAAGGAGAAGAGAAAAAGTAAACATAAAAGAGAAGAAAGAAGTCGATAAAGATTGAAGGATAAGCGAAGGAGTAGAGGGATGAATGGATGTTGAAAAGGGTTAGAGAAGAGGACGGATGGAGTGACAGAAGAGGGGGGAAATCTTTCTATGAGGAGAGACAGATAAATGGGTTGTGGACACAGTCTGTACGTGTCTGAGAGTATACACACACACACACACACACACACATACACACACACACACACACAGCTAGCTGCTTTGTGAAGTTGTCCTTCCCCTCCAACTGAATCCATTTGATGTCAGACAAAGAGAACAGAAATAGACTTTGCTTCGAAAGAGGAACTTTCCCAAGCAGTCACTGTGAACAAATCACTCCGGAATGAGACACACACACACATATACACACACAGACATATATATATACACACACACATACAGTATACACGTATAGTAATATCTTAAGTGTTCCACACATTCAAGTACAGTCGTAACTGTAAGACTGTACTGGAATATAGATGTCATTATTGCACTGTAGAGTAATTTTGTATCCACCATATATTCATTATCAAGCTACCCTAATCAAGATGTTACCATTACACTGCAGTATTCCTTTCTGTTCACCAGGCCTGCTAGCTGACATGTGGCTACTTCAGGGTGTGGCTCCTAAATAGACTTTGACTACAGAGGCACTAGCCTTGGAAGGAGACATATCTGCCAGCTCATGTTCAACTGGGTCTGGGAGATAGGACTGGCCTCTCTCTCTCTCTCTCTCTCTCATTCAAACACAATCTCCCTCCAACCAGAATCTGGTACAGCAAACCACATCCACGTGATTTGGGGGTAGACAGGTTCCACCTATTTGCATTGGCGAAGTGGTCTGGCAACGTCAGGCTAGCTAAATATTGAAGAGCAATATGCACTTGTGCTCCTCGATCGTCTGCTGTGCTTAATGAATGAAAGGCACTGCAGTGTGGTACAGCAGGCACTGCAGTGAGGCACAGCAGTCACTGCAGTGTGGCAGAGCGGGCACTGCTGTGAGGCACAGCAGGCACTGCAGTGAGGCACAGCAGGCACTGCAGTGTGGCAGAGCAGGCACTGCAGTGAGGCACAGCAGTCACTGCAGTGTGGCAGAGCAGGCACTGCTGTGAGGCACAGCAGGCACTGCAGTGTGGCACAGCAGGCACTGCAGTGTGGCAGAGCAGGCACTGCAGTCTGGCAGAGCAGGCACTGTAGTGTGGCACAGCAGGCACTGCAGTGTGGCAGAGCAGGCACTTCAGTGAGGCACAGCAGGCACTGCAGTGTGGCAGAGCAAGCACTGCAGTGTGGCACAGCAGGCACTGCAGTGAGGCACAGCAGGCACTGTTGTGTGGCAGAGCAGGCACTGTAGTGTGGCACAGCAGGCACTGCATTGAGGCACAGCAGGCACTGCAGTGAGGCACAGCAGGCACTGCAGTGTGGCAGAGCAGGCACTGCAGTGTGGCACAGCAGGCACTGCAGTGTGGCAGAGCAGGCACTGCAGTGAGGCACAGCAGGCACTGTAGTGTGGCAGAGCAGGCACTGTAGTGTGGCACAGCAGGCACTGCAGTGTGGCACAGCAGGCCCTGCAGTGTGGCACAGCAGGCACTGTAGTGAGGCACAGCAGTCACACACTGATTTGTTTATTGACTACGGACTTGACACTCCCAGAAAGATGTGTGCTTAAAACCATGCCATGGCTTCATCTGTGTGTGAGCATGTGTGTGTGTGTGTGAGTCTGCGTCTGTGTAGTGGGAGCACGAGAGGGATCTGCCGGTGAATTAAGTGCATCTAATCTTCAAAGTGCCCCGAGCCAAACACACACACACACACACACACTCCAAATCACTTCCGTCACAGCAGGATCTATTCTCAAGAGCGGGAATAACCATTCTTAAGTCACCACACACACACACACACACCTGTGCCCACACGCACACCTTGCTCAAAGCTATGCTCCCTAGAGACCGACACCTAGACCTACACGCTACCCCTGAAATCGTCTCTTTATTTTCAGTTTCTCACCGGGAGAGGGTTAGTTCCAGGTACACCACGGCATGAAAACATTCCTTTGGTGCTTTAAAGCTGTGAGCGGCACACACACAAACACACACAAACACACACAAACACCCGCAAACACACACGGCATTTCTTTCATCTGGTGGTGCCGTCTGTTTTTGCAGGTGCTGCTGAGGTCACTGCAGCAGGAGGGAGGGATGGATGGAGGGATGGAGGGAGGGATGGAGGGAGGAGGGGAGACAGAGCTCCTCAGATGAGGGAGGCGATGGGAGAGGATCTAAACCAACACAGCTGCACCCCCCCCCCTCTTCCTCCCTCTCCCCTTCCCTCTCTCTCGTCTCTGCGCAAACACGCACCCCTCCCCTCCTCCCCCCTTCATCCTCCCCCAAATCCACTCTACTCCCAACCAATGTGCCCCGCTTTCCCCAAATATGCATCCCCTCCCCCTTCCAACCTCCCTCGACGCACTTAACTGGATCAACACTCCTCATGTGCTGCCCCCCTCAACCCCAAGAGTCAAATCTCTCTCCCTTCTTTCCCCTCTCTATCCTTCCACCAACAACCCCCATCCTCCCCCCACTCCCCTCCCCCCCCCCCCCCCGCTCTGGTGGCAACGGGCCAGCCCTGCACCAGTACCCATGGGAGCCCAGCCTCATCCTACCCACAATGCAGCGCTCCGCCAGCTCCGGTGCTGTCAGCGCCGGACAGGAAGAGCTAACGCCCTGGAGGTCGCTGGGGGATGCGAGGACATCCATTTCCCCGCATCAGAGCTTGACGATGTGTGTGCGCGTGTGTACAGTGTGCGTATGTGTGTCTGTAGTATATTCATTTACGTGTGTGTGTGTGTGTGTATTTGCACAGTGCCAAGGGTGTGTTTTCATACCTCTGAGAGACAGAATATTGCTTTCTGGTCAAGGGGAACAATGCAATTTCCTGTTCCTTAATGGATGGTACATTTCTGCTTTGGCAAGGAAACTGTTGATTAGCATCATTAGAGAGATTTATGCCAGGTTATGAAGATAACAACAGAGGAAAATCTTTTCAGATCCAATGTAAAAAAATAACTTTTTCTAGTAGTTCAGATTTTTGGGTCCATCAATCTATCACTCTGTGATCCATTTATCAAGACTGCCCTCCCATCAGTCACTCTGAGCTCTATAAGTCTGGCCTAGAGCCCCAGGGTGGAAGGTTAAACGGAGGAATCCATCAGCAGAAAGGCTAAAGCTGCTCTCTGTGTCAATCCATTCCCACTATGGACAGGGAAGCTCAAGCTATTAAAAAGCATTGATAACATATAATAAGTGCTGTGGGTAAAACGTACACAAAACACACAGTTGTAGACACACACACACGTTCAGATTGTACAAGCAGACACACACACACACACACACACACACACACACCACCCGGAGGCAAGCGAAGCCTGACCGGCATCCTAACTGTCCTACTTTGCTGGTGTCACACACACACACACACACACACATCCTATTCTCTTAACTCACACGACACACACACACTTTCAATTATTTTCACCTAGACACACGATCCTTCAACTAAACAGAGACACACACACGCACAATTCCTGTAAAACACACACACACTGTCTGCCTCTTCTCATCACCGGAGTAAAAATAGGGCCACCAGTCACCCAGTGCCCCGGGGCAAGTGCCCATGCATACCCATGGTGACCCAGCACAGGGAGAATATCGGAGTTTGGCAGCCCTGTCACTGTGACTCAGGTCCAGCCTCCACCATCACAGGTCCTGTGGACAGGTGTCGCTTAACAGGTCACAGCGATTCGAGCCAAGGTAGATTTGCCTGTTTTATATTTCGATGCTAGCACACACCGACACTGACACACACACACACACACACACACACACAGCATGCTCTTGTATCTCACACACACACACACAGACACACACACACACACACAGCATGCTCTTGTATCTCACACACACACACACACATCATGCTCTTGTATCTCACACACACACAGACACACACACACACAGCATGCTCTTGTATCTCTCGCCGGCGATTCAAGTAATGCCACCGCTTCCGCTGTGCCGAAGTCTTTAAAATTCAGCCAGGGGGCTGGAGGAGAGGAGACAGCAACTGTGACTGTGTGTGTGTGTGTGTGTACGTGCGTGTGCATATGCGAGTACGTGCATTCCACTCCATCTTGCCAGACTAAAACTCAAAGCAATTAGGGGAGCCAGATGGTGCCCTGGACTCCACACTACAGAGCTGCCCACAGACCGAGACGCCGGCCACTATGACAACCTGCGACGAGATGCCAGGAGGGCACAGACACACCGCTGGCCCAAGCTGGCTCCGCGGGCACAGCATCATTACAACTGTCATACACCAACTGTCACCAGGACATTCGGACGGTCATTTTGACTGCGGCCAACACCCCTTTTCACAAATTGAATGGCTTGAGGGAGCAAATTTGATTTGAGTTTTTTCCTCCCCTCTTTATTTACTGCAAAGTGCAAAGAATATGACTGGCCTGGGCGACCCACACACGTACGTACACCCCCTCTCTTTCACTTCCCTGCTCTCCTCTGTCCCCATTGCCCCCTCTCCCACTTGTGTCCTGTTCAATTTTGAATTGAACCGGTTGGGTTTAGTCAGTGTTCAAACAATGCAGCCTTTGAGAACGCTTGCCTCATTCACAAGGTTTTCAGCCAGCCCTGCACATTCCTCCACTACTGTGCAGTCTCTGGCTCCTGGAATCATGCTAAAGCAACACGACAACATTCCTGAGAGACTCTGCTAGTGTCTGTGTGTGTGTGTGTGTGTGTGTGTGTGTGGGGGGGGGGGGGGTACAAGAGAGAGAAAGAGACAAAGAGAGGAGAAGAGAGAAGGCAAGATGGACAGAGAAGCACAGAATGTACGACAGAGGAAGTGAGGTCAACTGTGTGCATCATCATCCAGAGTGGTGAGACAAACCCAGACAGGCCCATTCTCCCACCCGGCCCACAACCGGTTGCCAAGGTAGCGAGATATCCAGAGAGGCGGAGCTTGAGGCGGAGAAGGAGAGAGAGAGAGGAGACTCGCGTCACTCACGACCAGGGCTCTCGCTTGGCCTAAATTCCCCCAGTCTGCTATCAAGAGATCTGCTGACACCGGTGCACTCATCCCAACAGAGACAAGATGAGCCCAGAGATGGAAATGAGTGCGTCGGAGGAGACGAGGTCTTGACCCCAAAGGAGAGGTCTGGAAAGAGCGAGTAGGTAGCTCATAGGCCATCCTGATCCTTTATTGATGAATCTCCAAGTCTAGTAAGCAGCGAGTTGTGAGTACCTCACAGGTGTGTGTATTCAATCTAACGCCAGGCTGAAAAGGGAAAACATCCACACAACACTTAGGACGCTTGGAAAATCAGGAAAAACTTTAATAGCAACCCAATACAAAACGAAAAGCAAATAGAGACACAGTTTTTTTTTTTCTTCTTCTTCACAGATCAAAACCAACAATAGGTGAACAATAAAAAGCACATTTTGTGGTGAGATTGTTTGCTGGAGTGTGCACCAGCCAGCTGTACAATAAAAGCACATTTGTTTGGCTAAATCACAGCGCAGCAGTCAAGACTATAAAGCACTCCAAAAACATAAATTATAAAGCACTGCAAAAACGAGATAAAAAAATGAGATAAAAACTGTCAAACGAGACAAGAATATCCTTCATGCCGCTGAGACACACTAACATGTGACATCATAAATTAGTAATTCTTTATCTGCTAGATATTTATATATTTATAATATGTACACAGGGGAAAAGGTGTTGCTGTGAGTGAGACAATGGGGGGAAGGGAGGGGTGTTGAGGGAGGGGGGGTGACGGGAGGGGAGACAGTGTTAAGGCTTTGATTAGTCTTCAGTGTTGGTAGTGTGAGGAGAACCCGGAATTCTCTCAACATAAAACATCTTTATCTAGTGACAAGGAAAACATTTACAAAATGTACTTTGTGCTAGACCCAGGTCTTCATTCGAGAATCATTTTTTCAAAGCAATTATAAAAAGCAAACCCTATACTACTGTGCCAAATGTAGGCATGCAGGTTTGAAATATAGAAACTGTGTTTTCAAATGGAATGGGAAACGCTATGATTCTGTAAAAGCACTTCATAAAAGGTTGGAAGGTGAGGACAGCAGTATATTAAAGAAACTAACCACTGTGGTAAAAGAACAGAAGATCTCTGCAGAGTTTTCTAAAAGCTTTCACACAACCCTGGACATTAGGTGTGGTCTGTGACTGTGTGTGTCTGACTGTGTGTGTGTGTGTGTGTGGGACTGTGTGTGGGACTGTGTGTGTGTGTGTGGCGGAGAAGGGCATCTGAAAGTGATGTCTGTGCCCTACATTGAGCCCTACGTTGAGTCACTGCTCTGGTCTTTGTTAAAAAACCAAAAGTTTAGGGTGGTGCTTTTTTGGGGCCAAAAGCAAAAATCAGTGAGGTATAAGGAACACCACCCAGGGTGCCCTCTCTCTCTGCCTCCCTCTCTCTGCCTCCCTCTCTCTGCCTGCCTCTCTCTGCCTCCCTCTCTCTGCCTCCCTCTCTCTGCCTCCCTCTCTCTGCCTCCCTCTCTCTGCCTCCCTCTCTCTGCCTCCCTCTCTCTGCCTCCCTCTCTCTGCCTGCCTCTCTCTGCCTGCCTCTCTCTGTCTCTTTCTCTCTGTCTCTCTCTGTCTGTCTCTCTCTGTCTGTCTCTCTCTCTCTCTGTCTCCCTCTCCCTGTCTCCCCTTCTCATTCTCTCTCTCTCTCCCTCTGTCTCCCTCCATCTGTCTCTCTCCCTCTTTCCGCCTCTCCTATCCTCTCTCTCTCTCCATCCCTCCCTCTCTCTCTCTCTCTGGAGGGCGGTAGAACACGCCGTGTTCTGACAAAGTCAGAGCCGGTGTGCTGGGAACAGGGGAAAGGAGAGATTGTGTGTGGGTGTGTGTGAGTGAGTCAGGACCAGCAGGAGCAGGCAGACACGTAGACAACTCGACTCTCCAGTTTGTTCTGTGTGCAGAACCAAGGTGAGTGTAGGCGTGTACTATACCCTGGGTGTACACCTCACAGTACGTGTGTGTGTGTGTGTGTGTGTGTGCACGCATCTAGGCGGTAAGGTAGTGTGTATGCTAATATGACTTCCATACTCCTCCCCAGTGACAGAGAGGCAGTCCAGCTGATCAGATTACAAAGCCTGTGGCAGTGAGAGATGTTCCAAAGCTCCTGACACACACACACACACACACAGCTGAGTAAGACACAGCACAGATCACTGCATCCGCAATGACAATATACCTGATAAACAGGATGTCGTTTTTCCATAGGACATGAATGATTTCAACAGGTTTGCACTTGAGACTAAACTATATTGATTGAGCTGACTGTTAACATCAGACATATTAGTTGAGCACCACATTAACCTCTAAGATACTACATTTAGAAAAAACAGATGGCAACCTTTTGGCTATTACATTGAGCTTACATTCTGAGTGTAGTTCTGGTGATTCCGGACTGATATGAATGACCTTTGACCTTTGGTCAACCAGGAAGTGAAGTGAGCAGTTCCCCATGACAGTACTGACTGTACGTCTCTTATTTACAGTTTGATAAATAATCCACCATTATCCCCCCCCCCCATCTCACAGGAGTTCTACAAAAAATCAAGATGCTTACACAGAGTATACAGACGTGTGTCACACACGGAAACTTCAAGAACCCTGCTGACCGCTTTCACGCTTCACGTCTACAACAACACCGCGTCCTCCCCAGACGAATCTCACACAAACAGGATTCAAGACCAAATGAAAGGATGGGGTCTCCGGGAGGGGGCAAGAGAGAGCAGGGGGGGGGGGATGGCTGGGTTACACACACAAACAACAGAAGGACAAGTGGATGTATTTACGTCCAGAACCGTCACGGTCGCGTCTTAAGTGATCCGGTCTACCCTGTGGGCTGGAATCATGGAGAAAGGCTGTACGCCGGAAAAACCGGAGGGATCTGAGGGTCAGACAGAGACAGTTAGACGTCCTGGTCTGAAAAATATCACCCCCTCATTCCTCCCTCACTCTCTCAATCCCTCTCCCGCCCCCCCCCCCTCTCTCTTTTCTCCTCTTATGAAGGTCAACAGCCACCATTGCTGTCAACAGCACAAGCAAATATCCCCCTAATGGCTTCTCTGTGTGTGTGTGTGTGGCAAAAGAAGGTTAAGGCCTTTTAAAGGTCAATGTCAAATGGGGGGTGGGGGTCGTAAAATGTGTTCTAACTCCTGACCCCTGACCAGACCGTGAACCAGACAGAGCGTCCAACAGGCCACTGACACACCCGTGGGGCCGACCAATGATAGCGTCGATGACTAGCGACCCGGTGATTCACAGGTGAGTCATGATTGGGTGAGTCGTGAGCTCGTCGATTCAGAGGTGAATCGGGGCGTGGCGCCGAACGGAGGACATTCTCCGGGAAGACGGCTGGTCGTGACCCTCTCCTGTCTTGTTAGACACACACACACACACACACAGTAGTCACAGAGGGTGACATCCGTTTGAACAGCTCTCCGGTGGCTCGTTAGACAGACATAGATAAACAGTCCAGCCCGCTGCGCAATCATAAAGATGACGCCCGGCGAAGGTCTTCCTGTCAATATGCCCCCTGCTTCTCTGCAGCACTGAACTGGGCCCCCATCAAATTCATCACTTTTAATTGATCTGCCCATTGATTGACTATGGAGGCAGATTGGGACTGCGACGCGTCGGAAGAAAGCTCATTGAAAATCTATAGGGAGCCGACACGAAGATAAGGGTGAGCTGTCTGTCTCTGGGCTATTCAGCGTACCGTCGGAGGAGGCAGAAGCAATCGAACGCCGAAGCTTGGATGTGCGTGTGCGGAGCGAGCTAGGCTCCCCCTCTCTCCGGCTCTGTTACACAGGCCTGGCAGGGCGGGGCGAGCGGGGCGTTTGACACGTGGTGAAATACTCCTCCCAACCTCCGCAACAGTGACCTCCACACCCATCCGAATAAATCACCCTCTCCCAATAAAAAAATGGAGGAAGAGGTAAGGAGAGGGGAGAGAGAGTGGGAGGGAGGGAGGGAGGCAGCAGAGAGAGACCGAGAGGGAGAGAGAAAATCGCCACGTCATAAACGATAAGCGGCAGCAATCTGTTGGTCCCAGCTAAGCAGGCGACTTCACGGCTCATTACCAATCAAACTGTTCTCCTCAGAAGCTCACTGGGCTAGAGAGAGAGAGGGAGGGAGGGGGATGGAGAGACAGAGAGCGAGAGAAGCCAAAAATCTCCTGCTTCCTTCTCTCCCCTCAGTCCAGTCAAATCCTTCCTTCCACCTCCCTCGTCCCTCTCTTCTCCTGGCCTGCATGTTCGACATGCAACCTCTCCAGGCACTGGGCTTGACATCTCACTGGTGCATTTGTTCAAACTCATTTCATACTCATTATTTTTACCAGCGCCAGAGTCAATTTACTTTTCATTTGCTCTCCCATCACATCCAATATCAGCACTTCAAGGTCTCTTATTTCACATATTCCCGCGACCAACTACTGTGCCATTTAGATTCAGAGCAAGAGGTACAAAAATGTATGCATCTGTGTGTGTGTGTGTGAGAGAGATATATATATATAGAGAGAAACAGTGTGCAAGTAAAAGATATAGAGAGCGCGAGCAATACATTTACTTTACACACTAACGTAGGCCATTTTTCCCAGCACACTCCCCCCCCCCCTCAGTCATAGCAGAATCTTGTGTCCGGGAACAAAGATGTCACAGCACAGCTGAGAATAGCAGGGAGCAGATCCTTCCATCACACCCCTCACGTTTGTTCTTGTGTGTTTAGTAAAGATTACAGTGAATGTGTTAGGTAGGGACCAGTCTCTGTCTGAACAGGAAGCAGCAACAGTATTACAAGGACGCCATTTTGTGCCCTCCTCGCTACGTCTCTCTCCCTGAAGATACTCCGTCTTGGGAATGATGCTAGCCATAGAGACGCCAGCAGAAGCCAAACAGCTAAATTCAGGTAATTATTTTTATTTTATGATTTTTTTCTTTTTTTGAATGATTTTTGGGTAGATACCAAGTGATTTGACTTTGTTTTACATATTGGGACCAGGCACCACAGTTCTGGAGTCGAAGCACCCCTCTGAAAGTCCTCCGTTTGGAACATTCCGCCCTCCCAGTCACTTTAGTTCATTCAGGTCAGACAGTTTTCTGGGGCAGCTTTCTGGTGGGTAATATATTTCATATCTATTTCAAAAATAAAAGTGGTATTCATTTCTCGAAACAGGACCGGTAGCTCAGGCCTCCAACATCCCAGAATCCACCTGGGGCCACCTCCTAACTCCCCTACCTCCCCTCCCTCGCTCCATCCTTCCTCTTCTCCCCCTCCCCCCCCCCCTTCCTCTACACATACACGGCAGTCCGTGAAATCACCGAGCCGTCCCTCTGGGATTCCATGTCGTCGTCGAGGTAACCGCCCATGATGCCCTCCTCGTTCTGCGGGGGGCGGAGCTGAAGGATGGGGGCCCCGCCTCCAAAGTGGTCGTACCTCTCCTCCTCGTCGTCCAGCTCGTCGAACTTCCTCCGCTCGGCCTCGTCCAGCTCGGCGCTCAGCAGGATGTCCTGAGCCGTGGGCGTGGTGGCCACGCCCCCTTCCTCTCGCCCCCCCCCCAGGTGCAGGGGCTGGTGGTGGTTGGGTTTGTCCGCCAGGCCCTGGTGGGCGGGGTTCTCGCTGTACACGTAGATGGGTCCGTTGTTGTTGCCGCCAGCGACGCCGCCGCTCCCGGCGTTGCCGGTGCCGTTCTTGCTGGCCTTCTTACCGCCGCCGAAGATGCGCGACTTGATGTCGTAGGTGCCTTTGCCGTTGCCCCGATAACCCTGTTGCTGCCGGCGGTTACGGGTGACGAGAACGGCGATGAGGGCGCCGACCAGAAGAAGAGCCAGAAGGGAACCAATCACAGCCCCAGCTACCACCCCGGCATTGGACGGGTTCACTGAGGGCTCTGCACAGAGGGAGGCAGGGAGGGAGGCAGGGAGGGAGGCAGGGAGGGAGGGAGGGGAAAGTTAAAGAAGAAAAGACAGAGAAAGAAATATAGACAACAGTGGGAAAACAAAAAATGGAGGGCGGTTCAAGTGAGAACAGAGGAGAGAGAGAGAGAGTAAGGAAGGACGGCAGGAAAATAGCACAACAATAAAGTCAAGGTCAGGAACAGAAGAAAATGGAGGAAAAAGAGAGAGAGAGAGAATGAGAAGAAACAGAATAGGGGTTTGGTGATGTCAGTGGTACTGGTCTGAACTCAATTCCTGGGGATGTTTGAAAACTGAGGTGTGTGTGTGTGTCGCAGGAGTGTGTGTGTGTGTCTCAGGAGTGTGTGTGTGTGTCTCAGGAGTGTGTGTGTGTGTCTGACATTTTCTCCTCTCCCTCAGAGCTGCTCCTGTCCCCGTTCCCGCTGAAAGCCGAAACAACCTCCACGCAACGTCGTGCCAATGTTTCTCTACAGCTCAGCACTGAGCCTCTCTCAAAGGGCTTCACTCCTCACACACACACACACACACACACAATCACACTCACACACACACAATCACACACTCACACACACTCCTCACTCACACACTCCCCTCACAAACACACGCATGGCGCAGCGCCCCAGACAACACTACAAAGGAATAAAAGCACACACAAGCTCCGGGGTCTAGAAAATGTTGTCTGGAGGGCCGAAACAGGTGGAGGCCATGCAGTAGAGGAGGATGATGGATGGATGCAGGGATGGAGGGTGGAGAAGAGGATGGAAAAAAGAGGAGCGTGGAGAGGGGGAGGGGTAGCAGGGGTGGTGGAGTGACTGACGGAGCGACACAACAGAGTGACAACTACAGCTCTGAGCCAAACATGTAGAACAGGAGGCAGATGGACTCCCTAGGTGCTGCAGCATTGGAAGTGTGTGTGTGTGTGTGTGTTCAGTACTGTATGTAGTGTTGAGTGGGATATGAACCTCTTGCTAGACATTCAACACAGACTCTTCCCAACCTTTGTCATGTGTGTTAAAGATGTGTATGTGTGTGTGTTTGTGTGTGTGTAGCCTCCAGGGATCAGGGAGAGATGTCTAAATCAGAGCTCTGCCGAGGTCCCTTATGACCATGTGCTCCACAGAGCTAGACAGCAAGCCATTACTCTCCTAAACTTACTTCTTTTCTCTCTCACCCATCTTCCTCTTCACCTCCAGAAAGACCTGTAAATGCTCCCCCTCCCCCCCTCTCCCCCCTCCCCCTCCCTCTCTCTCTCTAGCAGCTAAACACACCCATTCACACACAGGACAGATACACTGGTCTCCATGCCGACCTCCGATACAAACACAGGAAGTGCATTTACGCCTCGGGCTCTGGGGGCCCAGCATCACCCCCCCTTTCTCTCCCTCCCCTTCTCCCTCCCTCTATCTCCCTCCCCCCTTTCTCTCCCTCCCCTTCTTCCTCCCTCCCCCCTCTCTCTCCCCCCTCTCCCTCCCCCCTCTCTCTCCCTCCCCCCTTTCTCTCCCTCCCCTTCTCCCTCCCTCCCTCCCTCCCCTTCTCCCTCCTTCCCCCTCTCCCTCCCTCCCCTTCTTCCTCCCTCCCCCCCTCTCCCTCCCCCCTCTCCCTCCCTCCCCCCCTCCTCTCCCTCCCTCCCCCCTCTCCCTCCCCCCCTCTCTCTCCCTCCCTCCCCCCTCTCTCTCCCTCCCCCCTCTCCCCCTCTCTCCCCCCTCTCTCCCTCCCTCTCAGTGAGTCTGAGCTGCGAGCAGAGCCCACACCAATCTCTGCCCCAAGATCCATCTCCCCATTGGTTAGGGTCAAGATGGAGGGCTGACCCTTCGTACCCAGTGAGGTGATCCGGTTCAGACCAGACCAGCGCTCTTAGTCTGGCGTCATAACTGTAGTGACTTCATGGCCCATGAATGATGATAGTATAGAGCCTGTTCGAGCACACTGACGTGATGAATGTTACCACAGAACTCAAGCTTGGTGTACAGGGACAGGACTACAATCCCCCCACGCACTCCCCCCCCCCCCCCCCCCGGACAACAGACTAAAACCAGCTCGCTTTTTGTACATTGCTTCTCGGACGACCATAAGCTTCAAGTGACCGTGAGTAACGGAGGTGATGGGGCGTAAACAGTATCTGCTGCAGCCTAACCCAACACATGTAGCGCCCGCCCACATGCACACAAACACGCGCCACACCATCGCCAGAGTCACCGGTGGCGTTTGGTGCAAAACACACATGGCGTGGTCGACGGGGCCGCGAGGCTGGAAGGATGGGAGGCTGGAAGGATGGGAGGCAGGGAGGCTGCGCGGGGCAGATTCCCAGAGCGGCCTCGCCTCCTTGGGAGTCTTACTGGAGGAGGCTGCGTTAATGACAGGTCTGGCTCGGGGGGGGGGGGGGGGGAGGGGGGGCTCATCAGATTGGTTCCTCCACTCGCTGTGCGACGTGCGGTCTCAGAGCCCAAGACAGACGGTCACACATCAAACAGAAAGCCGTGGTTTCAGACAGGAAGACAATAAACAGTAGGAGGGGGTGTTTGGTGTGTGTGTGTGTGTGGGGGGGGGGGGGGGCACCCCTGTGGGGTGAGACGGGGGCTGGGGGCAAGGCTGGGTGAATGTGGGTTATCCTGCCCCGAGCAGGATGGAGAGAGCTAATCTGTGATTAAGGCAGGCTGGTATTTATGAGGAGCGAAGAGAGATGGGGCTCACGAGAGAGAGAGAGACCAGCTGAGCCTGAGGCCTGTCGGCGAGTCTCTCCTCTCTCTCAGCCGGGAGATCAGTAGCACTCTGCAGGAGACTGATAGGCACACTGACAGAGAGACAGAGAGACAGAGAGACAGAGAGAGAGAGAGAGACAGAGAGAGAGAGAGAGAGAGAGAGAGAGAGAGAGAGAGAGAGAGGAAAAGCAGGCATGAGGAATGGGAGGGCTAGGGGGAGAGAGGGAGACAGAATGAGACTAGGATGAAGCGGTAGTGGAGAGAGAGCCGATGGATGAAATGAAGAAAAGAGCAAAAACAAGGAAGCGGAGAACGAGAGCGAAAAATACAGGAATCTACGAGTGACAAAGACACTGTGCATCAAAGAGAGAGCAGAGATGAAGAGAGAATAGAAACATCTACTCTTCCATTTCTGCCTCAGCCCGTCTCCTCCATCTTTAGGTAGGCAGGACTTTGACAGAAATGAGGGCCAGAGAACAAACCAGCCAGTCAACCAGACAGCCGGCTCATCTCTACGGCAGGCAGGCCAGCGGAGAGACAGGGCAAGCAGTCCGTCAAATCAGTCAGCCAGTCAACAGGCCGGCGTTAGGCCCGGAGGGAGAGGGCAGGGACCCGCTACGTGCCAGGTGCTCGCCATCTCACGCCTGTCAGCCTCTCTTAGCTCTGTTTGTCCACACACAGAAAGATCCCGGTCCACACCAGCCTGCATTAGGCCTCCATCTGTGAACACACTGTCCTGTCTGTCCGTGTGTGTGTGTGTGTGTGTGTGTGTGTGTGTGCGCGTGTGTGTGTCTTCCCAGCAGGTTGCCTGCTACCCAATTCCCCCCCCCCCTTCGTTCTTTCCTTCACCCCTCTCCCCCTCTATCGTGTTCAGTCCATCCTCACCTCCTTTCCTTGACAGTGAGTAAGAGGAAGGAAAGGAGGAGGGAGGGAGGGAGGCGGCAGGCGAGGGGGAAAGAGGGGGGGGGGAGATGTCGACTGGAGACGGGGGCAGAGAGGGAACGCCGTGAGAGGAGGGGGAGGTGAGAGAGTAGTGAGAGGGGACGTTTAAGGGAAAGATGGATGGAGAAGACAGCATGGTGTGGGGGAGGGAAACAGAGAGGAGAGATGATGATAGAGAGAGTTTGGAAGGGAAAGGAAAGGAAGGATGGAGGGAGGAAAGGAGGACAGGGGAGGGGAGAGGAGAAAGTTAAGAAGGAGAGAAGCATCCAGGAGCTGAAGCAGCATAGACGGACTGATCGGCTCAGAAGGGCTTGAGACTGAAAACACACACACACACACCGCACACACACACTACAATACCAAGTGTAGCCAACTGAACCCGACATACCGGTGGGCACACACATGCACGTGTGAGCAAGAGATAGCGAGAAAGAGACAGAGAGCGGGCGAGCAAGAGAGAGAGACAGAGAGGGTTGATATTGGTAAAGCTAGGACTTGGTGCCTTAGATTCCCATAGGGGTTTTAAATGCCATCAGCATCCGCTTTCCCTCTCCTCTCCCCCCCCCCCCCATCCCTTCCTCCCTCTCTGCCTCCGTTCATCCCTTCCTCCCTCTCTCCCTCCCTTCATCCCTTCCTCCATCTCTCCCTCCCTTCATCCCTTCCTCCATCTCTCCCTCCCTTCATCCCTTCCTCTCTCTCTCTCCCTCCCTTCATCCCTTCCTCCCTCTCTCTCTCCCTTCATCCCTTCCTCTCCATCTCTCCCTCCCTTCATCCTGAAAGTGCTGGGCAGGCACGAGGGTGCTGGTTTATCCTCTGCATGTTCCCTAGGTTCTTAATCTAAAAGTAGTCTCCCTCCCTCTCTCCCTCTCTCCCTCTCTCCCTCTCTCCCTCTCTCCCTCTCTCCCTCTCCATCCCTCCGTCCCTCTCTCCATCCCTCTGTCCTTCCTGCCTGTAATACACAGAGGGGCTGGTGACATCCTTTATGCTACAGAGCCCAGTTAAGACGAGCGGAGTCGCCCCCCACACGGAAAAGTGGGCAGGGGGGGGGGGGGAGGAGGGAGGGAGGGAGGGACTTTTAAAACATACAGTAGTCACCTCAGAGAAATGCACTTTTTTCCGATTACGTTCTGCCATGTTCCCCTGTGTCAGCAGAAAAGGGACATCCGGTAAAGTGGCCGACTTCAGACTGGGAGATGAGGCAGGAAAGGCAGAGGGTTTTCTATTTTTTTTTTTTGCATTTTGTATGAGAGATATGTTTAACTAAACCCCTACTCAGAGAGGCAGAGCTAAATCTGGAGAGAGATGTCATTTAAACAGGCGACGAACACACACACATACACGCACGATAATTCAGCGCGAAATCATCCGACCCGAGACAGGGAAGCCACCGGTCACGGGCCGGGAGGAGCGCAGTGACGTGGCCGCGGCCCTTCGCGCCAAGCAAGGTGACGGCAAGGTCAGAGTGGGGGGGGGGGGGGGGTTCTGTCTCCACGCGCGGCCCCTCGACGACACCGTCGGGGGGGGAAAACGCAACGCCGTGTCATTTCCAGTGATTGGAGGGCCTTGGCCTCTCCGTGGTGAAACACAGAGTCGGGGAGAAGCTCCAGTCGCAGCTCTTCACTGTTCTGTAGAGTCGACCTAATCAGAGGAGTCGCATCATTCATCTCATCTTAAACCTAAGGAGCTACTCTTCTTGACGGGCAACAGCGCCTCACCTTCCCAGTGATAGGAAAACCCAGGAGACTCATGCAGACCTTGAGAAGACAACAGCAGCAGAGCTGAACATAATAGAGAGATGGATTCATGCTCAGGAAACAGAAAAGGGTGTCCAGACATCAACAAATGCAGTGGATAGAAAAGAGAAAAGAGAGGGATGAAATGGAGAGGCTGATGCAAACACCCGTGTGAAACTGAAGCCCGAGAGAACCCCCCTCACAACACCCCCCCCCTCACAACACCCCCTCCATCTCCACCACACACCCCCTCACCCCCTCACCCCTGGGGAACAGAGCAGCTGCATCCTCTTACCCTACGCTACACTTGCATCCCCCCTCCTCCTGATTGTGGTTATTCTAGCAAAGGAAGTGTAAGAGTGTGTGTGTGTGTGAGTGTGTAAGTGCAACCCCAGACTGTGGGACCGGACCTGGGAGACCCAGGGAGCAGTGTGTGTGTGTGTGTGCGTGTGTGTTTCAGGATGAGGTTCAGGCTTCCCTCTAAGGGTTAACAACAAATGATGTCTACTAAAATACAGGTGTGCTGCCCTTTATGCATGTGTGTGTGTGTGTGTGTGTGTGTGTGTGCAGTCCCTTACCTCTGACCAAGGTGGTGACCTGCTCTTTCCCGACACCCAGGCGGTTCTTGACCTCGCAGACAAAGGTGGTGTTTACGGACTCGTCGACCTTCAGCACTGTCAGCTTGTTCTCCTTAATCACCACCGTATCTGGCATTTCCCCTGTCAGGCTGGAGAGAGGAGGAGGAGAGGGAGGAGGAGAGGAGCGGGGAGGAGGAGGGGGAGGAAGAGGAGGAGGAAGAGGAGGAGAGGAGCGGGGAGGAGGAGGGGGAGGAAGAGAGGGAGGAAGAGGAGGAGAGGGAGGATGACAGGAGAACAGATTAGGAAACAGACACATAATGATGCTGAACTTAAAAACAGAATCTGAACTTTAGTAAACCACATCTCCTCATTCTAATGTCATTCTAATCTAGACTTTGATCTCCCCCAGTCAGTCAGTCAGTCAGATAAAGAGACCGGTGGAGGACAAGGGCAGGAAATGAATGACAGAGTTCTGGATCCTGTCCCAGACACTCCTCTTCAACTTTTCCCATTTTCATTATTACACAAATGGCAGATAATGAGCTGGGATATTGTGCCTGTCCATTAAACCTGGTTTCTATCTGGAGTCACGGCCCATTATGGGAAATGATCCATCCATCTCCACAGAGAGAGGTGGCTACGTGGCCACAGAGGGGCTACTGGAAGGTCAGGGATGTGGTGCACTGTGGGTAATGTAGTCCTAATAGAGGTGAAAGGAGGAGAGGAAAGAGGAAGCAGCAGACAACAAGAAGGAAAGAGGAGAAGAGAGGAGAGCGAGTGGCTTGAAAGTGAAAGAGAAAGAGAGATGAGAGAGAGAGGGCGAGAGAGAGAGGGCGAGAGAGAGAGAGACAGACAGAGGGCGAAAGACGAGAGAGAGAGAGACAGACAGAGGGCGAGAGACAAGAGAGAGAGAGAGAGACAGACAGACAGAGGGCGAGAGACAAGAGAGAAAGAGAGAAAGAGAGACTAGAGTGAGACAGAGCGAGACAGAGCGAGACAGAGCGAGACAGAGCGAGACAGAGCGAGACAGAGCGAGACAGAGCGAGACAGAGCGAGTGAGAGAGTGAGAGAGTGAGAGAGAGCGAGAGAGAGCGAGAGAGAGCGAGAGAGAGCGAGAGAGAGCGAGAGAGAGCGAGAGAGAGCGAGAGAGAGCGAGAGAGAGCGAGAGCGAGAGAGAGTGAGAGAGAGTGAGAGAGAGGGACAGAGAGGGACAGAGAGGGACAGAGAGGGACAGAGAGGGACAGAGAGGGACAGAGAGGGACAGAGAGAGGGACAGAGAGAGGGCGAAAGCAAAATACAGACGAGAGAGAGCCAGTAAGCGGACGGAGTGGAGGGAGGGGGATGGGCAGAGACTCACGTCCTCCAGACCACCGTGGTGGGGATGGGATTCCCTGTGGCCTGGCAGGTCAGCTGCACGTTGGTACGACCCACATACCAGTTGTTATCATAGCCCACGATGGACAGCTGGGGAGGAACTGGGTGCGGGAGGGATGAGGGAGAGGACAAATAGGATTATTTTATCATTTCAAAGATGCATCGGAAGACATTTCCCAGAGAGAGAGAGAGAGAGAGAGAGAGAGAGAGAGAGAGAGAGAGAGAGAGAGGTCAGTGGAGAGCTGTGATAGTCTTGTGTGCGTGTTCTTACACTCAACAGCCAGTTTCAACGGAAAGCTGTCCGGTTTGGTCTGGGTCTTGTGTGACACCACACAGCTGATATCTTTGCCGTTGTCCGCTGCCATGGGAACCATCTTGTACTCGCTGGTTACTGTGACGGTGTTGTCTGCACCGGTCTTGGAAGCGGTAGTGGCATTGCCGTTTGCCGTGGTTACCCAGGTGATCACGGCGGGGGGGAGACCGTCGACCGACTCACAGCGCGCCACGGTAACGGGCTTCCCCTCTGCAACGACTGTTACAATGGAGGCGGAGTTCCTAGGCTTGGCTGATGGGAGGGAGGGGGGGGGGGGGGGAGGAGGAAAACAGAGAAGATTAGGGCCATCCTTGATAAACAAGTGCTACCGTCGGCCAATTACATGCAAACCCCAACTCAAACATCTCTCTCCCTTTACATCTCCCCATCCTCTCTCCCTATCTCTCTCTTTCTAGTCCCAGTGCTGGGAGCAGATCAGAGTGAAACAGCCAGGACCGGAGCTGACACCAGGCATGACAAGCAGCCCGATCAATAGTTGCCTGAGGGGAGGAGAGGAGGAGGGGAGCGGGATTAGGACAGGAGAGGAGGGGGAGGGAGCAGCGAGAAGCACTGGGGCCGGGCCAAGGTTAGAGCAATAGTTTTGATGCATTAACAAGAACACAATTGATCTGACAATACCACTTATAATGGCAATTAGGCTCAGTTGGACACGCTTTTAGCCTGTCATAGGGGAGGTGAGGGGGAGGGAGGGGGAGGTGAGGTGGAGGGAGAGAGGGAGAGAGGTGAGGAGGAGGTGGTTAGGGGAAGGGAGGGAGAGAGGGGGTGGTTAGGGGAAGGGAGGGAGGGAGGGAGGGAGGGAGGGAGGGAGGGAGGGAGGGAGGGAGGGAGGGAGGGAGGGAGGGAGGGAGGGAGGGAGGGAGGGAGGGAGGGAGGGAGGGAGGGAGGGAGGGAGGGAGGGAGGGAGGGAGGGAGGGAGGGAGGGAGGGAGGGAGGGAGGGAGGGAGGGAGGGAGGCTCAAAAGCAGATGCTGGAAAGATTCCTGATACGAACACGCACTCTCACAACTTCCTTTCCTATAACACCATAGGAAGGAAACACACACACACACACACTCCCTCAGAGAAGCCCATCCCCATACAAAATATCAAAAACACACACACACACACACCCAGCATGACGAGCGAGGTGACGCCTTGTTCGTTGCCACTGGGGTAGGTGGCAAATTCGCAGATGTATTTGCCCTCGTCGGACATCTTGGCATCGACAATCTGGATGGAGGGCGTGTCGAGGTTGGGGGGATCCACCACGAAAGCCACGCGTCCTTTCACAGGGGACGGCGGGTAGTTGACCCCAAAGTTGGGATGGTACACAGCTATGTTCATCCTGTCGCCTTCTTTAGCCTCGTAGATCCAGGACACCTGTATATGATCAACACACACACACACACTTTGATTCAAATTGACATCCAAACAGTATATAAGTAACATGTTTTAAGTGCAGATGAAGGACCAGAAGGGCCCAGTATTACAGTGCCCTGTGCCCAAAGATGGGCAAAGTACACATTTTGTAAAAAAAGTTTACAGGTTGAAAAAATATTTGTGAAAAGAAGTTTTGAAATAAAAAGATACTTTATGGATGAGACAGGTAGATGTTTGAAACGGTCAAAAAGGATCAAATGTGCTGCGTGTATTTTTGGATTAATGTATTAATTTGATGTGAGGTCCAGTTACCAGCGTGACACTAAAACACTTAGTAGTAATGGCTACTTTATACTTAAGAATATGTCAGAGCCCAAACTTCTCTTCTCCAGAGCGACTTACAGTAAGTACAGGGACATTCCCCCCGAGACAAGTAGGGTGAAGTGCCTTGCCCAAGGACACAACGTCATTTGGCATGGCCAGGAATCGATCTGGCTACCTTCAGATTACTAGCCCGATTCCCTAACCGCTCAGCCATCTGGCTCCTACTTAAGTGAAACAGTGTAGTCAGTACTTCAACTTTTACCAGTCGTTTCAACATGAGTATCAGCACTTCTACTTGAGTGAAGGATGTGTGTACTTTTGCCATCTCTGCACTGAGCTAAGGACCGGCCTGTATTTCAAACACACGCCTCAAAGGGGATATAACCAGTCTCTAAAATAGACCTAGCCACGAGGCTAATTTCAATCTTTGGTATTTTTTGGGGGCCTCAGAGAAACCGCCCCTTAGAAGGCTTGTAGACGTCGGGTTTGGTTGACAACCGACAGGGAGAACGAGCAGGGGGTGAGGCATGTTGCCGCGGTGAGGCGCGTTGCCGTGGTGATGCGCGTCGCCGTGCGTCTGACCTGAGTGCGCGTGATCCCGCTCTCCTGCGCGAATGCACATCGCAAGTTGACTGGCTGGCCGGGGTATGACGTCACTTCCGGGTTCACCTTCACCCTCTGGGACGACACCCCTGAGAAGACAAGAGGAGGAGGAGGAGGAGGAGTTTAGAGCTTCAGCCTTTCCAAACCAGGAAAGTAAACAAGGAAAGGGGAGGGAGAGGGAACGGTGTAAATGTGGGATTTGGCCCTCTGATAAATGAGGCCGCTAAAGAACATTCTGGTACAGGAGAGTGGTATTACTGTACCTGGGCAAGTAGGCCAGCAGCACTACAGGAGACTGTGTGTGTGTGTGTGCGCGTGTGTGTGTGTGTGGGATGAGCAGAGACAGCAGGTATGCATGTGTTCATGAGGGGAGAAAAAGCCATCTTTTTACCCCGCGGGTCATAAATCATTTCGATGGGTTATACTGGTTTAGACTTTTCCAGAACCTGCTGCCATTTGCTCCGCGGGTGCATTCCTGTGTAAAACCCCATGTTTATGAAATGTCATTAGCTGTGTGAATGAGCACCCAGCAGAGTGTGCCGGTGCGTTTGTGTGCTTAGCAAAGACAGGATTAGCTGCCAGTCCACACCTGTGAGCGTCTGTGTGTTTGCATACGACTGAATACTTGCTTGTGTATCCACATCACCCACTGGCAACAAAACAAAATGCTCACACGCAGAACCTGCCATGGAAATTTACCCTGTGGACAAACATTTGTTGGAACTGGTTTTACCAGCAAGACCAGCCAAGACTGAGAGTACCAAACACAGGAGCTTGAGCAAGAGGGGGTGGGTGAGAGCACACGCAGAGAGAACGCAGAGAGAAGAGGAAAAGGCCAGCTGTGTGTCAACAGTCTGCCTTTTGACAGGCAATCAACACAGGAGCTCAGCTTCTCTGGGGGGGGGGGGCAATGCAATATCAATAGAAGTATTTAGAGAGTGTGTGGGTGTGTGTGTGTGTGTGTGAGTGAGTGAAAAAGAAAGAGAGAGAGAAAGACGGCATTAAAGAGGGAGGCAGAAAACAAGCACGCGTTTCCTAGAATAACACTGTCTCTCAAGGGACGAAACCAACAAACAACCAGAAACAACCCAGTTACAACCTCTTTACTAGCCTGGACCCCTCCCAGGAACGCAGCTGAGAAGCAGCCATTACTGAACCAGGGCTGAGCTGAGCGCTCTCTCTCTCCCTCTTTCTAGCTCTAACTCTTTCTCGTTCTTTCTTCTCTCTCTCTTCCACCACTCATTCTTTCCTGTTCTCGTTCCTCCTCCATCCTTCCTCTCTCTCTCTCTCCCTCTCCCTCTCTTTTTCTCTAAGCCCCCGCTGATTTGCTGCTGCTAGCCTGTGATCTCTAAGTGTTTGGGGGCGTTTAAAACGACTCACGCTTCAGCCCTATTTCAATCCACCTGCTCCAGCCTGGCTAACCACAGATTAGCTATGAGACTTGGGAGGTGGCAAAGGAGGAGGGGGGGGGGAGGAGACAAAAAATGTGGAGGGAGATGGAAAGGGAGGGATATTGAACCCCTTGATCATTCGTCTGGTTTGGGGAATATGGATTGAGTCAACCTTGCTCTCCACAGGTCATTAGACAGACCTGTATTGACAGCTTCTCCCTTCCTCCTGCCTGCCTGCCACACACACACACACATACTTTCCGTCCATATTTATGTGAAATCCCACAGGTCAGGAGCACAGCAAAGCTGGCCTGCTGTCAGTCGGAGCAGTAAGTGGAAAACCAAGGCAGTTGAACTCCCCTTAAGCCCAGATGAGTGAAGGGAAAAGTCGCCTTATGAGTGAATCTACACCCCCAGGGTAATAAATATCTCCCACACACACACACACATATATTCACCACTGACCCTAACACATCCCCCCCCCTCCAACCAGTCACCCGCCAGTCACCCCCCTGATTTCTCCCCACAGAGCTGGGACTCTCGCCTCCACCCCCCCCCCCTCCCCTCCAGGGATGAATCTTGTCATTAGAATGCCACACAGAGAGAGACTGACATAGACAGTAAAGGTCTTTTGTTATATTGGAAGAGAGGCAGCATGTGTGTGTGTGTGTGTGTATATATATATAAATATATATTATGTGTATGTGTGTGTGCACTTGAATGGAGATGAATAATATTAAATATTAAGAGAGGTATCAGCAGATTAGAATAGTGAGAAGTGGAGAGAGAGAGAGAAGAGGGAAGAGAGAGAGAGGAAGGAGAGTAGAGGGAAGAGAGAGAGAGAGGAAGGAGAGTAGAGGAGAGAGAACTGAGGTGATTCAAGGGTGGAAGATTGAGGCAGAGAGGCTAGGGGAGAGGGTGAGAGAAGATTGGAGGAGAGGTCTAGAGGGGAGGAGACAGGGAACGTTGGGGGGAGGGAATCAGAGATGAGAGGAAGAGAGAGAGGGAAGAGAGGGAGATGGAGATATGAGGAAAAGCATGAAAGAGAGCGAGAGAGAATGAGGAAGGTTAAGGGAGAGAGAGCAGAGATGAGAGGGAGAGAGAGCCAGAGAGAGAGAAGGTTAGGGGGAGACAAGTACAGATGAGAGAGAGAAGAAAAGTTGGAGGGGAGGACAAATGAAGAGAGAGAGAGAGAGAGAGAGAGAGAGAGAGAGAGAGAGAGAGAGAGAGAGAGAGAGAGAGAGAGAGAGAGAGAGAGAGAGAGAGAGAGAGAGAGAGAGAGAGAGAGAGAGAGAGAGAGAGAGAGAGAGAGAGAGAGAGAGAGAGAGAGAGAGAGAGAGAGAGAGAGAGAGAGAGAGAGAGAGAGAGAGAGAGAGAGAGAGAGAGAGAGAGAGAGAGAGAGAGAGAGAGAGAGAGAGAGAGAGAGTGAGTGAGTGAGTGAGAGAGTGAGAGAGTTCTCGCTCTCAAAGTAGAGAGGTTGGAGGGGAGGACAAATATACAGTAGAGGAAGTCAAAGAGCAAAAAAAAAAAAAAAAAACCCTAACAAAAGTAAATGGTAGAGAGATGGAGAGATGGGGAAAAAAAGGTTGGAGGGTAGAAGAGGAGAACAGAAGCTGTGTGTCAGTGCTGTTCTACTTTACAGCAGCTTCAACGCCTGCTGGTGTCACACACACACACACAATCCCTCTCTCCCGCAAACACACAATCCCTCTCTCCCGCAAACACACACGTTTGACATCCAAAAGTAGAACATCAATATAAGTCACACATCACCACCCAAAGTAATGTCACCAATCATCACATCTCCCCTCTCCCACACACGTGCACGCACACACACAGTGCCTCATGGTGCCCTGGGCGCTGCGACACCACGGCCATATTAACCAAGTCCTCTCTGATCTCTGCCTGGTCACACCGAAATCAACGTATCTCCCCACCATGCCACTGCCCCTGGCGGGAAAACTAATCAGGAAGAGAAAGGTGTGCGGTGAGGATGTAGGAGTGAGAGGAGACCGCGGCAAAACCATGCAGAGAGTGGAAAGTGCGAAAGAACCGGGGGTAGAAAAACGAGAGCGGGGAACATCGAGAGAGGAAAAGACAAGACGAGGAAGACCTCCAGAGAAGTGTGGAGACGCCATAAAGCAGGCCGATGAGGGACAGGGAAGGAGGACAAGATTTAGGGAGGAGGGAACGAGGGAGGTTTGAGAGGAGAGAGAATGGAGGCAGGCGTGAACGAGAGCTAAAAATGGAGGGAGGGCAGGAGAAGGGAACAGCACTACGACACCGGGAGACAGGGGAAAATAGAGTGATGGAGGCGCGGAACAATGAATGAGAGGAAAGGTAGACTGTATATGCCTGACCTTGAGTGAAGGAGGACTCGGTGGCTGGAAATAGAGAACAGCATCACACACACACAAATACTAATTTTCTCTGGAGCCCATTTGAACCAGTCGTGGCTTATAAAGTGAACATTGGCTTATCTGCCTTCGCCTGGCTGCCCGACTTCTGTTTTTTTTGCTGCCTGCCTGAATGAATGAGTCAGGCTTCTGGGTAATAGCACCGGTGTCCTCTTCCTGATCTTAGCAGTAATGTTGAACGCAGCATAAGATGCTTCTAATGCATGCACCCCATCCCAGACTCCCTGCTCAATGTCCCCAGTCTCTCTCTCAGCCAAGCTTTTGTGACGCCTCCTGCCCAAGTTATCTGCAGAGGGAGTCAGGTGGCTGAGCGGGTAGAGCATCGGGCTAATAATTTGAAGGTTGCCAGTTCGATTCCCGGCCGGTGCACATGTCGTTGTGTCCTTGGGCAAGGCACTTCACCCTACTAGCCTCGGGGAAAATGTCCCTGTACTTACTGTAAGTCGCTCTGGATAAGATAAAAATGACAATGTAATCAGCAGCAATCCTAACAACCTGTTATTATGCTAGTTACTGTCATTTCACAATCCCTCCAATGCTGATACATAATCCTTACTTCTCCTTTGGTCAGTCCAGCAGGGACAGTCCGCAGAAGAGACCAGGAGAATGCTGTGTGAGCTAGCTTGACGATAGCCTTCAGACAGCCCGATACACAGTGGACAGACTGTCCTCTACCGCAGTACTGAATGTCCCCGTCAAATAATGTTGTCCTGAAAACGAACAGGCCGCATTCTTCCATCTTTTTTCTCTAATGACAGAATAACTGATTATCTACCCTTTCTTATTGGGTTGTCCTCTCTGTGTCCTTAAATGCAAGTTTGTGTGTGTGTGTGTGCTGGCGTTTGGATTTGTTTCACTGAGCGGGTAGCCAAATAACCTGTCTTTTCCGGAAGAGTTCCATCTCGTGTTGTTTCGGACGGAAAAGGGTAATACACTCTCACTGCCAACATTATTCTCCCCGCCCCTCCAAGAAATGTCTACATTTTCATTACGGTCGAGGTTCTCTGCCTTCGGAGAGGAATTGCCTTCTGTGGGTTTTGGACGGAGGGAAAGCGTCTTTGTTCCACCAGTCAAAGACGACTTCTCTCTCTTCCCGGGTTCCTTTCAAGTCCTCCTCTGTTCCTCTTTGCATTGTAATGTTGTTCTTCCTCCCTTTGTCAAATTACCACAACACCATTATTTCCCCTCAGCGAAAAACGAGGTGAGAAAATCACCACACCTGTGTGCTTGAGGTCGAATGGGTGCAGTTACATGCTAGCACTTGTATGGGAAAGGAACACAGAGTTGCTGTACTCCAGAGATTTGGCAGTTTGCATTTGACAGAAACAGGACCCAACCTGTCTGTTTCCATCTAGGTCTACTGGTATGTCTATGTGTCCAACCAAACCTATATCTATCAATCCATCCATCTGACCATGAGTTTGTTTGTATATATATATATATATATATATATCTCAAAAGAACAGCACTGTGGTGCATAAGGAACTGCTAGTAGAAATCCTACAGTTGTTAGCAACGTGTCATACAGTTTCTCAAACTGCAACCTCTGTACAAATGACCGTTTGTTAGCTGCAGTAGTCTGAAAGAAAGTTGACCTGTATCAGCTGCCCTGCTCTCAAAGACTGTTGCAGTGTGAGTTCTTTCGACCTTCACACACTACACACACACACCGGGTAGTTTGGTATGCAGAGAGCAGAGTGGAGCGCGGCTTAGCTCTGACAGCGGCAGCAGTTTGACATGCCAAGAATAAAACTAGGAAATGAAGACTGAAACGTGCGCCATCCTCTCATTGACCTTTTCACTACGCACTTCGTCAGAGCTCAATCAATAGCGAGGAAAGCTACATTTAGAAGTAACTATGCCTCCGGTACGATCTAGATATCAAATGACAGCCATTTCCCTCCACCAATATCGACAGCACTCCGCTCCGACATGATTTACGATCTCTGCGTAATTTCAAGAGGGAGGTTGTCGTCCGATATCAAACTTTGTTATGCGCATTTTGTAAAAAGAAGGGGGTTGCCTATTTGACGGAACGTAGCCTAGCCTACTGTGAAAGTGTGTGCCTGTCAGATATCAAAATAGACGTTACAAAGACGTTGCGTGTGATATTGAGTTAGTGATGCAACGGTAGACAGAGGGGGCGCGACTTTAACATTTCACTTTAGACTGACGACATGATGAAATATGGCTGAGAGACTGAAAATGGAGTGGAAAAAGCAGGGGATGAAAAATCCAACTCAGGCAGAGGATGAAGGGGGGACCGAGACAGAAGGGGCCGGGGAGGAGAGAGGGGGATGTAGGGATGGCAGCAGGCGTGACAGATATAAGCTTCAAAGCGCGTGAGAGAGATGAACAGCTGCTCGAGGTCTGTGGGGAGAAATGTGCGCGCGACACAGCGTGCGTGCTTGCGTGAAATTGCCAGCCCTGCTACCAACACGACCAAAATGAGCGGGAATGATGAAAGATTCGTCAATAAATCCGGCGTTTGTTTCCGAATTCCACGTCCATTTATGTAGGTCGGTTAACAGAACTCTATAGATGAAACTAGACCGTGACCTTATAGTTTTCCATTCTTAGGCAAGTCAAGCATACAGTACGCATGAGCGGCAGAGGGGAACAGTAGGCAGGAATTCATACAGGCCTCCTGTCACTTCGCCGCGGGGACTACAGCGGGAAATGTACTGATCACACTCGCTGCAATTCAAAATTGTTCTTCTAGCTCGCCTCTGTTTTTCACATTCCAGCACTCTCCCTTCCCTCTCTGAAAGAGGCCTCGCTCAGGTGTGCCCGCAGACGGTAATCTGATCTGGTGAGTTTGCAGGTAAGCGTATGTTTTTCTTTGAGTCATCTGAATCTGAATAGACAAACCCGCTGACTCACTCAAGTCATATAGGCGCTCCCTGCTGTTCGCAACGGAGGAAGGGACTCGGTAACAACTCTACCCGCTCAATCATTTACCAGCTCTGGACAAAGTACACCGCATGCAGAGACAACTCAAACAGGGACTCAAAAAGCAGAAGAAAAAAAAAACAACGTGGATGCTGCATGAATAACACACAAGTCGCTTCATTTTGATCTCAAAAGCAAAAAGCCAACTCGGATGGATAATCTCTCTCCCATACACACTTACAGAACACACACACGCTGGGAGGGGTGTGTGTGTGTGTGTGTGTGTGTGTGTGTGTGTGAGTGGAGCTGTTCTACACCGAGTGAATTATTCAACCCCTGGTGAGAGAGAAGCACACCACTCCTCTTCTCTCCTCCCTCTATTATTGATAAACAGAAATATCTACACTGCACCTGGCCCAGAGAGAGAGGGACAGAGAGAGAGGGGGGCAGAGAGAGAGGGGGGGGGCAGAGAGAGAGAGAGAGACAGAGAGGGGGGTGCAGAGAGAGGGGGGGGGGCAGAGAGAGAGAGAGGAGTGGGGGGGATGGGGACAGAGAGAGAAGGGGGACACACAGAGAGAGGGGGGGCAGAGAGAGAGAGAGGGATGGGGGGATGGGGAGAGAGAGAGAGACTGTCAGAGACTGAATGAGAAGAATGTGCATGCTGTTGTGTGTATGCTGTTGTGTGTATGCTGTTGTGTGCATGCTGTTGTGTGCATGCTGTTGTGTGCATGCTGTTGTGTGCATGCTGTTGTGTGCATGCTGTTGTGTGTAGTCTGTTGTGTGTAGTCTGTTGTGTGCATGCTGTTGTGTGTAGTCTGGCAGCAGGCCTGTTTAGGGGCCAATAAAGACATAACTGTGTGTTTACAGGGGACAAAGAGGACACTCCTACCCTGAGCCAATCAAATCACTCTCCTCTCTCCCATGCTGTCAGAAGGCTCCCCTGTGGCCATGCCCTGCCACAGCGAAGACCTGGCATCCTGCATCTCATTCTACCTCTGCTCTCCCTACCTCCGTTGCTTTCTCATTTCATCGCTCATCTCCTTCCAGTCGTCTGACCCTCTCTACCTGCCTGCAACGTTCTCCTCTCTCTACCTGGACCCTGTGTCAGGGAGGCTCCGGTGCTCCAGACAGGAAGTTCCGGAGCTCCAGACAGGAAGCTCCGGTGCTCCAGACAGGAAGCTCCGGTGCTCCAGACAGGAAGCTCCGGTGCTCCAGACAGGAAGCTCCGGTGCTCCAGACAGGAAGCTCCGGAGCTCCAGACAGGAAGCTCCGGAGCTCCAGACAGGAAGCTCCGGAACTCTAAATTCAGGAGGCGGCTTCCCTGCTCAGGTGTTTGAGTTTGTCATGCCCGCTCTGCCCCCAACACCTCTTCATCAAGTCTGCCAGCTCCCACTGAACAACTCCTCAACATCTCACCTTGAGTGTGTGTGTGTGTGTGTTTGCCAACATCTCACCTCTTTCCTGTGAATACAGATCTTGTGTGTTTTCCAAGTGAAAACGGAAGTCACAGTTGTCTGGGTCGAGACAGCAAGCCAGGTACATGTCCTAACATTGTCCCCGATAACCTCCATAAACAGCCTGAAAATGTGTGTGTCTCCCAGCAAGTGTGTGCGTGTAGATCTAAGTGTGTGTGTGTGTGTGTGTGTGTGTGTGTCGGTCACAGGTTGACGATGTGAAAACGAAGCCTATTTATGGATGTGAAACCACACTTGGGTGTGAGTCTAACAATATGTCAATGCTGATATTCCTGTCTGAGCGCAACAACACCGTCGTCGAGTGCGAGGGATTCCATGACAACACCCCTGCTTCCTCCCAGACACAAGCGCAGCTCTGATTGGCCGGCTCTCTCGTTGCCGTAGGTAACATTCACCTTTCAGTCACCTTGGACAGTTTCCCGGCTGCTGCTGCGGCTCTGTCCAAGCTGTCACTCAAAGCGAATTACGCAAACTGATTGGTCAGTGGGGTCGTTTGTTGCAGCTCTGCCCCAATCAAAAGGTCTGTCACGCCAGTCCAATTTCCGAAATGTGCAAAGATTGAAAAATGTTGCTAGCCGAAATGCCACTCAATCTGACAGAAAACATCTTTTGTGGGGTTTCAAAGCCCATGCTAGCCACACGGACAACGCAGAGTTAACTTCATTACACGTTGAGCGGTCAGAAATCATCAACTGATTGTTTGCAGCGTGCACACACACACAGGACTGAATAAGAATTCAACCACTGTAATGAATCACTGTTGACAAGCCTGTGTTAAAGGTTAGGCTGGAACATTGTATATATATATATATATATATATATATATATATATATATATATATATATATATATATATATATATATATATATATATAAGAGAGAGAGAGAGAGAGAGAGAGAGAGAGAGAGAGAGAGAGAGAGAGAGAGAGAGAGAGAGAGAGAGAGAGAGAGAGAGAGAGAGAGAGAGAGAGAGAGAGAGAGAGAGAGAGAGAGAGAGAGAGAGAGAGAGAGAGAGAGAGAGAGAGAGAGAGAGAGAGAGAGAGAGAGAGAGAGAGAGAGAGAGAGAGAGAGAGAGAGAGAGAGAGAGAGAGAGAGAGAGAGAGAGAGAGAGAGAGAGAGAGAGAGAGAGAGAGAGAGAGAGAGAGAGAGAGAGAGAGAGAGAGAGAGAAAGAGAAAGAGAGAGAAAGAGAAAGAGAAAGAGAGACAGATAAACCAGAAGAATGGAGAGATAAATTAAGAGATAGACAGAGAGAGAAAAATGCAGTCTTTGTTCCCTTGTGTGAGGGAGGATTTCTCCCAGGTAACTGTGAAGTGTGTGTGTGTGTGTGTGTGTGTGTAGGCAGAAGAACAGTTCCCTCTTGCAATTGTCCCTGAATGAGCATGAATAGGTGAATAGGCATCAGGTTCTCTGAACCCCGGCTCTTTGACACTCACACTCCTCCTCGGGCTGACCCAGGGTAAGGTGATCCAGGGAACAGTGGATGAAAGAAGGTGTAGTTTCAAACCACCACCAGGGTGAAAGGGAAGTCATTCTTCTGATGTGAGGATGAATGAAGGGGATCCTGATACCCTCTCACCCCCCCGCCACCCCGCCCTACACACACACACACAGACACACACACACACACACACTGTTTTACCACTCTCTTTCCTGTTCTCTCCCTTCCCTTTCCCTTCTGCGGCGGACAATAATCAACCAAATAATGGAGTTAAATCTCGGTGACACTTCTGATCTTGGTGCTGTGTGTGGAGACAGAGATGGAGTGCTTGACATGAGGGGAGGACAGACGGACATGAAACAAACACAAAACAGAGACAGGGGACGGTGGAAATCAGATCTGACCGCCGCCCACACACACACACACACACACAACAGCACATCTGCTTCCAGCTCAGTCAGACGGGTAGCGGAACAAAGGCGGAGGGAGATTACAGGAGGTGCCGTTGACAGTGCAGCCACTGTTGCGTCGAGAACAGCCCCGGTTGACGACGCTGATCTGAGAGTACAGCAAACGATTTCAGGATGACAAGGACTCCACTTCCCGGAGATCAAAGGCAGGTGGCCTATCCAGCCTCCCGTCAACCTGTCATTACATTTTAGGAAGATCCGGCTTTGTTTACTGTCACCTCTGTCAAGACAAGGATGGACGGATGGAGAGGAGGGGTGAAAGAGAAGGACACTGTCCTTCAACAGAGAGGGGCAGTCGCCTCCCGCTCCGGTGGCTAGCTTCAAAGAACGGAAAGGCTACCATTAGGATGTCTCTGTCATTAACCAGCACTCACACACACACAAACAGTTATGGAAAATATATTCGTTGAGGGTAAACTTGCAACATACCAACACAACATTAGACTTTCAGGTTTTTTTCAGACTGGTAAAAGTTGGGTAGCTTCCATTGTGTGTCTGGAAGCGTTAAGTCTATTTTTATGATCCGTCACAGAACTGGTTTTTCCAGGTGAATTTCAGAGTCATCGAAACTGTCTGAATCATCATCCAAAGCGAAAGACAGAAGTCTTTATGGTCTAAAGCACATGTGTCAAACTCCGGTCCTCGAGGGCCGCTGTCCTGCATGTTTTAGATGTTTCCCTGCTCGAACACACCTGATTCAATTAAATGGGTTGTTATAACGACCATTCATTAGAATCAGGTGAGCTGGATCAGGGAAACATCTAAAACATGCAGGACAGCGGCCCTCGAGGACCGGAGTTTGACACCCCTGGTCTAAAGTTTAGTCACCACAACATCCTGCTCCAAGTGTGAGTGATTGTGTGTGTGTGTGTGTGTGTGAGAATATGGGTGTGTTTTAGCAACGTGTGTGTGTGTGTGAGAGTACAAATTGATTTTGTGTGTGTTTGTGTGGGAGAGAGAAAGGGAAAAACAGCTAAGAATGTGTGTGAGTCCGTGTACGTGTAAAGTATGACACACCTGTCAGAGACAGAGAGAGAGAGACAGAGAGAGAGAGAGAGAGAGAGAGAGAGATATAGATAGAGAGAAAAGAAAGTGGCCCTGGGCACACAGAGACCCAGATCAAACGCTAGCAGGCTAATCACAGGCGTTCGCTAATGAGACTGATCCTCAAAGGGAAGCGATCCTCCTCTCCCTCTCATGAATTCGTTTCCCAGTGAAGAGAGACAGGCGGGAACATGCTGACAGGTTTCAGCGCTGACTGGTGTTCTCCCGAGGTCAAAGTGCAACAGAGATCTGGGATGGACTCGTCTGGCGAAATCCTATCAACGATGAGCAGGAGGGCAACGTGGAGCTCCATAACTCATCTTCCAACCAGGCCCAGCGTGGGAACATGTAGGTCTTCAGAACACACACGCACACACACACACGCACACACGCACACACATACACACACGAAAGGCTTTATCTCTGCAACCGCAAATGACACTGCGTGTTGCGTTTCCCATTAAGGGATTTCGACAGCGATTAAATCCCCACAGCTCCCTTCCCATATTCCCGCTCCGGAGCGCTGGCGTTCCCGGCCAGCCAGGCAGCGTTGATTAGCAGCGGATCTGCAGCGCTGATCCCAGATTTCCATCGGATCAAAAGGTAAGATCCCTCAGCTTGGCGGGGGCCGGGGAGGAACTAATTACAGACTCCCCCTTCTCACACACACACACACACACACACGTCCAGAACCCCTCCCATCCAACCCTCCACTCAGAGCCCAAGGCATCTGTGACAAGCCCCTCACCTCTCCATCTCTCACTATCTCTCTTTGCCATCCCTGTCTCTCTCTTTTCATCCCCTCCTCCATTCCACGGACGACGGTGCACCTGTCAGTGGCTGCTCAACTCACTGCCAACCCTCTCAGAGAGCGAGAGCAGGAGGGAGAAGGAGAGAGCGAGGGAGAGAAAGAGAGAGAGAGATTCTGATCACAACCTGTGATCGGATTCACAGGAAAGGAGAACGGAAGAGAAACAGATCGGCCCTGCCTCGGGGGAAGAAGAAGAATATCACAGTGACCTCGTCTACCTTCCCAACCCCATCTGAGAACACACACACACACGTACAGCCAAGTCACACTTTTCTCATTGAAACGGATCAGTCCAGCTCCAGCAATAGCTCACAAACACATCTTTCACAAACAAAGTTTGTCACTAACTGGCTTAAATAGCTCGACCTAACCAGCAAATGGTTCTTGGTGCATGTGACCGGGAAACGACAGAGGATGTGCTGCTCGGTGACAGGGATGAACAACGGCTGAACACACAGAGGCTTCCGATCCAGATGCTAGTCTGGGGTTACCAGCTGAAGAGGCTGGAAAAAGAGGAAGGAGATGAGGATAAGAGAGAGAGAGAGAGTTGCCCTTTTGACCAGGGACAAAGACTGGAGGAAGATGGCAGTGAAAGAGGGAAGTTAAGAGCTGGAAAGGTTGAGGAGAGAGAGAGACAGACACAGAGGGGGGGGAGCGGAGAAAGAGAACGAAGGAGACGGAGAAAAAAAGCAGCTGCTGAGCTTCACATCTGCTCAGAGACAAGCAGACATCAGCAGACATCAGCAGACTGGAAGAGACCCCACAGAGCCAAGCCCCAGGGGGGGACACAGAGTGGGAGAGAGAGATAGAGGGAGAGTGGGAGAGAGAGATAGAGGGAGAGTGGGAGAGAGAGATAGAGGGAGAGTGGGAGAGAGAGATAGAGGGAGAGTGGGAGAGAGAGATAGAGGGAGAGTGGGAGAGAGAGATAGAGGGAGAGTGGGAGAGAGAGATAGAGGGAGAGTGGGAGAGAGAGATAGAGGGAGAGTGGGAGAGAGAGATAGAGGGAGATAGAGAGTGGGAGATAGAGATAGAGTGGGAGATACAAAGAAAGAGTGGGAGATAGAAAGAGAGCAAAAGGGAGGGGGTTACAATATGGGTGAGAGTGTGGGGAGGCGAGGAATGAAGGGGAAAAGGACAGGAAAGAGAGAATGAGATGGAGGGCGGAGAAGACAATTAGAGATGGACAGACCACGATAGCAACCTGTTGCTCTCTCATGGGGCGTGTTCTCTCTCTTTCTCTCTCTCTGACTGAACAAGAGGGGCCTGTGAGAGACGAGAGCTATAATGGGGGAGGGGTTTGCGTGTGAAAGAGAGAAAGAGATGGAGAGATAAGAGCGTTAATGTGAGTGTGTGTGTGTGTGTGCGCGTGCATGAATGACCCTCCTCATTCCATGCTCTGGCACCGCCCTCACACACACAATGGCAAAAAACACATACAGAACCACGGGGCTTAAGAGAGTGTGTGTGTGTGTGTGTGTGTGTGTGCTACGAGACACTACCATGTTCCCATACGGACCACATCAGAGCCACACCCCTTGCCTTTCTGACCGGTGTCTATGTCCTTTCCGCCTAAGGTTCCTAGCTACGAGCTACTTCTGCACTTCCCCCCCTGCCAACACTACTGGAACACAACAGTGAAGTGCACACTTTACGATCCTATGGGGTCATTTGGCAGCAGATGAGTGGAATGGAAGTTTATTTATTTTTTGCATCTCAGAGGTCACGGCGCCTAAGCTAGGCTAAGCTAACAGGAAGTACAAAGCCGTATGGGGGGTCCTATCTCAGCAGCCAGCATGGAGGGATAAATGGCGCCGCCCAGTTTGAGCTCGCTCCATCTCCCTTCTCTTCTTATCTGTCGCTGTCTCCTGCCTACTCCTCCTCCTCCGCTTCTGGAACAATCTACCCACGCAGCAGGCTTTCGCAAAATATTTACTCAGCATGTTCGAATACAAAAGGCCTTTTCCCCCCCACTTGCTGTTGCTACACAAGCACACCCACACACACACACACACACAGGTTTTAAAACACACCTGTTTATTATCGAAACTCCTTCGGTAGGCCCCCAACATCTTTTAACCAACTTTTCTACTTCTTCACACAAACAGCCACAGTAGGTGCTTTGCCTTTGTGTATATGTTACTGTGAACACACACACACACACTTCCTGTTCCACATTAAACTCACGTCACACTCAACACCTCCTCCTCAACTTGTTCCCTTGTTTCGCTTTCCTTTCCTCATCTTCAATCTTCACCTCTCTCTCTGTGTCTGTCTCTCTCTCCCACCCCCCATCTCCCTCTCTCTCCCACCCCCCCTCTCCCTCTCTCTCCCTCCCTCTCTAGCTCTGTCACCCCCTCCTCTCTTCCGTCACCCTCCCCTTCCTCCTTGCCTTCATCACCCCCTGCTCCTCTCGCTCTCCTCAGCCATTCCATCATCACCACCCCCACCCCCACCCATTTCTGACTGTCTCTATGGTTCCACAGGCTGCACCTGTGTCTCATTACCGCCCCTGATGGCTCGGTAACAGGCTCCTCTCTCTCTCCCAGTCTCTCTCGCTCTCCCACTCTCTCTCCCTTTAGCTACTGCCAGGCCCCATTTACCTCTCCCCATGGCACACACTTTCCCCTCACTCTTCCTCCCTTTATCTCTCTCCACCCCTCGCTCTCCCTTTCCTCCCCATTTCCATGTCCCTTCTGCCAGAGGAGAGTTCGACTCTGATGGTACTGTAAGATATCTGCTTCGTCCCCACAGTCTAGGCTCAACAGTCCACGACGAGCTGGGCAACCCGCTGCCGTTCCACCGCACGTCAGAAACGAGGCCGTTCCTCCGGTTGCCCGATATGTGACCACACAGCTTGGTGTCAAAGACCACGGAGGGCATCCCGCTCAGCAACACAGCGGTCGCCACGGACACAGCGCCAATCCTCCTCCCACATGGAGCTCCTTCGCTCTCTTTGCTCTGCTTAGCGCAGTTTGTCACATCTGCCACCCCATAATTATGTCATCGACGGGGAAGGCACAATTTAAAGGGCAGAGAAAGAAAGATTATGAGAGAGAAAGTGCGAGAGAGAGAGAGAGAGAGAGACTGAATGTGTGTGTGGTGAGTGTCAATTATAAACCCTGTTCACCAGTATGAATCTACAAAACGACCTCGCTCGAAAGGAGCTCCACCGTGTCTGACTTCCTGCACCGGCAGCACGGAGCACAGCCACCCACCCCGAGCACACAGCACACCGCCTGCCCCCTGCCTGCACGCGGGTGGGCTTTGGGAGCGGAGGGAGAAGTAGGCCAGCCGGGCCCAAGAAACGCAAAAGACCAGACCAGAGAGGGTGAGGGAACAGACACAGACAGACAGAGAGAGAGAGAGAGAGAGAGAGAGAGACACACAGAGACACAGAGAGAGACACAGAAAGAGAGAGACACAGAAAGAGAGAGACAGAGAGAGAGAGAGAGAGAGAGAGAGAGAGAGAAAGAGAGAGAGAGGGGGATACTGTCAGCTGAAAGGAATGAGGGGAGGGAAGGAGATAGTTGGGGAGAGGACGGGAGCTGTCTGGTATGGAGAACAGAGCAACATGAGAGGAGGGAGGGAAGGAGGAGGGAAGGTGGAGGGGGGAAGGTTGAGGAGGGAGGGATGGAGGAGGGAGGGATGGAGGAGGGAGGGTGGAGGAGGGAGGGATGGAGGAGGGAGGGATGGAGGAGGGAGGGTGGAGGAGGGAGGGAGGGATGGGGGAAGGTTGAGGAGGGAGGGATGGAGGAGGAAGGGTGGAGGAGGGAAGGTGGAGGAGGGAAGGTTGAGGAGGGAGGGATGGAGGAGGGAAGGTTGAGGAGGGAGGGATGGAGGAGGGAAGGTGGAGGAGGGAGGGATGGAGGAGGGAAGGTGGAGGAGGGAGGGATAGAGGAGGGAAGGTGGAGGAGGGAGGGAAGGAGGAGGGAAGGTGGAGGAGGGAGGGATGGAGGAGGGAAGGTGGAAGAGAATGCTGAAGGAGGGGAGGATGGCTGGGAAGCTTACATCAATAATCTATGCAGGATAGAGCCGTTCCATGTTAAAGGGAGGCTGGAGAGAGATAAGAGACGCAGGGAGAGAAAGTGAGTTAGAGAGAAAGTGATAAGCGAGACACAGAGAGCGAGAGAGCGACAGAGAGCGAGAGAGAGAGAGAGAGAGAGAGAGAGAGAGAGAGAGAGAGAGAGAAAAAGTTGCATCTGTAGGTGAGCCCCGGGGACATCTATTTAAAACTAGAACAATTGAGGATGCTTGTGTTCGTTTACACAGCAGAGGAACCGGCTCCCCCCACCCCCACCCCCTCCTTCCCCCTCTCCCCCCTCCTCCTCCTTCCCCCTCCTCCTCCTCTTTCCCCCCCTATCTCCTCCCCCCTCCCCTCTCACTCCCCCCTCCTCTCTCACCCCCCCCTACTCTCTTTCCCCCTCTCTCTCCTCCCCCCTCCTCTCTCTCCCCCCTACTCTTTCCCCCCTCCCCCCCCCCCCTCTCCCGAGGCTGTGTCTATTTAAATGTGTGTTTAATCGCTGAGTGTTGGAGCTGTAATCACGGCTGGCGTCACAGCATGCCCCCCCCCCCCCCCCCGTCTCTACCTTTCCTCTGCGCCCGCAGCCCTGTTCTATCTCTCAGTCTGTCAGACCACACACACACACACATCTCCAAACCCCCACCCACCCACCCATCCAGAGGGGCTGCAGAGCGACAGAGATGAATTCATGAATCACTGACGGACAAATCAGCTGCCAGCTAGCGTGCGTGCTCACTGTGGGGGAGAGAGAAGAGGGAAGGAGGGTTTCGTGTTTTAAAGACTTAAAAGGAGCAGATAAATCAGGAAGTGGCCCTCTGGCATGCCAGGGGGCAGAGGGCACCCGGGAGGGCTTTGTAACATGTCACCACCAGCCAGGGCTGCACAGGAAACACACCCACACACAGGTACACACACACGACAAACAACCATGTATGTATTGTGCACAAGAGTCACGAGAGCAACCGTCAGGAGACGAGCATGCATCAGCCGATCTACATGCATCCAGGATGTAAACACACAGTCCTAGCATGATGTGCACACGAGAGAGAGAGAGAGAGAGAGAGAGAGAGAGAGAGAGAGAGAGAGAGAGAGAGAGAGAGAGAGAGAGAGAGAGAGAGAGAGAGAGAGAAAGAGAAAGAGAAAGAGAGAGAGACTGAATGTGTGTGTGGTGCGCGCAGGTCTCTAGAGCGTCGGGAATACAGGGAAACCAGGACACAAGCACAGATACCAGCCACTCTCCATTAGGTCGACTAGGTGTCCGGGGGTTTGGGGGAGGGGACGGGGGCTCTGTTCAAAGACAGTACTGTTCTTTCCAACAGGTGTGGCAGTAGTGGTGGGGGAGAGAGGGGGGGACAATAAGAGCCTTTTTATGTAGTCTCTGTGGATCTACCTACTTTGGTGCTTTTGTCCAGGTAATAGTTTCAAGGCTTGGGGGGGCAGGGGCAGTGTGTGTGTGTGTGGGGGGGGGGGTTGCAAGGGAGTGAGGTAAAAGGCCATGAACAATAGAGGCTCTGTTTCAGTAGCATTCTTTTTCTCTGGCAGGCAGGCAGGCAGGCAGGCAGGCAGGCAGGCAGGCAGGCTGACTGGTACTGTATCATGGTGTCAAGGCTGGAGCACGACAACCGCTGAGGGTTCCAAACTGGCCATCGTTTCTTCCAATCAGGTTCGCCGCGTTGAAGGGCTTTATCCTCAACAGGGGGAGACTCTGCGGTCTTAAGAGTGTGTGTGTGTGTGTGTGTGTGGGGGGGGCACAGCCTAGCTGTCTGGGGCCCGGCAAAGTGAGACAGGTCTGTCCTGATAACACCAAGCATCTGTTTCCTCTTCCCCTCCCTTTCGCCTCCCTCCCTTTCGCCTCCCTCGCAGTCTTTTGCAGGGGAATCTGTGATTCACAAATGAGCCGGAGGTTTCTGTGTGTATGTGTGTGTCATGGTAAACGAGTGCCATTCTACAGCCAGTGTGAGGGAGGGTAAAAGGAGGTGGGGAGGCGGGGGGGGGGGAGATGATCTAGGGGAGACATTGTTGCACTGTCACTGCAACTTAACCTTCAAAAATAGCCTAGTGGGACAGCAAGCGGAGGAAGGAGGGAGAGGGGGAAGGAGGGAGAGAGAGGGAAGGAGGGAGGGAGACAAGGACAGAGGGGTGGAGGGCAAGTCGGAACAGAGGCACAAAACAGGCTGAAAGGGGGGGACAGTCTAAAGAGGCTGAGGTATGGAGGCTGCTATAGTAGAGAAAAGTATATTTACTGAGGAGAGAGAGAGAGAGAGAGAGAGAGAGAGAGAGAGAGAGAGAGAGAGAGAGAGAGAGAGAGAGAGAGAGAGAGAGAGAGAGAGAGAGAGAGAGAGAGAGAGAGAGAGAGAGAGAGAGAGAGAGAGAGGGGGGGGGGGGAAGAAAGCAACAGAGGCAGTTTGAATTGGTAGAAACTCTGATGTTGATGTAGGTGAAAGAGACAACTGGGGAATTGGACGCAGGGGAGGAATGAGAGAGAGACACAGAAGAAGGGAACCAAAGACAGTCCAATTACAGGAAGAGAAGAGAGGGAATGATGACTAAGAGAAGAGGGGAGAGGGGGAGAGAGAGAGAGAGACAACAAAGGGAGGGCTAAGCAGAACGAGAGGGAGGAGATATGGTAAGAGACAGCAGCTTACTAAGCAGATGGATCAATTATGGGGACTGAATTACTGAGAGGAGGAAGTTAAGAAGATGGGAGAGCAAATCAGCAGAAACCTAGAGAGAGACAGAGACAGTGTGTGTAGGACTAGGACTATCTTGTATGTCCAGCCCAGTAATACCAACCTATCCTCTGACATGCCCTGATGACTAAACATTCAGCAGATAAGTCGTCCAACCTGCTGCCTCAAACGCACTTCTTAGCTTTGTACTGCTGTATACCTTTACAGGAATTTCAATGGCGTGGTGTCATTGGGTGTGCAGCCTATATTCTCTCTCACATGTGTTCATTATTTATTCATAAAGATCGCGTTGCTTGTATCGGCTGGAAGGTTCTGTTGCACTGTTTCGGTCAAAAACCTACGCACGATTATCTACAGTAGAACTTCAGTAGCTCGTTAGCTTCTGAGAGCTAGCTAGGTAGACCAGCTAAAATTACAAATCGACTGCAGCAGAAACGCCACAGGCACAAGCCAGGGTGCTAACATTTAACGTAGCTAGCTATGTTTCCAGGCTGGGATAACAACACCCTATACTTTCGCTCTTCGTACTGGTTAGTTAGTAACCATACAGAATGAAGTAGCTAGCTCAGCTGTAGACTACAAGTTACTTACCGCCGGTCCTGTAGAGCAATCAATGCAATTCAATATCCGAAAGCTTCAAGTGGATAACACTGCAACCCCATGGGCGCGAGTTGCAAGGTAGTTTTTCCCATAGAAAAAGGGAGTTGCGACACTTCCATAGACTGCCATTGATATCAACTTTTTCTATGGCTCAGGTTTTCCCTACTCATGGCGCGGATATTCGGTCACATGACCCCAGAGTCTTCAGACTGTGACTGTTGTTATTGACACGTAATGATCGTGAGATGGCGCTTCTTGCATAGAGAAATGGAAAGGTCGGAAAATGAAATCGATTTGTCAATCTGTCATTTATTTCTGCATCAATAGTCGTGATTATTTCATTTGAACGTGTGTTGTATAGCCCTTCAATCATTCAGCAAACGTAATTTGTTGGCTGAAGGATGTCACACACGTTGCGTGTTAGAGTGCGGTTGGTTGATGAATAACCCAGCCTGACATAGCAACATTCTATAGCCGGCTGACTGATCGCATTGTTGTACCCAGTAAATCCATGAACACACAGGGACATCATAAACATGGAATAGGCTAATTAGATCCAGTTATCCTGGCAAAACACGTCATGTTCTTCATTTACTGTCAAGACACGGTCCCCAAGTAGCCTATTGTAAAAATGAGAGCCAAGTGTAATTAGTTTGGAAATTGTAGGCTTAGGCTACTTGATGTTACATCTTGATGCTTAGCATGGTCACTTTTGGAATAACAAGACAGTTCTCCTGTCAAACGATAAATTACTTTTTTATCCTACTGCAATCACTTCTTTTGGACATTAGCAACAGAACAGAACCAACTCTTATCTAGGGTTAGGGTTAGTACACTCTTGGCATGAGGGAGACAGGATGTGTTTCCCGTTAAACTCAATTTGATTGCTTCACTGTCCGCCTTGTGAAGAGTTGCTGATAAGTGTGAACTTGACGCAACCTTCTCAAAGTCAGATGTGACTGAGATCTGGCTGGGGAGGCAGACAGTGTGTGTGTGTGTGTGTGTGTGTGTGTGTGGCAGAGGTGTGCGTTGGTAATGAGACCAGAAGAGACAGTGTGACGTCACTCGGATAACACTTTCAGAAACGATGGAAAGGTGTGAAAGAAAGAGTTGAAGAGGTGAAAACTCTGGGTTGCCCTTTTAAAGATAGAGAGGGTGATCGAAGGGTGGTGAGGGAGGAAGGGAGGGAGGGAGGGAGGGAGGGAGGGAGGGAGGGAGGGAGGGAGGGAGGGAGGGAGGGAGGGAGGGAGGGAGGGAGGGAGGGAGGGAGGGAGGGAGGGGTTTCATGCCGCTGTCATCCCGACAAAGCCAGACCTAAATGTTTTCAATAACACATAAGGGCACCGCATCATCCACTGATCAATACGCGATCAATAACACAAACCACTGCCCTTCCACCTCACACACTGCATTTAGACACATTAAGGTGACTGCTAATGAGCTGTGTGTGCTTGAGTGCATGGACATGGTCAGGACACTCCCAAGGCCTCTGTGCTCACTTCCACTGAATACGGCAAGCAGAGGATTTGAGAGACAGAGAGAGAGAGAGAGCGAGAGAGAGCAAGAGAGAAAGAGAGAGAGAGAGAGAGCGAGAGAGAGAGCAAGAGCGAGAGAGAAGGAGAGAGGAAAAAGACGCCAAAAGGGATAGAGAAAACGAGAGACGTAAAGAGAGGGAGGGTGACGGAAAAACAATATGAAATGAGTACGGCTAATTAGTCCATTTCCATTTATGATGAAGGGATATCTCATATTTCAACTTGGAGTTATAAATGTTAAAGTGGGGGTGATGGTGTGGGGTACGACAGCTAAATTAGAGATGAGCAGATCAGCGTCGCCCTCTATTCATCTCTCTCTTCATTCCCCTCTCTCTCTCCCTCTCTCCATCCCACCCTCCAAATCCCCGCTGTCAAGATGACTGGTTAAGGAATGTGAAAAATGATGTCACCCTCTCTCCCCGCAACACTTACTTCCTTTACCACACGTGACCGGCCCTGGTCTGGATAGTAGTTCTTCTTTAATCAAATTCAGGGGATTTTTGAAAATGTCCCTTTCTGTTCAGTGGTTCATGTGCTGGAATTTCCCCAGTTCCCCTTCCGGAAGCAGCTGAACTGGACCAGGATCCAACCCTGTCTTTCACAGCTTCACTCCGCCCCGCCCCGCCCCGCCCCGCCCCCCCCTCCAGCCGGCAGCTTGTGGTGGCCGTTCAGGTTAATAGTCAGATTTACAGAAGGCTGTGTGAACAATGTGGGAGCAGGTGTGACTAAGAGGCTGTTAAAGCTGACCGGATGACGACAGTGTTGTTCATAGAAAATGAGCCTGTTCAGCAACAAGAGTCACTGGCTGATTGCACACAGTCTTTAAAATCCCTCTGAAACATGTCTGCATGTATGAAGTTTGCGTGTGTGCAGAGTGTGTTCCAGACACAGGACTGACCCCCAGACGACTGGTGACCTCTGCAAGACGATGTTTACACAACGCCCCCCTCCCCACAAGCCTCCCAAATGAATCTTAATGACGTTTGGCATTCTTGAAGAGAGATGAGGGGGTTTTCTCTGCCATTTTCTTTTGATTCGATGGGACCGACTCCAACGATCTGGCAACCCTGGGAGCAGAGTGCAAACCAGCCCAGTGGGGAGGAGGGAGGGAGGAGGGACTGTGGGGGGGGGGGTGCTCTCAGCATGACCTCACCACAGGCCGTCATCCTCCCAGCATGCTTTGAAAGGAGCGGAGGTTGGGGGGGGGGCTCTAACTTGAGGGGGGCGCAGAGATTTCTGGCACGGAGGAAGTCCTCTATCATTACCTACTGTACAGTACCACGTCTGGAAATAATACTCCAAAAGAGCGTGTCAGTTAAATGAACACACGAGGGCTGAAAGAGGGTGATTTTAGATGTCTGTTGGAGATAGATGAGGGGGTGGCTGGGATGACACACAACTACTTCCTGAAGGAAGCACCAGGATAACACACAAACACACACACGCGCACAAAGTGATGTGACGACTGGTCCCCATTATTGGAATGTCATCTGACTTCCAGCCTAGCCTCGGGCTACACTCCCTAATTTATCACTAGCTGTGAGTGTGTGTGTGTGTGTGTGTGTGAGGGGGAAGGGGCGGGCCCTCTGTCCGTCTGTATGTGTGTCAGTTCGAGAACGATTATCTCTCAACCCTCGCAGTCCAATACGAGCACTTTAAAAACGGAGAGAGACGTGACCACGACTGCCGCTTATCGACGTCCCCCTTGTCACCGTCTCTCCGTCCTGTGGGAAGGTTTCCCCCGGCGACAACGTTCCCTTGCTGGGTTCTCACACAGCGTGGCGCTACCTCCTCCACGTCCCTATCAGTCTTCCCAGCCCGTTCTCGGCAGGCATCGTGACGCGCCATCCATTTTATCGACAACGAGAGGAAGCGTGCAGAGGCAAGCTGGGATCAAGACCACATGTGCTGGGTAGAATCCACACACACCCCATTAGCATTCCTTTGACGAGACCATTAGACTGCATATTCCAACACACTTCTGTTGGCATCAACTGATGCTGGCTGGCGAATGTGAATATGAGTTATTGATCCGGATTTTCTCCAATCCGATCCCTGCGCGTGTGTGTGTGTGTGTGTGTGACTGCCAGGAATGCATCTAGTAACGCAGTCGAAGAAAGGGTTACCACACACGTGCACACACACACACGCACACACACACACGCAAATCTGACCTTTTCACAATCCTTTTGGCATTTACAACTTGGATGTAAATGCAGAGGGGAAAGAAGGATAGCTCATTATCATAACGATAAGACCTAAAGTTGACCACCAGAGACACAGAAACACTCCCTGGCACCTACCCACGACTGGTATAACAGGGCTAATCAAAGACAGGGGGGGGGTCATTTAACAGCTTGAAAACATTACAATTTCATCCACCGAATGAAATTCTGCTCTTGACATTAAATAACTACCTGTCCGCCACATCCAATATTCACACCGAGCGTCATAACGTTAGTTCTCTCTCTCCCTCTCCCCCCCCCCCCACACACACACACGCGCACACACACACACACACGGCCTTATAGTCCTTCTCAGACACTCATAAACAGCATGGCCTTGAGCAAGAGGTGGAGGGGGGTTGGCGGGGGAGGGGGGGGTTTGAATAAACCAATGACTAACGTCGCTCAAACAAAAGCAGCGAGCAGGAGCATGAAAGATGGGTGAAAATAAAAGGCAAGAGAACAAGGCCCCTGTATGTACTGGGCGGGCAGGGGTGGGGGAGGGGGGAGGGGGGTGGGGGTGGGGCAGGGGGGCATGGGAGGGGGTTGGGGACTCAAGTGGTGGTTGTGGAAGGTGGAGGAGAGAAGGGGAGGAGTGTTGCCTGTCTGAATCAGTTACTGCTTGAAGTCTTCTTTTTTTTCCTCTTTCTTCATAGTGGCAGCCTGCCACAGTGTCACTTGAACGCCCCTTAGACACACACTCACACACACACACACACAACTTGGGCTTGGGAGGGAAGCCACCTGTTTCCACGGCATTGAGTAAGGGGCACCCGCCAACATCAGCCCAAATGTCTCGCTGTGTGTTTCAATAGGAGAGCAAGCCTCGGTAATCATAATACTCATTACAACCTCCCTCCCCCCCACCTCCACCCTCCTACCCTGCCAACAGAGCGTAAGTCTGGGATATCTAACCCCCCCCCCCACTGCCTTCGTTTGACCCCAGTCTGCCTACCCGATTCCCAGTCACCCCCCTGCATGCACGCTGTCTACTCAGCCGGAAAGACAACTCGGCTGTGGCCCCCCCCTCCACCCCTCTTTCAATAAAAACATCTCCATGGCAACGGGTTCAAGCCTTTCTGACCCACATAGGCCCCTACCTTCGTTCACCGTGAGGAGGAGTGGGGGGGGGGGTATTACAGGGTGATATTAGGCGCAATTTTCTGAAGGAAATGGAGGGCCGTCTTGATTTGGAGCGTTGCAAATTGGCCATGGAATATGAACTGCAAAGCTGGCTTTTATTAAAGCTAAACTGAGGAAAAGTGAACAGTCCAAGTGCTCTTAATTGAATTTCTTTTTGAGAATTGGTCAATGCGGCTTTTCAGAAAAGCCTTGAAAAACTGACTGTCTTTGTTGATCTTGGGGGTGTGCTGCTCAAGAGGTCACCTACAACTACAGCTAAACCAGGTCAGAGTCGTATACTTTGAAATGAACTGGAGAAAACAAAGCACTGTTTCCAGTTGAAGCGGTTAACCCAGCGCGTCCTTCTATAAATATGCAAAAGCTTTAGTTTTTAGTTTTTTTCTACTTGTTTTCTCTTGAGTAAGTGCACTTGATGTTGTATAAAATGGGTTTGGGCATAAGAGGTCCAGTCCATGAATAAGTCAGGAGAGTGAACGCATTTCTGCTGCCGCTATGATGAACAACAATACCACAATCAAGTACCCATGCTAACGTTATGGCGCACAAAAGTTAGGCATGCATAGCTGCCCCAATTATCCATGAGACAAACAAAAACAAAAAAGACGGGTGCTATATGGCTATTCTCAGTCATATGCAGTGCAGACGCACTTCAAGGTATTCTGTTTCATTATATTATCTACCTGGTTTGAACACTTCATAGACGTTTGGAGAAACCCCTTGCGCCCATAACTGGAGACGGAAAACACCTACATTTTTTATTTCTATGCGATGTTGTCAGGCCCAACCAACAAGTATTGACATGCAGGTCCAATTCTTCACCAATTATGATTTATCACATACAGTATATCGCTTCTTTTTTTTTTACAGGAATGCAAACAAAACAGGAGTTTTTGTGTCACCCAAGACAATTCTACTGTGGCAGGCTTTTAACCGTCACAATTATGAAGCTTGTGTTGCTGACATCTACACCCTGTTGCTCTCACGGGGTAATTTAAGCTACATTAAAGAATACTTCTGTCCTCATTTCTGTCTCTTGGGCTGGAACTAATAGAGGTTGATGTCTAAGATCGGGGGAAGAAAAGACGCATGGGGACGTAAGGAATTGAGGGACAAGCGTCCAGAGAAAACGAATAGAGGGCACGCAATTGTTTGGTTTGTATTAACGAGTGACATCAGTCTACATGAACGCTGGCCTGCACCTGCTAGGCAGAGCCACACCTTAGTGACACGGTGTAGCCTTCTATACCGAAACTCAGGTTTCGAGTGAGATAACAGAATGTGTAGTCGCGAAAACATATCGAATGACTCATTCACTTACACATTAATGTGCAATCCCGATAATTGTACAGCATAAAAAAAACATTCAAAAGTCGTATGGGGTAAGTAAAAAACCTTGTTGATCACCTGGTAATATGTAACCTTCCGACAGGTGAATACAAAATAAATAAAAGAATTAACGCTGTAGCCTAGATGTTGTTGATTGATTAATGTATTTTCTTACCGTTTATAGTTATTAGCGTGACCACGCTGAGCAGTTTGATGATTTTACAGAAGTCATAATTTCGAGCGTCCTCTCTCGCCATGGTGATTATGGTCCTTGGGATAAAGCCACCACACAGCTTCACCGAAATTTGAAAGAAAACTACACAACGATTGTTGAAAAAATCAATAAACTACTATTATTAAGACTGGTGTCCTTTCCGGTCTCAACTTGACAGAGGACGAATCAAGTTCTCTTTGAAAAACGCTCGAGAAAACGCGTAGGAATATTTGTGTATAAAAAAAAATCCTTAGCAATTTCTTCGAGCGGTTAAGACGGGTGGATGTTTCTTTGGAAAGGTGCTCTCAGACCTTTGACAGTACGCGCGCTTCATAAACTACTTCCAGCCTATCTGTGCTGGGCGCTCCTCTTGGTTGTTCCACCGAAACTGTGTGATCGTGATGTCATCATGTAGCGTCATCCTCCTTCAACATCAAATACTTTGAATGTTTGGGAGACTTGTAAAAAAAAAATCATTTTTTATCTACAGTCTCATTCGCGTGAACTAATCAGTCACCCACGGATACAAATATATTTAAGTTTGACGTGTGGGGAAAACACCTAGTTAGATCTCCATTCATAAACTTAGTGACAATTGGCAAGCACTTATTGTGCAACAGTAGTGTGTGAAAAGTAGGAGCGATGTGTTCAAATCCTGTCATATTGAGGTACAGTATATCAATAATGATGAAAAAATATATAAAAATACGTGGACGTTCATAACTTCCCTCTCCCACAATACTGAAGTGTAGCGAGAGCATCATATGGTTGATTCGTGCGCCCTCTGTAGGTCTCACCATGGAAACCCCCCTTGAATACGAAAGCAGACGTGACCAATAGGATATATATGTCTCAATCAAAAATACCTAAACACGCCACAATCACGTTCACTCCTTGAAATGGGCCTTAAATGGCTCCAGTGTCTAAACTCTTTGTCTTGTTTAAAAGCTAAAGCTCAATAGTGTGTTCCTTGTATTATTATGTTTATTACAGAGAAAACATTTAGAAGCATCGTAACAATTATATTGCCACATTTATGCCCTGGAAAACACAGAAAAATTGATCAAAGGCAATCTAACAGAGCTCTGTATCAGTCCTATCCTAAAGCTAAGCAGGGATTTGGCAGCCCAAGTTTTCGACATCTTCACTCTACTTACCCTTTTCTCTGCCTACGTCTCCCCCCCCCCTAAAAAACCTCGATCCTACACCTCTCTTTTTTAAAACAGACTTCCTCAAACTGTTTGCACGTCTTCAAAAAATTCCACATTCCCCACCTTTCCCTCTACCCTAGCTCTCTAGTCCTCACTCATCTGCACTGTTCAATATTCATTTCGCTCGTATTCTTCATGGCCTTGGCCCTTAGACTTTCACCTCCCCGTCCGCAAACCTATCCTCAGTATCGCTCTCTTCTCTGCCTACATGTCGTATATTTCTCCCCTTTCCTCTCGTGTCCTTTCCTCGCTTCATCCTACTTCTTCTTCATGACCCGAACTTCACGTTCATCCAGCCCCCCCCCCCCCCGTCCCTTCTCTCCCTGTCTACTCCTATCCCTCTCCCTCTCCCTTTGTTTTCCTTTTCTTTGTCCACTCGTCCTTCACTTCCCTCACTTCCTTTTTTCACTCTCTCTTTCTTCCCTCGCCCTATCCTCAAGCTGCCTCGGCTTCTGAAGCCATAATGAAGGCCATAGTTAGAAGATATTAGCTTTTTTGGCAGCAGATTCATTAAGCAGAATCAGGGCTTATGGTGATTATTTACCCATAGGGGAGTGGCGGGACAGGATCAGCACTAGGTTCTCTCTCTCTCTCTCTCTCTCTCTCTCTCTCTCTCTCTCTCTCTCTCTCTCTCTCTCTCTCTCTCTCTCTCTCTCTCTCTCTCTCTCTCTCTCTCTCTCTCTCTCTCTCTCTCTCTCTCTCTCTCTCTCTCTCTCTCTCTCTCTCTCTCTCTCTCTCTCTCTCTCTCTCTCTCTCTCTCGCTGCCACCAGCCAAAGGCTTCTTTGAAGTCATCTGTCCTCACTATGTGCTCACAATTTCTTTTTCTCTCCGTCTTTCTGTCTTTACATCTCTGGTTTCTCTTATCCCGCTGTCTCTGAACTCTACTGCTCTCTGTCTCTACCCCTCTCGCGGTTCCTCGCTCTCTCACACACACACACACTTTCCCCTCTCATTCTCACCCGCTCTCTGTCTCTCACTCCCCCCTCTCTCTTTCTTTCTCTCTCTCACAATTTTTCTCCCAATTCTTCAGTCTCTGTTCCTCCTTTACACCCACTACACAGCATATAGCTTAAATTAGCTGCCCCCCCTCCCCATCGCTCCCTCTCTCTCCCTACCGCCCCCGTTCGCCCAGTGGTAATTAAGAGTTGATCTGTAATAGCGCTCAGAGGAGCTGATAATACCTTTAGCTTAATTAAAGACATTTATGGGATGTAAAGACATGTAGCCCTGGGGTTGCTGCTCTCCCACACAAACTCCTCCTTGCTTTTTCTCTCTCAGACGTTTTTCTGCAAACCCAAGACACCGACACTCCTTGTCTGGTCTTATCTTTCTAACTCCAGCTCACTTACACACATACATGAATGTACGCTGTATTTTCTGTACCGAGGCCACATTTTCCCTTATCTCTCTGAGAAACTTTCTTCCCTCTCTCATCGGCCCCGTGAAGAGAATGTCGAGTACGCTGTAAGGGAATGTTCCAGAGCACGTTGCAAGAGTTGATGTGGGAAGGCTGACTCCTAATTGTTTATCAGGCTCACACAGAGCAGTAGTCAGTGACTGTCTTCACAGCCTTATCCTGCTGATTGTCTACATTTTGGCCATGTCACATCCTGTTTGAGGCCTGGGCGCGTACACACAGCCCCTATTAATATCATTTAAATTCAAAAGAGGTGTTAGAAAAGTGTGTGTATGTTGTGGAGAGGAGCAGGGAGTGCCGGGGTGTGAAGATACCGTGTCGGACTGACTGATTGGAAAACGGATCTCCGCTGAATGATGGCGTTTGTGTTTCTGATCTTCTCTCTCCTTTCTTCTTCCTCGGTGACCCTCATCACTCATTCCGACACCACCACCACTCGAGGTAAGGAGGTTTCAACTTATTGACAGAATTCTCTTGGAAAAACAACAAACTGTCCTTCCCTCGTACAAGGCGTTTGTCTCTGCGATGGCTCGTGCTCAATTGATCCGGCGGTCGGGTTCGACATCAAAACGAGCGTATGTCAGATTCATTAAGAATGAATGTGAATGTAGCTCAATGCCATTGTGGATTCCTTTGCCCTTTGAGAGGATTAAGTCAAGGGTGCACCAGTCATCACGGCTGCCTAGCTTTCATATCTCCTTGGCCCTTAATTGGCCAATTCACTCTATTGATCAGCCTAGAGAGCCAGCACACTGGCTTCTCCAGATCTGAATCAGCCACTGATTAACAAGGAAGGGTGAAAGACATTCCTAATAATGTGCCAAGTCTAGTTCTCCTCTCCTACACCCTGTCACTAATACCTCCGACTGGTCCGACTCGCTAGTTACACTAATAGTGGCTTTCCTGCTGTTCACCTCTGAGCAAACGTGAAGGAATCTACAGAATGTTCCCTTTCTTTGTCAGGGTCCTAGGCAACACGTCTGATGTTTGCTTCCGTTTTGTGTTTTCGTCGGGTTTTCCCTCTCTCCCTCCAGACAACGACTGGAACGATGTTGTCCTGGCAACGGTGGGCGAGCCGGTCACCTTGACCTGCGTTGATTGGTCAGTCCGAGGCACGGTGAAAATCAATTGGATGGTGAAGTCTCCAGGGGTGGACCAATGGAAACTGGTCCTCTCTGCCAACGAAAGACAAGAATTCTCGGGCGGCTCTTCCAGGACCTCGATGCGATTGGCTGACCCAAACTTTGCAGACACGGGGAACTTCTCGCTTTACTTTGTTCCTGAGAGGCAGGATGTTGGACGCTACAGCTGTCTCATCGAGGGACAGAAGAAGACACTGAAGCAGAGGATCATCCTCCTGGCCATCCTCACAGGTACCGGACACACGCACACTGGACGACAGTACAGGCGACCCCCGACAACGTTAACACTGATCACGTCGCCATGCCTGTGTTTTGTATGCTTCAAGGCTCATTGACGTTAAGACCGGGCGCTGTTTACCTTCTCAACGCACTGTAACAGTAGATCATTCTCTCACCCTCGTCTTGTCCACCTCTCGTATTCTGTTCTCACGAAAGTCACCGCCACCCCCTCAAACCCGGTCCCCCAGCACAGCATCCTGCGCCTGATAATGGAAGCCGACCCCGTCTTTGCCGTCTCCATGGTTACCTGGCAGTCTCCCGGCGGCAGCCCCTTGCGGACGGAAACCGTTGCCGCGTCGAGGGCGGTGGTCGCCAAGCTGCCGCAGGTCATCACCCTGGACAACGGGGTGTACGTGTGTGTGGTGCGCCCCAGGGGCAACAGCAGCACCCCGGTCTTCAGGTTCCCTGTTGATGTCACCATGGACGGTGAGAATAATGGACTGTTTGACAGGAAGATGGGTAGAGCGGGGGGGGGGGGGGGGGAGGTTTGGGGGGAGGGGGGCTGGGGGGGTGGGGGGAGGAAGAGTGACAGGTACTGTGTTGTGACGGTTTTATCTCTGCGCAGGAAATTGCCTATGAATGCTCCCTGGTTATTCAGGAGTTCTGTTATTGACGTATTCAATTTGTTTATCCTCGTGTCTCCCTCTCCTCTTCCTCTCGCTCCGTCCCGCTCTCCCTCAGCATCAAAGGTGTACTCGTTTACAGATATAAAACACGGTGAGTGACTTCACAGCACAAACATTACCTCAAAACTCCTCTGTCAGCGAACCTCGGATCAAACAGCCAATTGTAAACCTACGGCGGGAAGGAACTCGCCGGAAATAAGAACATAATCCTTTCTGTTGTTCATCGCTCTCTCTTTCTCTCTGTCTCTCTCTCTCTTTCTCTCACCCTCTCCCTCACACCCCCCTCCTCTCATCCGCATTCCTCCTCAATCATCATCCCCCTGTCAATACATCCCCTTATCTACCCATCCACCTCTCTTCATATCTCTTCCTGGCTCTACCAGCCGAGCAAATCTCCACAGCCTGCCTCTCCCAGAGTGCCTTCCCCCTGCCCTGCCCTCCTGTCCAGGGAGACTATGTCCTGGTGTACTGGCAGCCCCCAGACTCCAGGAGAGCCACGGACATGAAGCTGTTGTTCTTGTATGACCGCTGGAGGGGCCGTACCAAACAGGAGAAGCCCCAGTTACAGCTGGCCGGGTCTCCGGAGGGGGGGGGGTTCTCCTTCCGGCTGACCCCAGGGGGGGTCAAGGATGGTGGGCTCTACTGCTGCGAGGTGTTCTCCAACGACAATGTCTTCAGCCAGAGGACTATGCTCAGCGTGTTGAAAGGTAGGAGGTGGGAGGAGGAGGCGAGGAGGAGGGAGGAGGGAGGAGGGAGGAGGGAGGAGGGAGGAGGGAGGAGGGAGGAGGGAGGAGGGAGGAGGAGAAGGTTAGGTGGAGGGTTGGAAGAAAGGGGACAGGTTGCTGAAGGGAGGGGAAGGAGAGGTAGGATTTAAAGGAAGGATGATGTTGGCAAATTCCAGGCTGGTGGTGAAAGATTCTAACATGCCCCTTCTTATGAATATCGTGGCTCTGAGTCGATGGCAGCCAATTGCTTCAATTCCGTTCATTTCTTTAAAAGGTTTGATAAACGACAATGATTGACGATATTCTGAAGATTGTGGAACCTCACCAAGGATGCCCCCACCACCACCACCACCACTACCACCACACACAGCCACACAAACACTCACACACACACACAAACACACACACATCCAAACAGCTCCCAGCCGTCCGTCTCCCAGGCCTTGGAAGGCTTTACTAATCACAGCCCCTCTGGCATCCATCACAGCTGCCCAGACATGACCAGTCGATCTGTCACTGTCACCCTGCTTCACACGTCTGTATCCCACACACACACACACACACGCACACTTTGGGACGCATATATTTTTACCCCACGTCATAATGAGTCTCATTATGTGTGATTATACCTGCCGCCCTCCTGCCTGGACTGTAGGTGGCCCACTCTGATCACTCTAATCAGGGCAGAGGTGTGTGTGTGTGTGTGGGGGTTTGTGGTGTGGCAGAAAGGTGTCTGTGTGTGTGTGTGTAGGTGTGTGTGTGTTTCCACGTGTGTTTTATGTGCATGTTTGTGTGTTTGCATACGGCTGTGGGACTTGATTACATCCAGATGGATTCTCATTTGGGCTTGATGAGACACCAAACATCCGTCACAGTCATCCAAAGCATTAGCTGCACCTTTCTTTAATGAATATATATTATTTTGACCCCTCTCCGATTTGCTCATTGTTTTGTTATTTTGTCCAACCCCTCCCCCCTTTCTCTCCCTACCCTCTATCTCTCCTTGCCCACTTTCAAATCCCTCCATTCCTCTCCACTTTATTACCGTACGCCTCTCCCTCTGTTGTGCACTCCCTCTCTCCTCTCGCTGTTGTCCTCCATTTCTGCTTTCTTCCTCCCCCTCTCCTCCTGCCAAACACCATCCCTCCCCTCCCCAATTATCACCCCCCCCCCCCTTCTTCACTATCGTTCTTCTCGTTCGCCCTTCCAGTTACAGCCACCACTTCTTCCACCTCCCTGGTGCTGCTCTGCCAGTATTCTGTGCTGTCCCAGGTCAAGAAGGCTGGCTGGAGCCACCGTGACCCGAACCGCAGGCTGGTGTCCAGCTCTTCCTATCCTGGCAGCCTCTCTACCACAGTCCCTCTGCCGGCCAATGAGAACTCGTCAGGAGACTATACCTGCACCCTGCAGCTGAAGAACGGACAGACGTTCAGAGCGTCCTACACCGTCACACTGCCCCCTAAAGGTGGGAGGAATCTTTTTAAAATAGCGTCCCACACTTGTTTTCTCTCTCACTCTGTCTCTCTCTCTCTTTTATCCCTCCCTCTCTCTCTCTCTCTGTCTCTCTTTCTCTCTCTGTCTCTCTCTCCCTCTTTCTCTCTCCCTCAGGTTTTTCAGTCTGTGCGTGGTTGTCGTGGATACCGGGACACAGCTCTGTGGTCACGGTGTAGCCTTCAGTTACGCTGTCTGTCTGGCTGCCTTCGATGCATTGGGTGACAATGACATCAGCCTTGGTTCAGTGAGGGGACATTTTGGTGTCTGGTGTCTGAGGTCGTAGTTCATCTGTTATATCTACAGGTCAAGGTTGGAGAAAGGTTCATGAGCCAAGTCTTCATTTTAAAGCCAATGGCAAAGGAACATTTACAGATTCCTCATTAAATAACAATTTAAAACTTCTCATGCTAGTTTCTCTTTCTCTTTCAGTATCTTTCTCTGTCTTTCTTTGTCTCTCTCCTTCTCGCTCTCTCCCTCTCTCACTCTCTCTCTATTGCTTTCTCCTTCCCTCTCTCTCCTCACCTCTCCTCGGAACACCTACACCGACGGAGGTTGAACATCATTAGCGCGGGCGGGGTACTGCAGCTACTGGGTGTAAATTATTCAGGCTTATTGTCAGTAGGCAGCACACGCGAAACCTGACATCTGAATGGATCTGTGTGCAGTGATGAGCTCACTCACAGCCCCGCCATACATCACGGGGGCTGAGGAGGGGCCCTCATGACACCCGCTCATGCCCACGTTAGAGTAATGGCTATGTTGATGGGAGCAAGGCAGCATGGGTGAGACATCTGTTGGGTCTCATCGGAAAAGCTTGATTGGACGCTCCTTCAGACGTCTCATTTAGTCGGTATGGTTCAGCTGCGGCTGAGGACGCGAGCGGCGTTCGCTGAACGGTGCACAGCTTGCTAACCTAAAGAGGTTGGCGTGGGCTGTAACTGCAATAGTGCGCACAGGTGATAGAAAGCAAAAGAGTGGTCTGACTTTCCTGGCTTGTGAGGAAATCATTTTTCCCCCCCACCCCCCATTCAGCCATTTGCGATGCCGTCTGGACTACTGCGGTGATCCGTGTTGAGTAGCCTCTGATTTTACTGAGCATTCCGGCATCTCTATTTAAATATATTTTTTATATTTGAATGCACTCAGACATCCTCCTCCACAATCACACAGATACAAATCACCCTCGCAGAAGATGAGAAGGGGGGGAGGAGGAGGAGGAGGAGCAGGAGGAGGAGGAGGAGGAGGGGGAAGAGGAGGAGGAGGGGGAGAGGAAGAAGGGCATGCGGCATGATGATGGAGGGAAGGAGGGAGTAAGGGCGGGAAACAGGGAAGAGAGGGGGAAAATGCACGCGAAAGGACTGGTATTTATTTATCGCTTTGCTGCACGCAATTACCATAATTCGTTTGTTCAACCTGGAATGGAGAACAGTATAGGGGTCAGGCTGGGGGTCAACCCTTACCACAAGCACTCCATCAGGTCCCTCTCAACACCTTCCCACTGGTCAATGACACCCATCAAGGCACATAGTGATTGATCTTTTTGAAGCGTGCTCCGAGTGTTGGCAGGCAGGGCAAGGTGAAGATGGAAGGCCGACAGCTAGAACAACAAAGAAGCAGAAGTTGATCTGTTGTGATGTGGCTCTGACTATCTCCCCGGATCTCTCAAAAAAGAGTCTCTTGACTTCAGATTTGGAAAATAAAATGAACAACACACACACAGAAAGAATAATTCATTCACAAAGTATAAATATTTGTTCTCCTAAGAGGCATATTTACTTCAAAAATAGCTTTACTTAACCAGTTTCCTTTGCTCACTTGGGCTGGGTGGCTGGCAGTGCTTATGAAGCAGGTACTGTGGTCTCCGTGGTAACTAACACCTCCCACTCATCTCCAATGTTTCTCTGTGGCTGTTTGCATAAATGATGTCACCCCACCGCGCGCAAGATAACACTGCACACATGACAGTACAACTCCATACTGTGTGTGCAGCCCGCACTGTTTACAAAAGGGGGATTTGACAAGGAGAGGATGAGCTAAATACTTATGCAGTACATACCTACGCCATGCACTACACAAGTTGCACTAGATTCGATCAACTGCCGAAGATCAGATATGACCAACTGTCTATGTATGACCTGACTTCAGTCAACCCCAGACGATCATTATTGTAACAGGTCGACTCGGCTTAGAGGATCAAGGGTTCGACAACAATGAATCTATACAACGCATAAACGTAACTACTTCGGCGATCAGTGCACGTTATTCTTCAGATACACGTCTACTGAACTGGCAGAAGTTTTTGCGAAGCCGGATCAATTCCACTCAGACAAGATGATTTATTGAAAATTAATTGGCTTTTTTCACTCGTCATTCGCCCTACAAGACAGCGGTTCTCTCTTGGGTCGGTAAAACCTGATGATCGAATCCAATTCAGTTTCTTCTGACCGAGACCAGGAAAATACAAGCCTTAGCTACTCGTGTCTGCGCAACATGACACATCAGTGTGAACCCCAGGAGGGGCCTTATGTAAGAGATCAATGAGAGCGAGCCCCCCCCTCCAGGTCTGACTAAAGGGCAGGGCTGCCCCCTTCTGGAGGATGTAGGCTATAGCCCTGCACTGACGGTTCCAACCATTAATTGTTATTTCATGTGTTGAATTAACACTAGGTAAACTCTTTGCAACACTGTCATGCTCTCACTCTTGCTCTTTTAGACAGCAACAGCGTGTCCACCCCCTCCCTCCTTCCCTCCCTCTCCGCTTTATTACTCCTGGTGCCCCTGGTTGCTGCGGTTGCCGTTGTGTTGCTATGGAGACAGGGCCAAATCACTCGCCGCCGCGGTAAGTCTTCCGGCGCTCTCTTTTTTGATATGCCTTTGTGTTCTCTCCATCTTCGGACCTGTCAAGTAATGTGAAGGATCTGGGCCATGACATACTCAGAGGTCGATGCAGTGAATCAGGCCCCTCACTGTGTAGACTTGTGTGTGTGTTTTGTGTGTGTCTCTCTCCAGGTATTGAGCAGTCTCTCTCTCACTACTCTGGAGAAGTGGAGAACATCTATGAGAACCCCGAGGACATTAGACAGGTGATGGATTTATATGTTTTGAACGTCTCAATATTCTCTGATGCACCTCCCTCCTCTCCTCTGCCCTCGTTCCTCCTCTTACCCACTCCTCGTCTCCTCCCTCCTAAGAATCTCTCTTCCCTTTCTCTTTTCTGTTCTCTCCCTCTCTGTCTCTCTCTCCTTCTCTCTCTCTCTCTCTCTGTCTGTCTCTCTCTCCTCTCTCTCTCTCTCTCCCTCTCTCTCTCTCTCTCTCTCTCTCTCTCTCTCTCTCTCTCTCTCTCTCTCTCTCTCTCTCTCCCCCCCCCCCCTCTCTCTCTCTCTCTCCCCCTCTCTCTCTCTCCCTCTCTCTCTCTCTCCCCCCTCTCTCTCCCTTCTCTCTCTCTCTCTCTCTCTCTCTCTCTCTCTCTCTGTCAGGCAGGGTTTATTAAGCCTGTTCTTCCTCTGCTCCTCCTCTCCTTGCAGACTTCTCCCCAGGGTTCAGTCTACATGGTGAGTTATTGTCCCATCCCAGACGCAGGGGCGTTCCATTGGGTGTTTGCCTGTGTGTGTGTTTGTGTGTGTGTGTGTTTGCGTGTCCTCACACAGAACCCTCTCTTGGCTGTCAGCAGCCCCCCCCCCCCATACCATCACTCAGCCCTCCCTCAGACTAACCCGCCAGTTCTCAACTGTCAGCCTTACATTAGTGATATTAACAAATCAATCGCATCACACCCAGGACAGATATAAATCTTGGATGACCACCATGGATCTTTTCCCTCCCCCCCCCTCCTTTTTGCACCTTCTTTATTTATTTCTACCCCTTCATCCCTCCCCTGTCCCCCCCCCCCTTCTCCTCCCCTTCTCAGGACTTGAAGCCCATAGAGGAGATTGAGGTCTATAAGGAATTGAATCGGTAAGAAAACACCCCTAGGCTATTGTGTGTGAGTGTGTGTGTGTGTCTGTGTGAGAGAGTGTGTGTGTGTGTGTACATGCTGTTTTGTCTCTGTTTCCCATCTGCCCTTCACAGGCCGACTCACATCCACCCATCACACATCATTTCTAACACTGTCGCTGTTGAGCAGTGCACTGACAGGGTTAGGGTTAGGGTGCTTTTGTTGTGTAGCCTTGCTGTTCCCAAGGTGTGCTGTGTATGTGAATGACAGAAAAGAAAAGGGGCTAAAGGTTTCTGTGTGTTTTCATTTCAGATACGATCAGTGCCATTGAATGTACGGCCCTATCCACCTGGAAATAACACTCAACTGTCAAATTCTCAGATTCAAGGGAACAGCTTTCCCTCTCTCTTGTTCAGTCAGTGCAGCCTCAACTAACATAAAGATGTATTCAATACTTAAGCCTGTATTGGCTTGGTTAGTATTATTTTACATTTGCTGTATTTCATCATCTGCCAGTACCAATAATTACATATCAACTACATTAAAATACATTCTGTCCTTGTTTTTCATGTATGTATGTATTCCATATAATAAATGGGTTAAAAAGACGACTGGCGTTAATTTATGAAATTGTGATTCCGCATTACCCATACGCCTTTACGTTGTAATGTTTTGGTCGTGTAGGCTTCCGTAGTTATCCCTTGGTGGAAGAATGGCCGGTTGGATGTGGCTTCGATGTCTTTTTGGGCCTAATTTGCAGCGAATTCATCGTTCACCGGAACAGTCCCGACCCGAGGGCAGAGCGGGGAGGAGGGTATGGCCGTGTCAATATTTGCATTTAGTTGTGACCGTTAGATAGTGCTGGAGAAACACATATGAATGATTTTGCTGCGCAATGTTATCGCTGGCACGCAGGGCCAGGAAGTGTCAATGCGTGATATTGAAGTACTGCTGTCAGTGTCACAGTCAGACTCAGAGAAACGATCGGCTGAATGAGAGAATTTTAATGGCAGCATTTGGTTCGTTATTATTTTAGCTAGCCACAACCCATATGTTAAGTCACCGTCTGACTACAAGTTTGGTTGCTTATATATGCTAACCAGCCAGTTATAGCTGTTAACATTAGCTCTATTTTTATTTAGCTAGCTAGCTCGTGCTAGCTTACGTAAGAGTGAAGCAAGTTAACGAAACGATGCTAATAGCAATTAGATATCTCAATCTCGCAAATATTATGTCTGTGATTTGTGTCTGTACTACAAACGGTACGTACTAAGCTTGCTTGAGTAACACACAGGAATATGTAAAATCATCCTCGTCAATAATTCCAGGGATGGAACTACAATCCCAAGAGTCTGGAAAAACACACCGACAGCATCATCGGTTGGGTCAGTATGACAGCTTACTGTGTTCACTTATTACCAGCTAAGTCAACACATGCTAATTGTACTTCAGATTCCAACCGCTATCTGTCGTCACCTTGTATTTGTGTTCCTTGCAGGCTTCAGCTCTGTGGTCTCTATCCTACTACACCTCCCCAATCCTCCTCTGCTATCTCTACAGGAAAGGTACCGTGTGTGTCTGTGTGTTGGTGTGCAGAAATAGATGATAAGCTTGGCTAGCGACGCTGTCCGAGTCCGCGGGCATCATCATTTATATTGGGTAATCACATGATGACTAATGCCCTAATGCTATTATATATGAAAAGATCCTGTTGGGTTGAGGCTGCATCTGGCAGACAGCTGAAAGTGGACTGTTGTAATTCACTCACAAGAGCACAGGATAGTTTGACGAGTGTGTGAATGGTACATTCATATTTATGTTATTATACTGGTACTTCTGTGTCCTGTATCTACATGTGTGTGTGTGTGAAACTGTGTGTGAGTTCAACACTTTCTGCGAATGTTTTTCAGGGTACATCTGTAGCAGTAAGCTGGTGCCAGTCAGTCAGTATGTGGGAACTGTGCTGGTGTGTCTGCTGGGAGTCGCCTGTTTGAGAGGTGAGACGTCGACAGTCATTGAGGCTTTGCATACAGACTCTGTTAGCTGTTTGGGCTTGTGTTGTGATATCTGGTGAAAATGACTTGTGTTTTGCATGCGTGTGTCTGCAGTGGTGGATGTACAGGACCTGGGGGACTCTGTGTCCTGTAAGCTGGGGGCTCACCAGGCACGCTAACGACACCCTCGAGGCATTTAATGAACCGAGTTTCTCTATTCTTTCTCCATCTCTCTCTCTCTCTCTCTCTCTCTCATTTCTCTATCTTTCCCTCTCTCCCCTCTCTCCCTCTCCCTCTCTCCCTCTCCCTCTCTCTAATTTCTTCTCTCTCAGGTTGGGGCCGATGGAGGAATAATGAGTACGTCCAGTTCCTGTCCATTCTGGAGGAAACCAGGAAGAACCACACTCCTAGCAACAAGGTGAAGACAACAGGATTGTGTTTATCAGACGGTTTCATTTTATAATGACCACTAGAATTATACATCACTGGTGTAGATTGTTTGCTATGATCTTTTTCATACCCCCCCCCCCCCCCAAAGTCATTTCTTTAGGAGTATGCAACAGAGGTTGAGGCCTTCCACCTAATTCGTCTGATTTGAAGTGCTCCCTCTTCCCTCTCTGCAGAAGAAACTGAGGTCTTACGACTTTGACTTCTCTCACTGGCCTGCAGACTTCAGCTGGAACGAAGTCAGCAACCCGTGAGTTGTGAGCGTGTGTTTGAGCACGAATGTGTGTGTCTCGTAGCGTACAGGAGCCACTAGGAGTCTTCGTAATAACGTTTGTGTGTGTGATAGGAAGCTGTCGAAGGCTGGAGTGTCTTTGCTGAAGCCAGAGCCCAGGCTGAGAGGAGCAGCAGATAGTATCCTCAACTCTGTACGGACTCTTCCATGTCACATCGTCAGGTAATGATGCTGCTCTGCCCGCTACTACAGAAGTCACGCAGGAACAGGACTTTCGAAAACACAAACTCCATGCACTGTAGAACTCTTATCTCTATCTTACGACACCTTACAAATCTTTATCCCTGTAGTATTGTGTGTTATATCAATTTTCTGTTCTCCCTCCCTCTCTATCTATCTATCTCTCTCTCTGTCTCCCTCTGTCTCCCTCTGTCTCTCTCTCTCCGTCTCTCTCTGTCTTTCTCTGTCTCTCTCTCCGTCTCTCTCTGTCTCTCTCTCTCCGTCTCTCTCTGTCTCTCTCTCTCCGTCCCTCTCTGTCTGTCTCTCTCCGTCCCTCTCTCTCTGTCTCCCTCTGTCTCCCTCTGTCTCTCTCTCTCCGTCTCTCTCTGTCTTTCTCTGTCTCTCTCTCCGTCTCTCTCTGTCTCTCTCTCTCCGTCCCTCTCTGTCTGTCTCTCTCCGTCCCTCTCTGTCTGTCTCTTCTTCTCGTCTCCCCTCTTCAGTTTTCTCATCACCCACTCTTTTGGGAGGAGGATGCTGTACCCAGGGTCAGTGGGGTTACTGCAGAAGGCCATGAGGCCCATGCTACAGCAGGGCCAAGCTAGGCTCATAGAGGAGGTGAGAAACACACACACACACACACACACGACTCATAGGGTGAAACACAACCAGTTGAGTATCTGAATCAGTGTAGATTTTAACTGCACAAAGCGCCAGCTGGCTTGGACGTGATGAGACCTGTGCATGTGAAGTCTCCGGGTGTGTGTGTCACCTGTCGCCGTGCAGTTTGATGGCCAGCGCAACAAGCTGGTGGCATGTGACGGGAACGAGATCGACACCATGTTTGTGGACCGCAGGAGGGAAGGGGGACGGAACGCTCAGACCCTGGTGAGGAGGGAGGGGGGAGGGATGGAGGGAGGGGGGAAGGGGGAAGGAGGGGGGACGGAGGGAGGGGTGGAGGGAGGGGGGAAGGAGGGGGGACGGAGGGAGGGAGGGGGTGGGGAAGGAGGGAGGGAGGGGGGCCGGAGGGATGGAGGGAGGGGGGAAGGAGGGGTGGAGGGAGGGAGGGGGAAGGAGGGGGGACGGAGGGAGGGAGGGGTGGAGGGAGGGAGGGGGGACGGAGGGAGGGAGGGGGGACGGAGGGGTGGAGGGAGGGAGGGGGACGGAGGAGGGGGGACGAAGGGAGGGAGGGGGAAGGAGGGGGGACGGAGGGAGGGAGGGGTGGAGGGAGGGGGGACGGAGGGAGGGAGGGGGGAAGGAGGGGGGACGGAGGGGTGGAGGGAGGGAGGGGGGGGGAAGGAGGGGGGACGGAACGCTCAGACCCTGGTGAGGAGCTGGGGGAGGGGGGGGTTAGGGAGGGATGCTGAGGAATGAGCCAGGTCTGTACAAGTCGAAGTTATTTAGATTCTCCACTATACAAAACAGGAGCTTACATGTCAGAATGAAAGTACAAATGTATGTGCATGTAAAAACAAAGGCTGAAGTACGTTCCCCTGTGCTGCAGGTCATCTGCTGTGAGGGGAATGCAGGTTTCTACGAGGTGGGATGCATGAACACACCACTGGAAGGTAAACTGTTTGTGTATGGATACGGTCTGGTTTGAATGCAGCAGTCTGTCAGCCATAGTGTGTGTGTGTGTGTGTCATACGCTGCGGTCTGGTTTGAATGCAGCAGTCTGTCAGCCATAGTGTGTGTGTGTGTGTGTGTGTGTGTCATACGCTGCGGTCTGTGTCCCCCTCTGCTGTAGGGGGATACTCAGTACTGGGATGGAATCACCCCGGCTTTGCTGGCAGCACGGTGAGAGTCCCCTGTGTGCTAACCCTCACCACAGATCAGACTGTGCTGCCTCTGGAACTCCTCAAGAAACTCTGTTTCTCTCTCCCTCTCTTTCTCTCTCTTTCTCTCTCTCTCTGTCTCCCTCCCTCCCTCTCTCCCTCTCTCCTCTCTCTGTCTGCTTCTCTCTCTCTGTCTGCATCCCTCCCTCCCTCCCTCCCTCCCTCCCTCCCTCCCTCCCTCCCTCCCTCCCTCTCTCTCTGCCTCCCTCCCTCTCTCTCTCTCTCTCTCTCTCTCTCTCTCCCTCTGTTTCTCAGGGAGTCCCCTTCCCCCAGAACGAGGCCAATGCCATGGACGTGGTCGTCCAGTTTGCGATGCACAAGCTGGGCTTCCAGGTCGGCGACATCATCGTGTACGCCTGGTCCATCGGCGGATTCACAGGTACCGACGCTGGGCCGCGCTATAGAGAGGAAGTGACCTCGTAGGGCGGGCGATGGTAAAAGAGCTGATGTCGCAATCCCTAATCTGTTCTCTGGTCCTCCTGTCTGGCAGCCAGCTGGGCAGCCATGTCCTACCCAGAGATTCAGGCCCTGGTGTTGGACGCCTCCTTCGACGACCTTCTTCCCCTTGCCCTCAAGGTCATGCCCGACAGCTGGAGTGAGTCATAGGCCATCCCTTTGGCATGGTATCAGGACCATTTTCTTGTTAAATGCGTGTGAATGTGGATCTTTATATCTAAATCTAAACGTGCATTTGTCATTAACCCCTATCGTGCCTGATCTATTTATACTTTTTGTTTCGTCAGGGCCACTGGTGACACACACAGTCAGACAGTACATGAACTTAAACAACGCAGATCAAGTTTGCAAGTGAGTGCTGTTTTTCTATTGGATCTGCACGATGCTACCCGTCCACGCGCTGCTGCGACGCTCGCGTCGTCGCCGTGGAAACGCTGTCCCGCGTGGTTCCGTGTGTCGTTGATGTTCTGTGTTCTGTATCAGGTACCAGGGACCGGTGCTCCTGATCCGGAGAACCAGGGACGAGATCATCACCACCACGTGAGTCATCCGTACCATCCCTCCGGTAACCGTCTCTCCGGTAACCGTCTCTCCGGTAACCGTCTCTCCGGTAACCGTCCCTCCGGTAACCGTCTCTCCGGTAACTCTGCTCTCAGAAGCATCCAGCTGCCGCTGAATGACGTGAGTTTTGTGTTTCAGGGGCCCAGAGGACATCATGTCTAACCGAGGAAACGACCTCCTGCTCAGACTGCTCCAGTTCAGGTGTGTACCGCCTCGCTCTGACCGCCTCGCTCTGACCGCCTCGCTCTGACCGCCTCGCTCTGACCGCCTCGCTCTGACCGCCTCGCTCTGACCTACCGCCTCGCTATGACCTACCGCCTCGCTATGACCGCCTCGCTCTGACCGCCTCGCTCTGACCTACCGCCTCGCTCTGACCTACCGCCTCGCTCTGACCTACCGCCTCGCTCTGACCGCCTCGCTCTGACCGCCTCGCTCTGACCTACCGCCTCGCTCTGACCTACCGCCTCGCTATGACCGCCTCGCTCTGACCTACCGCCTCGCTCTGACCTACCGCCTCGCTATGACCGCCTCGCTCTGACCGCCTCGCTCTGACCGCCTCGCCTCGCTCTGACCGCCTCGCCTCGCTCTGACCGCCTCGCCTCGCTGACCGCCTCGCCTCGCTCTGACCGCCTCGCTTTGACCGCCTCGCCTCGCTCTGACCGCCTCGCCTCGCTCTGACCGCCTCGCCTCGCTGACCGCCTCGCCTCGCTCTGACCGCCTCGCTTTGACCGCCTCGCTCTGACCTACCGCCTCGCTCTTACCTACCGCCTCGCTCTGACCGCCTCGCTCTGACCGCCTCGCTTTGACCGCCTCGCTTTGACCGCCTCGCTTTGACCGCCTCGCTCTGACCTACCGCCTCGCTCTGACCGCCCCGCTATGACCGCCTCGCTCTGACCGCCTCGCTTTGACCGCCTCGCTTTGACCGCCTCGCTCTGACCTACCGCCTCGCTCTGACCGCCCCGCTATGACCGCTTCGCTCTGACCGCCTCGCTTTGACCGCCTCGCTCTGACCGCCTCGCTCTGACCGCCACGCCTCGCTCTGACCGCCTCGCTCTGACCGCCTCGCCTCGCTCTGACCGCCTCGCCTCGCTCTGACCGCCTCGCTCTGACCGCCTCGCTCTGACCGCCTCGCTCTGACCTACCGCCTCGCTATGACCTACCGCCTCGCTATGACCGCCTCGCTCTGACCGCCTCGCTCTGACCGCCTCGCTCTGACCTACCGCCTCGCTCTGACCGCCTCGCTCTGACCGCCTCGCTCTGACCTACCGCCTCGCTCTGACCTACCGCCTCGCTATGACCGCCTCGCTCTGACCTACCGCCTCGCTCTGACCTACCGCCTCGCTCTGACCTACCGCCTCGCTCTGACCGCCTCGCTCTGACCGCCTCGCCTCGCTCTGACCGCCTCGCCTCGCTCTGACCGCCTCGCCTCGCTGACCGCCTCGCCTCGCTCTGACCGCCTCGCTTTGACCGCCTCGCTCTGACCTACCGCCTCGCTCTTACCTACCGCCTCGCTCTGACCGCCTCGCTCTGACCGCTTCGCTTTGACCGCCTCGCTTTGACCGCCTCGCTCTGACCTACCGCCTCGCTCTGACCGCCCCGCTATGACCGCCTCGCTCTGACCGCCTCGCTTTGACCGCCTCGCTCTGACCGCCTCGCTCTGACCTACTGCCTCGCTCTGACCTACCGCCTCGCTCTGACCCCCCACGATGACCGCTTCGCTCTGACCGCCTCGCTTTGACCGCCTCGCTCTGACCGCCTCGCTCTGACCGCCACGCCTCGCTCTGACCGCCTCGCTCTGACCGCCTCGCCTCGCTCTGACCGCCTCGCTCTGACCACCCCGCTCTGACCGCCTTGCTCTGACCGCCTCGCCTCGCTCTGACCGCCTCGCTCTGACCTACCGCCTCGCTCTGACCGCCTCGCTCTGACCGCCTCGCTCTGACCGCCCCGCTCTGACCGCCTCGCGTAACGGACACAAGGATGTTTCCTCACCATGTCACTCCCCCCCCCCCCCCCCAGGTACCCCAAGGTGATGACAGATGACGGGATCAGGGCTGTCAGACACTGGCTCGGAGCCTTCAACCACTTAGAAGAAGGTGAGAAGTGTGTGTGTGTTGTCATTCCTAAGAGTACACATCTTTGTGTGTGTGTGTGTGGTCTTCCGTTTCCAGTGTCGGCCCCTGGGGTGTGTGTGTGTTCCTGAGCTGGTGTGTGTGTGTGTTCCTGAGCTGGTGTGTGTGTGTGTTCCTGAGCTGGTGTGTGTGTGTGTGTGTTCCTGAGGTGTGTGTGTCTAACAGTGCTGTTGTCTCGTTCCCAGCCTCTGTATACAGCAGCTACGAGGTGGACGATGACTGGTGTGTGTCTGTGCTGCAGTCGTATCAGACGGACAAGGACGTGTTCTTCCCCTGGAGCGTCGGTAAGAACGACTCGCTCACCACTGTGTCGTACCGCGTGTCGTACTGTACCGTACTGCGTGTTGTACTGCAGCACAGCTGGGCAATAACAAGCCAGTGCTTCGCTCTAAAGATAGAATGTATAATGTGTGTGTGTTTCCCTGATTAGGTGAGGATATGACATTGGAGGGAAGACGGCAGCTGGCTCTTTTCCTGGTGAGAAAGAGAATCCCTTCATCTCATCGACTGTGACTTTCAAATCAAATGTTTTTTTTGTACGGGCCCTTTTTTACAAGCCATGTTACAGAGGGCTTCACATATACCCATAGAACTGCACCTTAACTCTCCTCCAGTCTCCTTTCTCTAAAGCAAGATTTAACCCATCACCTCTCCTCTTTTAGATTTGTTCCACTCATCCTTTCTTTTCCCTCACTTGCACCCTAAAAACACTCTTGTTTAGACTTCATTACCTCGCCGATGAAACGCACGGCTGTTGCCATAGCAATCCGGTTTACCTGTGCTCTCAGGTTGACTGGTATAATGGGTTTTGCCGGCCCTGGCTTATTTAAGTAATTTAACCAACGAATAAGAGTTGATCCATCCTTTTCTGCTAATGCTCCTCCTCTCTACTTAAGCAGTGGCCATGCGCTTTTTCATTTACTTCCCATCAAAGTACACACTGATGAAATGTCATTTTTGTCAGGCCCCATGGGCGCAAAACCAGCTATATTAAATCTCATTTGGAGGCCAGGAAATGTTAAATCGACATGTTTTCGTTGACCAGACACGCTCTGATTCTTTGCTGCCTCTCTCCCTCCTGCTCTCTCTCTCCCTCCTGCTCTTTCTCTCCCTCTCTCTCCTGCTCTCTCTCTCCCTCTCTCTCCCACCAGGCAAGGAAGTACATGCGAAACTTTGAGACGACACACTGCACTCCTCTCCCCTTCTCAGAGTTCCAGACCCCATGGAGGCTGTAGGAGGCCGGCCGGGGAGAAAGGGGGGGGAGGGCGGGAGGCCGTTTTCTTTTGTGTTTAGTTTTCGGGATTCGGATACCAGCCAGCGTATTTGAAGTTCAGAGCATGGATCGAATGTCTTTGCTGTCATGTTGATGTGCACTGTCAAAAGGCTGACATTGCTGCTGTCTGCATGGCGGTTTTCCCTTCAGGTCAGTCCCCTCCTCTCCAGGCCTCTGGCCCTGTCCCAATACCTCTACCATACACCTCGCCTCATGCAGGTGACCACTAATCTGTTGCTGCTCAGGTTCGACCCGACGCCAGCTCCCCTGTGACCATAGACAGCGATCTGTGTCCTGTGAGATCTGATCAGATGAATAGATTAATGGGGGGAAACATTGTGTTTTTCTTTGTTTTAGGAAAGGGTCTCGTTTTCTCCTTTGTGTGTGTGTGTCTGGTTGTATTCTTTTTTTTTTTTTTTTTTTTTTCATGTGAAAAATTGTCACACACCAACAACAACAACTGCTTGAGATTCCAACAATGTCCGCTTATCGAGTCAAGCTGAGCTGACCATCCCTGCTCCTGGAGAATCACCAAGATCTGGATCTTACAGTTCCAGCCCTAATCCAGCACACATGATTCAAAGAGTCTCTTGGTTGACAAGCTGAATCATGTTTCTTACGACCGGGGTCTCCAGGAGCTGGGATGGACGGCTTTAAGTCCACAGATGCTTGAACAAACATTTAACAAGATTTTTTCTTCTCCCCCACATCCATTGTCAATGTTTATGAACAAAGCTGTATACAGAAATTATGCTATACATGTTAAGTATGCTGAATAAATATGTGGTTGGAAAACGGACTTAACACACAACTCTTTTTTTTTTTTTTTCCTCTCCTTGTCAAACTCCACATCAACAAAAGTCAATATTCCACTTCAATCCAAACACCTCAAACGAGATCAATACAGGCATCGACGGCATCGTATTGCGACAACTTTACTTCATACAAAAATAAAGTGAAGCATTTTCTTTGTGCTGTCTCAGACCCCCCAGTTGTCGCGACACGACGACGGGTCACAAAGACCCGAAGGCAGAACAAGGGTTTTAAGGTAATAAAACACAAAGGTCTAATACGAGGTCTTTATTTGAAACGTCCCTCAACATTTTTCACGATGAAAAGCGACAAAACACAACGCTCATGATATTTTATAAATCTAGCAAAATTATAAACTGAAGAAGCGGGAAAAGGAGAGGTAGTTACATCATTTTCTTAAAGTTGTCCATGGCTTCGGTCACTTTCTGCAGCTCAGTTTGGCTCGTACGCATCTACAGATGAGAGATGTGGAGCAGAAATGTTCAGGAAAGGACTGGATCCCAACCCCAAAAAACCTGATGCAACCAGTGAACCAGAGTAATGAGAGACTAACCAGAGTAATGAGAGACTAACCAGAGTAATGAGAGACTAACCAGAATAACTAACCAGTCATGTCTAGTGTACCTCGAGCACCACTTATGACCCCACTGTCAAGCTGTCACCAGCTATTTCAGTTTGCCTATGCTTCAGTAAGCATTGCCCCAATCAGTATGAGCCCAACCACCTCCCCTGCCCTCCTCCCTGCCCCCCTTCTCTCCCCCCTGCCCTCCTTGCCTGCCCCCCCCGCCCTCCCTTCCTTCCCCCTGCCCTCCCCTCACCTTCTCAGCATCCAGCTCCTGTACTTTCCCTGGCACCTTCTCCTTGTAGTCGCTCTTGTCCATCTTCTCTCTCAGCTTGTCCATCTGTTTCTGCAGCTCAGCCTTCTTCGTCGTGAGCTTGGCCATCTCCTTCTCCACATCGATCAGGCCCTGGAGCAGAACACACACTGATTAGCTGGACAGCGGAAGAAGTGTGTGTGTGTGTGTGTGTGTGTGTGTGTGTGTGTGGCCTGTGTGTGTGTGTGTGTGTGTGTGTGTGTGTCGAGCACCCCTACCTTGAGCACGAGGTGAACGGTGCACCTGTCGGAGGCGATAGCCACGGCGCACCCTTCTGGGACGGCCCCCTGGGGGCCGCAGGTGGGGTGCACGGCCTGGGAGTAGGACAGGGTCTGGATCTGCAAGCTGTACTGCTGCACCACAGACACCGTCTCAGAGTCGATACACTGCAGGTAGCCTGGGGAGGAAGGTGGGCCGGGCGGAGAGCAGGTTAGCAATACATTTCCAATACAAGCCTAGGTGGGTGAGAAATATGGATGTATGGATTAGTACAATGTGAGTAAAGTGTGTGTGTGTTTAGGGGTCAGATGGCTGAGCGGTTAGGAATCGGAATCTGGCTATTAATCAGAAGGTTGCCCGTTCGATTCCTGGCCATGACAAAATGAAGTTGTGTCCTTGGGTAAGGCACTTCACCCTACTTGCCCCTATGTCCCTGTACTTACTGTAAGTCGCTCTGGATAAGAGCGTCTGCTAAATGACTAAATGTAAATGTTTATGCTGTGTGCTCCAACGTACAGTCGGCGCGGGTCTTGGTGAGGTTGTAGTCGGCCCTGAGTGAGCGGATGGTCCTGACCACGGTCATCACAAAGTCCATCTCCCGGTCTACCTCCTCGCTGTGCCAGCAGAACTACGACCGTGAACAGACCGTGAACCACAGGAAGACAGACTGAATCACAGCTTTACAGGTCAAAAAAAAAAAAAAGCTATTAAAAAAGGCTATACAAATGATGTTTCATAAATCCCCTCAATGCTTTAATCTCTTTTTTACAGATATAATTTTGTCCTTCTGTCCTTGTTCCCTGAACTCTCCAACTTGTCCCACCTCCCTCCCTCCCTCCCTGCCTCCCCCCCTCACCGTGTCAGTCTCGGGGTAGGGACAGACGGAGATGCTGGGGCTGTTGTCCTGGGCCTGTCTGCGGGGCAGCCTCTGGTAGAGCTCCTCGCCCACGAAGGGCATGATGGGAGCCAGCAGACGCAGGCCTGTCTCCAGGCAGGTGTACAGGGTCTGCCTGCACACCTGCGCCTGCCTCTGGCTCTGGCTGTCCTCCTCCGCCCTGCCCAACACCGGCTTCACACTCTCCTGGAGGGGGGGAGGCAGAGAGGGGGCGAGGGAGGGAAAGGAAAGGAGAGAGGGAGAGTGATTCAGCCAGAAGTGAAGACAAGATGGGAAGTGGAGATGAGGAAGAGGAGGAGGTGAGGAAGGTCAGGTTTGTTCCTTTTTATTGATGTTGATGGCTTTAGCTGATGGCTACATGTTGATAACATCGTCAAAGATTTATTACCTTCATCTTTATTCCTCACAACAACAAAACCTAAATGCTTGTCCTCTCTGACTCACCAGATAGACATCACAGAGCTCATACAGCCAGAAGTTGTAGATTGCCGTGGTGACGGCGGGGAAGTCGTACGCCTGGAAGCCGGCGCCGCACAGGCCGACGGCGGCGCACAGCCGGGACAGGATCCAGCGGTCCACCACGCCCTCCTCGCCACACAGCCGGGCCGTCTCCACGGGAACAAAGCTGTCCCCCAACGTTCTCATGGCGAACTTCACAGCGTTCCACAACTTGTTGCAGAAGTGGCGGTAACCAAGGATACGGTTCACATCCAGGTTGATGTCCCTGCCTGAGAGAGAGAGACAGACAGACAGAGAGACACAGAGAGAGAGAGAGTGAGACACAGAGAGAGAGAGAGAGAGAGAGAGACACAGAGACAGAGAGAGCAGGAGACAGACAGAGAGAGACACAGAGACAGAGAGAGACAGAGAGAGACAGAGAGAGAGAGAGAGACGCGTGAGGTGTACCTTGGCTGGTGTAGGCACACAGGGCAAACCTGAGGGCATCTGTCCCACACTCAGGGATGCCACTGGGGTAGTCTGCCTTCTGGCCCTGCTTGGCCCTCTCCACCTCCACAGGGTCCAGATTACTGTCCTTCAGCTGGGCGTGCAGACCCTGAGGAGGGAGGGAGGGAGGGAGGGAGGGAGGGAGGGAGGGAGGGAGGGAGGGAGGGAGGGAGGGAGGGAGGGAGGGAGGGAGGGAGGGAGGGAGGGAGGGAGGGAGGGAGGGAGGGAGGGAGGGAGGGAGGGAGGGAGGGAGGGAGGGAGGGGCGAGAGATATCAATAACCATGCATGTCCCATTACCTTTTGGGTTTTACAATACTGTATTTCCCAAAATATGTCTTTATTAAAAAAAATATATATATATATTTCCGGTTTATTGAAGGGAATTTGTAAAAAAAAAAAAAAAAAGACTTTGGTTAGCCCACTTGAAGGGTGTATAATCATGACTCGGCATCAGTAAATTTCCACCCAGTCGTGCTGGTTGCAGACTACTGCAGTCTAATCCCTGCTCAGCGCCCTCTACAGGCCGTCTGTTCTCACTGCGACCGGGCAGCGCTCGCACTGGAAGGTTATTCATGGGCTTAATATAGGCAGTCAGGAGCAGATTAAGGGGCTTCATCAAGCTTAGACCACACATGGTCCCCTCTGGACCAGTGTTCATTTGTTAGATGTAACTGAGTGGGCGAGAGAGAGTGAGAGACTGTAAGAGAGAGGCAATGGCACCCAAGGGAGCAGTAGAAGTGCTGTAGGGTTAGGGTGGGAGGAGCCGTGTGTGTGTGTACATACTGTATGTAGGGTTAGGGTGGGAGGAGCCGTGTGTACATACTGTATGTAGGGTTAGGGTGGGAGGAGCCGTGTGTACATACTGTATGTAGGGTTAGGGTGGGAGGAGCCGTGTGTACATACTGTATGTAGGGTTAGGGTGGTAGGAGCCGTGTGTACATACTGTATGTAGGGTTAGGGTGGGAGGAGCCGTGTGTACATACTGTATGTAGGGTTAGGGTGGGAGGAGCCGTGTGTGTGTGTGTACATACTGTATGTAGGGTTAGGGTGGGAGGAGCTGTAGGTACATACTGTATGGAGGGTTAGGGTGGGAGGAGCCGTGTGTGTGTGTGTACATACTGTATGTAGGGTTAGGGTGGGAGGAGCTGTAGGTACATACTGTATGTAGGGTTAGGGTGGGAGGAGCCGTGTGTACATACTGTATGTAGGGTTAGGGTGGGAGGAGCCGTGTGTACATACTGTATGTAGGGTTAGGGTGGGAGGAGCCGTGTGTACATACTGTATGTAGGGTTAGGGTGGGAGGAGCCGTGTGTACATACTGTATGTAGGGTTAGGGTGGGAGGAGCCGTGTGTACATACTGTATGTAGGGTTAGGGTGGGAGGAGCCGTGTGTACATACTGTATGTAGGGTTAGGGTGGGAGGAGCCGTGTGTACATACTGTATGTAGGGTTAGGGTGGGAGGAGCCGTGTGTACATACTGTATGGAGGGTTAGGGTGGGAGGAGCCGTGTGTACATACTGTATGTAGGGTTAGGGTGGGAGGAGCCGTGTGTGTGTGTGTACATACTGTATGTAGGGTTAGGGTGGGAGGAGCCGTGTGTACATACTGTATGGAGGGTTAGGGTGGGAGGAGCCGTGTGTACATACTGTATGTAGGGTTAGGGTGGGAGGAGCCGTGTGTGTGTGTGTACATACTGTATGTAGGGTTAGGGTGGGAGGAGCCGTGTGTACATACTGTATGTAGGGTTAGGGTGGGAGGAGCCGTGTGTACATACTGTATGTAGGGTTAGGGTGGGAGGAGCCGTGTGTACATACTGTATGTAGGGTTAGGGTGGGAGGAGCCGTGTGTGTGTGTACATACTGTATGTAGGGTTAGGGTGGGAGGAGCCGTGTGTACATACTGTATGTAGGGTTAGGGTGGGAGGAGCCGTGTGTACATACTGTATGTAGGGTTAGGGTGGGAGGAGCCGTGTGTACATACTGTATGTAGGGTTAGGGTGGGAGGAGCTGTAGGTACATACTGTATGTAGGGTTAGGGTGGGAGGAGCTGTAGGTACATACTGTATGTAGGGTTAGGGTGGGAGGAGCCGTGTGTACATACTGTATGTAGGGTTAGGGTGGGAGGAGCCGTGTGTACATACTGTATGTAGGGTTAGGGTGGGAGGAGCTGTATGTACATACTGTATGTAGGGTTAGGGTGGGAGGAGCCGTGTGTACATACTGTATGGAGGGTTAGGGTGGGAGGAGCTGTATGTACATACTGTATGTAGGGTTAGGGTGGGAGGAGCTGTATGTACATACTGTATGTAGGGTTAGGGTGGGAGGAGCCGTGTGTACATACTGTATGTAGGGTTAGGGTGGGAGGAGCTGTAGGTACATACTGTATGTAGGGTTAGGGTGGGAGGAGCCGTGTGTACATACTGTATGTAGGGTTAGGGTGGGAGGAGCCGTGTGTACATACTGTATGTAGGGTTAGGGTGGGAGGAGCCGTGTGTGTGTGTGTACATACTGTATGTAGGGTTAGGGTGGGAGGAGCCGTGTGTGTGTGTGTACATACTGTATGTAGGGTTAGGGTGGGAGGAGCCGTGTGTACATACTGTATGTAGGGTTAGGGTGGGAGGAGCTGTAGGTACATACTGTATGTAGGGTTAGGGTGGGAGGAGCCGTGTGTGTGTGTGTACATACTGTATGTAGGGTTAGGGTGGGAGGAGCCGTGTGTGTGTGTGTACATACTGTATGTAGGGTTAGGGTGGGAGGAGCCGTGTGTGTGTGTGTACATACTGTATGTAGGGTTAGGGTGGGAGGAACCGTGTGTGTGTGTGTACATACTGTATGTAGGGTTAGGGTGGGAGGAGCCGTGTGTGTGTGTGTACATACTGTATGTAGGGTTAGGGTGGGAGGAGCCGTGTGTGTGTGTGTACATACTGTATGTAGGGTTAGGGTGGGAGGAGCCGTGTGTGTGTGTGTACATACTGTATGTAGGGTTAGGGTGGGAGGAGCCGTGTGTGTGTGTGTACATACTGTATGGAGGGTTAGGGTGGGAGGAGCCGTGTGTGTGTGTGTACATACTGTATATAGGGTTAGGGTGGGAGGAGCGGGGTGTGTGTGTGTGTCTGGGAAGGAGCGGGGTGTGTGTGTGTGTGTCTGGGGGAAGGAGCGGGGTGTGTGTGTGTACATACTGTATGGAGGGTTAGGGTGGGAGGAGCCGTGTGTGTGTGTGTACATACTGTATATAGGGTTAGGGTGGGAGGAGCGGGGTGTGTGTGTGTGTCTGGGAAGGAGCGGGGTGTGTGTGTGTGTGTGTGTGGGAAGGAGCGGGGTGTGTGTGTGTGTGTGTGGGAAGGAGCCGTGTGTGTGTGTGTGTGTGTGGGAAGGAGCGGGGTGTGTGTGTGTGTGTGTCTGGGAAGGAGCGGGGTGTGTGTGTGTGTGTGTGTGGGAAGGAGCGGGGTGTGTGTTTGTGTGGGAAGGAGCGGGGTGTGAAGGAGCTGTGTGTGTGTGTGTGTGTGTGTGTGTGTGTGTGTGGGAAGGAGCGGGGTGTGTGTGTGTGTGTGTGTGGGAAGGAGCGGGGTGTGTGTGTGTGTGTGTCTGGGAAGGAGCGGGGTGTGTGTGTGTGTGTGTGTGGGAAGGAGCGGGGTGTGTGTGTGTGTGTGTGGGAAGGAGCGGGGTGTGTGTGTGTGTGTGTGGGAAGGAGCCGTGTGTGTGTGTGTGTGTGTGGGAAGGAGCGGGGTGTGTGTGTGTGTGTGTCTGGGAAGGAGCGGGGTGTGTGTGTGTGTGTGTGTGGGAAGGAGCGGGGTGTGTGTGTGTGTGTGTGTGGGAAGGAGCGGGGTGTGTGTGTGTGTGTGTGGGAAGGAGCAGGGTGTGTGTGTGTGTGTGTGGGAAGGAGCCGTGTGTGTGTGTGTGTGTGTGGGAAGGAGCGGGGTGTGTGTGTGTGTGTGTGTGGGAAGGAGCCGTGTGTGTGTGTGTGTGTGTGTGTGGGAAGGAGCCGTGTGTGTGTGTGTGTGTGTGTGGGAAGGAGCGGGGTGTGTGTGTGTGTGTGTGGGAAGGAGCCGTGTGTGTGTGTGTGTGGGAAGGAGCCGTGTGTGTGTGTGTGTCTGGGAAGGAGCGGGGTGTGTGTGTGTGTGTGTGGGAAGGAGCCGTGTGTGTGTGTGTGTCTGGGAAGGAGCGGGGTGTGTGTGTGTGTGTGTGTGTGTGGGAAGGAGCCGTGTGTGTGTGTGTGTGTGTGTGTGTGTGTGTGGGAAGGAGCCGTGTGTGTGTGTGTGTGTGTGTGTGTGTGTGGGAAGGAGCCGTGTGTGTGTGTGTGTGTGTGTGTGTGTGGGAAAGAGCCGTGTGTGTGTGTGTGTGTGTGTGTGTGTGTGGGAAGGAGCCGTGTGTGTGTGTGTGTGTGTGTGTGTGTGTGTGGGAAGGAGCCGTGTGTGTGTGTGTGTGTGTGTGTGTGTGTGTGTGTGTGTGTGTGTGGGAAGGAGCCGTGTGTGTGTGTGTGTGTGTCTGGGAAGGAGCCGTGTGTGTGTGTGTGTGTGTGTGTGTGGGAAGGAGCCGTGTGTGTGTGTGTGTGTCTGGGAAGGAGCGGGGTGTGTGTGTGTGTGTGTGTGTGTGTGGGAAGGAGCCGTGTGTGTGTGTGTGTGTGTGTGTGTGGGGGAAGGAGCCGTGTGTGTGTGTGTGTCTGGGAAGGAGCGGGGTGTGTGTGTGTGTGTGATTACTTCTAGAGAGATCCCAGTGATGACATCCAGGGGGTCAATGACGTTGCCCAGCGACTTGCTCATCTTCCTGCCGTGTGCATCCCTCACCACCGCGTGGAGGTACACCTTGACACACACACACACACACACGTTAGTACAAACAGCCTGACCAGGAGGGCAGCTCCACAGCACAGCTACTCCCTTGCAGTCCTGTTCCTCCCTCTCCTCACCTCTTTGAAGGGCAGTTTTCCCGTCAGTTTGAGTGCCATCATCACCATCCGCGCCACCCAGAAGAACAAGATGTCGTGTCCCGTCTCCAGGAGCGTGCCGGGGTAGAACACGTTCAGGTCCTGGGTCTGGAGAGACACGCGGGGGAAGAAACAAAACATCCGTCGAACACGGGTGTTTAGTTGTGTTTAGTTGTGGGTGCGACGTGTCGCACACCAGCAGACGTCTCACCTGATTGGGCCAGCCGAAGATGGAGAAGGGGAAGATCCCCGAGGAGAACCAGGTGTCCAGGACATCCTCATCTGAAACGGCAGGACGAGTCAGAAACGTGAAGGAGGAGCGCCATCTGCTGGCCACGTTAAGAAGTGACCACGCTCTGAACATGGCGATTCCTTCTCCAGTCTTTCTGAAGGGCTCTCCTCCACCAGCCCTCTCCTCTCCTCCACCAGCCCTCTCCTCTCCTCCACCAGCCCTCTCCTCTCCTCCACCACCCCCCTCCTCCCCTCCACCAGCCCCCTCCTCTCCTCCACCAGCCCCTTCCTCCCCTCCACCAGCCCTCTCCCTCCCTCTTACCTTGCCTCAGGCTGATCTTGTCAGCGGACACGCTGAAGCGCTTGGCCGCCTTGTCTCTGGCCTCCTCCTCTGTCCTCCCACTCACCCAGTAATGACCGTCCATGTCCTGAGGAAGAGGGGAGAGGGAGGGAGGGAGGGAGGGAGGGAGGGAGGGAGGGAGGGAGGGAGGGAGGGAGGGAGGGAGGGAGGGAGGGAGGGAGGGAGGGAGGGAGGGAGGGAGGGAGGGAGGGAGGGAGGGAGGGAGGGAGGGAGGGAGGGAGGGAGGGAGGGAGGGAGGGAGGGGTGAGACAGACAGCGAGATGAGGGCAGCACGACACAGAACATAAGGCAAGAGAAGAAGAAGAGAGAGGGAGCGAGAGGAAGATAGATAAAGAAAGAGGATGACAAAATTTGAATTCTAAGAGATGCGAGGCGGAGAAATGAATTTTAAGTGGGTAGAGAGAGAGAAAGACAGAGAGAGAGGGAGAGGGAGCACAGACCTCTCCTGGCTTGACGGACGCCTCGTTCACTGTGACGAAGTAGGCGGGAATCCTGTGACCCCACCACAGCTGGCGAGAGATGCACCAGTCCCTGGAACGGAGGAGGGGGAAGGAGGGAGGGAGATAGGGGGGAAGGAGGGAGGGAGAGATACAGAGAGAAGGGGATGAGGGCACACAGAAAGAGAGGAACCAGGGACAGCAGAGGAGGACCATGTAAAGGAGTGACAGAGGGAGGAGGGAGGAGGGAGGAGGGAGGAGGGAGGAACCTGCTCAGCCGAGGAGCTTCACCTGATGTTGTCCATCCAGTTGAACCAGGTCTTGAGGTGGTGGTCTGGGATGATCTTCAGGCGGCCCTCCCTGACCGAGTCGGCCGCCTGCTTGCCCATGTCTGCACAGGCCACGTACCACTGCGGCTTCAGCAGGGGCTCCACAATGTCCTTGGAGCGACTGCAGGACAGAGACACGGGGGGTTTCGAACTCACCGTCCACAGTGCATGATTCGGATTTGAGTACGGTTACACACACACACATACACACACTCACACACACACACACACTCACCTGCAGACCGGCACCACCATGGGGTTGTCTTTGATGTCCTTGAACTGCCCTCTGTCTTTGAGAGCCTGCAGCACAGCCTTCCTGGCCTCAAAGCGTTTCATCCCCTGAGAGACAGACAGAGGGAGGGAGGGAGGGAGGGATGATGAGAGAGGGAATAAGACAGGAGTTGAGAGAAAGGGGGGGGGGGGGGAGAAGAGTTAAGAGGGCAAACAGGGCAGCCAAAAAGTTAAAAGAAAATGTAAAAAATGAATAATCATGTGGAAGCATTTGTGTGGAGAGGTCATGATTGGCTAGGTACCAAGAAGGGGGCGGGCACGTTGATAAGCAGGCCGTTCTCGTCCAGGATGTTGATGAAGGCCAGCTTGTGTCTCTCTCCTACCTCGTAGTCATTATGGTCATGGGCAGGGGTGATCTTCACAGCACCTGGGGGGGGGGGGGGGGGGGGGAAGGTACAGAGGGAAGAATGAGAAGACGAGGGAAGGGTAAGAAAAAGGCCAGGAACAGAAAGGTGATGGAGAGAGAGAGAGTGTGTGTGTGTGTGTGTGTGTGTGTCTGAATACAACTGACATCCAACACGATCCCAGTCCAGCCCCAAACAGAAGCTCCGCTCTGCAAACACAGAACCCTGTCGCGTGTACCTGTTCCGAAGCTCATGTCCACAAAGTCGTCGAACACGATGGGCATCTTGCGGGAGCAGAAGGGGTGGAGCACGGTCTTCCCTCGGAGGTGCTGGTACCTGGGGTCGGCAGGGTGCACAGCCACGGCAGAGTCCCCCAGCATGGTCTCTATACGAGTGGTGGCCACCACCACCTCCTCGTCTGGGGACCCAAGAGGGGGCAACAGCTCAAATGAACATCCGTGGTCCCTAAACCCCCTAACCACCCCCCCCCCCCCCTCCGTACCAAAACCATCGACACATTTCTTCTCTCTCTCTCTCCTCCTCTCGTTTTTCTTTCCCCCTCACCTGATCCCTCGATCTTGTAGGAGAAGGAGACCAAAACTCCAAACTCCACCTTCTCCTTGTAGCCAGGCACGGGCAGCAGAGTCCTGCCTGACAGCTCCTTCTTATCCACCTGGAGCACCACAGCACAGTCGTATCAGTACAGAGCAATGTTAGAGCCGCGTTCAAGATCAAAACAGGGGAGCTGAGCTGCGTTCACAAGCGTCAGTAGAAACAGCAGTCTGACCTCGATGTCGGAGATGGCAGAGTTGAGTGTGCAGGACCAGTTGACCAGCCTCTTGCTCCGGTAGATCACCCCGTCCTCATGCAGACGGATGAAGGCCTCCTGGACTGCATAGGACAGTTTCTAGAGACAAACACACACACGTAGTTGAGTGTGGAGCAGTACAATCAGATGAGGCTGACGGTGTTCATGTCAGGATCAGACAGAGACAGAGACAGAAGGGACAGAGACAGAAGGGACAGAGACAGGGACAGAGACAGGGGGAGAGACAGGGACAGGGACAGAGACAGAGACAGGGGGAGAGACAGGGACAGGGACAGAAGGGACAGAGACAGGGACAGAGACAGAAGGGACAGAGACAGGGACAGAGACAGGGGGAGTGACTGCAGCTACTCACAGGGTCCATGGTGAAGCAGGCTCTGTCCCAGTCCAGAGAGGAGCCCAGCTTCTTCAGCTGGTGGTAGATACGGTCTCCCTTCCTGCAACACAGGAGAGACACAGAGAGAGAGACACACACAAAGAGAGAGAGAGACACACAGAGAGACAGTTAAGAGAACAGCAAACAATTACTAAAACAGTAAGCAGCCAGTAAAAATGAAACTAGGGATGCACCAGTACTGATATTAGCATCAGTATCGGCCCGATAGCAAGCTCAAGTACTTGTACTCGTAAAAATACCCCCGATACCAAAGACCAATACCTCACGTTTTTATTTATTTTTATTATGACAATGGTGTAGGTGAGAAATATAGCTGGTTGGTGCGATGTGTTCGTTTCCGGGGGGGGGGGGGGTGTTAGAACACAGTTCTTGGACACGGCTTTCTGTTGGAGCTCTAGATTTATTGCTAGGAAATTAGCAGAGTTTTCTGTTTCTTAACCTACATGAATGGTGGTGTTGAAACAACACAGAACCTAGACAATGAACATCACAATATACAACAAATAATATGTTAACAACGCCATCATAATCAGACAAATATTATACGGCCTATTAACATGATATTAATAATATCCGACCACTGTCGAAAACTAAACTGAACATTCCACAGCACTGGTCCGACCGCTACATAGACTATTTATAAACTTTACAGAACTAAGTAAGGTTCAAAAATCAGAGGACTAAGAACAACAACCAAACAACTTTTATCATGAACGCACCATTTCACTAAATTAAAGATTGCGAGCATAAAAAGAAAACAGTGCGCTATTAGCCTACTGCAGGAGACCAACCATCATTTCTAATAACTCTAGCTGATAAGTCTGTTGACAAGCGTAGTCGGTCTCCTATTGGCTGATCCCACCAGCCTTTCTTAATGGTAATTGTGCCCTTTGAAGGTTATTGGACACTGACATTTGTGCTTTCAATTTGTGATAAGCACATAAAAATAAAAAGTTTTTAATTTGAGAAATAATAGAGAAGCTGTCCTACATTCATTATTCTAACTGTGTTGTGCTTGGAAAACTGCCACACCCCCCAAAAAATTATGTATATATATATATATTCATATATCCACCCCTCTCCCTCCACCCCTCTCCCTCCACGCCTCTCCCTCCACCCCTCTCCCCCCACCCCTCTCCCCCCACCCCTCTCCCCCCACCCCTCTCCCTCCACCCCTCTCCCTCCACGCCTCTCCCTCCACCCCTCTCCCTCCACGCCTCTCCCTCCACCCCTCTCCCTCCACCCCTCTCCCTCCACCCCTCTCCCTCCACCCCTCACCCTCCACCCCTCTCCCTCCACCCCTCTCCCTCCACGCCTCTCCCTCCACCCCTCTCCCTCCACCCCTCACCCTCCACCCCTCTCCCCCCACCCCTCTCCCTCCACCCCTCTCCCTCCACGCCTCTCCCTCCACGCCTCTCCCTCCACCCCTCTCCCTCCACCCCTCTCCCTCCACCCCTCACCCTCCCCACTCACTCGTTTTTCCACTGCCACACCTCCTGGATGAAGCCCTCTCGGCCCAGGTCGTGGCGGCTCATGCCCCTCTCCCTCATCAGCTTCTTCTCCACCACCACCTGGGTGGCGATGCCCGCGTGGTCGCAGCCTGGGTTCCACAGCGCCGTCTCGCCGCGCATGCGGTGCCTGAGGAGAGGACGACACACCGGGTTGGCATGTGACCAGTGACTAAGCAACATGGTGTTAAAGTTAAGTAACAAGTGAGGGAGTGTACGAACAATAACTCCAAAACCTCCTTTATTGACGTGCAAGTGGCAGGACATGACATCACGCTGAAAGAGCGTTAGCACGTAGCAGGCTCGCTAGTTACCATCTCGTGAGACTGTCCTGGATGGCGTTGGTCAGGGCGTGGCCCAAGTGAAGAGACCCGGTCACGTTGGGCGGAGGGATACACATCATGAAGACTCCGCGGGGGTTGGGCTCAGAGATGTTCTTCCGCTGGAAAAAAGTAGGGTACGGGAAGGCATAAGACAGTGGTTTGATCCGTGCCACCCCTCCTGGGTTTGTGCATGTGGTATGTTCCTCACCCCGTACTCTGGCTTGAAGAAGCCCTGCTTCTCCCACCAGGGGTACCAGGCTGCCTCCACATACTGGGGGCTGTACGAGTCAGGCAACGGAGTCAGCACATCTGACACAGGGAGAGGAAGAGTTCACACAGGTTTCACACACACACACACACGTGTGCACACAAGCAAGCTGGGAGATGGTACCTTGCTCTAAATTTAATGTGCTAAAGACTTGTCGCTGAACAGCCTTTTTCTACAGTTAAGTTTCAATGTTTTCACACTACATTATGGGTGATTTTTTTGTTATGTATTTTTTATTTTTTTATCAAGTGTCCCAACGCACCTTTCATTTCCCCAGGTGGGGTCGGGATGTCATACGAGATCACCCCCAACTCCTTCTTCTCTGGTTTGCCCTTCTTCTGCAGGGGAGACGAGAGAAGCGGATGACTTCAGGTTAAAGTTTCAATGATGTATCAAGTGTCAAGGCAAATACAGCATAAAGCTACGGTTGACCATCAACAGTGATTCGTCTCTGCACCTCCTTTCCCTCTGGCTTCTGTTTCTTCTTCTGCTCCTCTGTGTCTTTCTTCTGTTGGAACTTCTCCAACTTCTCTCTCTTCTTCGCCTCCTTCTTCAGCTGGGCCTCTGTCTTTGGGGGGCCTGAGAGACGACAGCACATCTTGAAAACCGCCACACACACACACACACACACACACACATACTCATGCTCACGAAGCTCATTGAGACTGCTCCATGTGTTACAAACGCAACTGAGAAGTTTATAATGACTTGAGTGTGTTTCAGTGTGGTTATACACTCACCATTAGCAGCAGCAGGGGGAGGGTCAGCTGGGTTAGCATTAGCAGCTTTAGCAGCATTAGCGGCGGGGCTTTGGGTGGTCTTGGGAGTCACCGGAACCATTTTCTCACACAAAGTTAAATTCCCCAGGACCTTCAGAAACTCTGGCTGGTTGACACAGGTACTGAACCACCTGGTGACGTTGACCAGAGACTTTCGGTCTGCGGGCTCCAAAGCCTACAGACGGAACGAGATTACAAGAATTTTAATTCAGATGGCAGCAACCACAGCAGCTAATCCTTAGCTAACATGGACGGGTGAATTACAACGCGACAAGTCGACAACTACAAAGGAAAGGATACGTACGTATTTGAAGGGCAGGAGGATGGCTGTTACCACGGAGATATCAGCTAGAGTGATGGCTTCTCCCACCAGGAAGGTTTTGGGTTCTAGAGACTGGTCCAACACCTTGAGAATACACAGGAGTTCTGCTCGAGAACTCTGTTGGAGCTGAGACAGAACAAAATTAAAATGTCAACAAACCAACCAATTTGGCCAAGGGAATGTGTGTGTGTGTGTGTGTGTGTGTGTGTGTGTGTGTGTGTGTGTGTGTGTGTGTGTGTGTGTGTGTGTGTGTGTATGTAGGCGTGTGTGTGAAAGAGATAGAGCCAGAGAAAAAGAGCCAGAGAGAAAGAAAGAGACAGAGAGATTCAGAGATAGAGGGAGAATGAAAGAGAAACAAAGAAAAAGAGAGACAGAGCGTGATTCAGAGAAAGACAGAGAGACACACCTTCTTGTCCAGACCCTTCACCCCCAGCAGTGGGTAGACCACAGCACAGGACACAGGAACAAGCTCATTATCCGCAAAGCTCATCCACTGCCACACCTGGCTCTGTTGCTTAGCATCTGTCCCAGTCCTCTTCCCCTGAGAGGCCAGGTACCAGCTGACAGCACTGGACCCTGTCAAGACCAACTCCTCCTTGCCATGACCCAGGACAAGGGTGGGCCGAGGGCGGGCTGGAAGTCCGGCTTGCGGGTCCTCTGTGACGGTGCGAGGATGAGAGGAGCTGAACTCGGCGGCAATGAGAGCCTGGAGGCTTCTGAAGTCGTCATGATGGGGGGACACATATAGAGAGGCCATCCCTGGTGATATGAAGTTATGGGGGGAAGGAGTGCGTACGGGGGTGTGTCAATAACGTTTAACATGCCACTGATGGTTGGCCCTGTCGCTATCGTTAACATTGTCCTCAGAGAGCATTACCCAACTCGAGCCAGGCAGTTAACTAGTTTCGTTACATTTACGCAAGAGGCTAGTTAAATGACATTACAAACGGTAGTACTAGTTGACTTTTCCGTGCATGAAAATCTACCATTGACACCTGTCAAATAACTGCTACTAGTACTATAACAAGTAATGCTAACCGGCTAGCTAATTGTCAGTAACTATTTGTGATCTGGTTAGCTAGATCATATGTTATACTGCAGAATTCGTTTTTTTTCCTTCGCATTCATTTGACTGTTGTCACCTGAAATACATAGTTGCATTTTTATACAAATTTCCGTCGACCATACCTTTAGAATGAAAACGAAAGAGACGTCAGCTTAAGTTAGCATCCGGACTGCCACCACACACGAGTCTTGTATTGCCGCTGAGCGGTGAAATGTGTCGTCAAACCGCCGTCTGATGCAACTTGCACATGTTCCTGGTTCCTAGTCTCTGCTTCATTTCCGCCCCATCAAGGGTTCCTCAAAGGATGCCTTTTTTTTTTAAGATAAAGCTGTTTGGTCTCATACATTTCTAATCTAACACCCAATGTGAAAAAAACAGCACTCTTAGTTTGTGCAAATTAGAGAGTTCAAGGTACTGTATTAAACCAGTGCAGTGTATATAAATACAAATTATGCCCTTTACCCCAATCTAGTCATGAACTAAATAAACATTGATCAACCAAACATTCTGTATAAGCTCACAGCATTTATTATAGCAATTTCTACATATACAGACAAAATTGGCTTCAGGTGGAAAGTCTTGAGAAAATCCATAATCTTATATACATCATTGATCAAATGGCCGTATACAATTTTCAATATACGAGTTATGTACCAATACTAGCTGCCTGTAGCCTAAATGCAATGCTTAAGCACATTCCATTTTCAGTAGGTGACTCACTTAGGTCATTTCAACATACAGTGAGCTGTTGAGTTGAAAATACTGTTTGTACTAATCTTGCAAAGGAATAGTCTACTTTAGGATTGGCAACATTGAAAGTAAACGATGGTGTCTGTCTATTATTTTGTGGGATGTTGGTGGCAAGATTAATATGTCACTTAGCCTCGGCTTGGCACATGCTATTGTAACAGGTAAATGTTTCCATGTCGGCTAAAGGTGTGTCACATGATTGGCTGTTTGCTATACCCAAATCACCCTGAGTCCTGGCCAAAGGCCTCCGTCACCCCCCCCACGACACTCCCCACCCCCCCCACCACAAAACCCTGAGCCATCTTCACAACGTTCCCCACCCCATTCCCACACCTCCACATCAGCGTCCCCAGACCCCCACCCACCGTTGTGGCCTGCCCCCCGAGCTCTGACACCACAGCCCCCACGTACCCCTCGCTCTGCTCCCACAACCTGCCCCCAAACAAGCTGGTCACCCACCAAGCACTGTCCACCACCCCTCTGAGTATGCCCACCCCATCCCCAGCCAGGGTCCCCATCCCTGTGACCCCAGTCTGACAGCTGGCGAGCAGAGCCTCCACTATTGGAGCGGCGACGGAGTACAGGCAGGAGAAGGACATCTCCCCCAGGGCCAGGAGCAGGTCCTTGGCCGAGCCCAGGCCAGAGGCCAGGTCTGAGGCCATCAGGTGGAAGAGGGAGAGGGTGTCTCCAGGCAGGGCCGTGAGGACTCCCAGATCTTCCTGGAGCACGTACGTCACCTGATTCGGAAGGTCAGACATGGATCAGACGAAGCTACGCCCGTCGACTGAGTAGTAGAAACCAAACACAGTGATGCTACATTGCGACCATGCGGTTAGAGCGCGATGAAACCTCTCACCTGTCCAGGAAGTTGTGTGATGGTGGAGACGACGGGCCGGAGGGGACAGGTGAGGAGATAGAAGGAGGAGGACAGGATGTAGATCAGAGCGCTGCCGGACTCTGTGTCCGAGTCTGTGTCTGAAGCCAGCGTGTCATTGTCTTCTGAAGACGAGAGACTCTCTGAGGTGACGGGTGCTGCGTAGCTCTGCACCTCGTTCGGGACCTCGTCCTCTGTCAAATCAGCTACTGTTCCCTCTGCCTTCTGTTGTTCTACAGTTCTAGCCAGAGCCTCCCCAACCAGAGTAGCTACCCCCACTTCTGCCTCCTCACCTGCCCCCCCACAACCTCCTGAAAAGAGCTCTGTCACTCCAACAGTCTCCTCCAGCTCCTTCACACTCACCACCCTCTCCCCTCCTTTGGTGTCTCTAAGGAGCGCCACATTAAACCCAGTCTCTGGGCCGCCACAGCACACTGCAGCCCAAACCACCGTGGTCTCACAACCCTCCCCTGACTCTTCTCCCGTGGTCCCTGTTAGGACAAAGACATCACCCCCTGTGGAGGAACACTGGGGCAGGAAACTGTCTTGGATCACCTTTGTGACCAGGGAGTCCCAGGAGCGAAGGGGAGAGTCTGTAAATTCAGCCCCTTGGCTGCTCAGTAGAGCTGGGATTAACCTCAGGGGGACATCTATCTGTGACCCTTCATCGTCCACAACCTCCTCGCCCGGCTCGTCTTGCGTCTCCTCTGTCTGGGGGGAGATGTTAAGATTGTTTATGTTAGTCCCTAATGTGTAATGCTCTGCATGTACAAATCTGTTAAGACGCTTCCTTCGACACACCAATACAACAGCTTCAGGCAAGAACAGCATTTCATGTGGTGGGAGATTCAATGTGAAAATGTGTGTCCTTACCCCCGGCCCAGCCTCTCCTCCCTCCTCCTCTTCTCCCTCTCTCTCCTCGCGACCACGGCTGTGACGGAAGGCAGAGTAGACAGCTGTGTCACAGGTCGGGCTGTAGAGCATGGCCAACTCCTGTCCCCCTGGCAACCTGTGACAGAGGGGGTTGAGCCCCCCCTCAGAGAACCCCAGTGGGGGGGTCTCTCTGTAGAAGCAGTGGCTGCAGAGGGAAAAGCCTGGATCCTTCTCCGCAGAGAGTGTCAGGCCCGGCACAAGGCCCAGGTCCAACGCCAACACTGCCAGAAAGCAGCCAACCGCAGGAGCTGGACCTAGCATGACGTAGAGCTCGGCACCGCCACACACGGAGAGGTTGATCAATTATGCAGAGGTTTTTTCCCCTCCTATTGACGCAGATGAAAAAAAAGAGAGATAATGGTGGCTGTCGTTGGCAATCTCTCTTGCCGTCTGGAGGAGCTCCTGTCGGTTTCTCAATCTCTCCCTGTTCTTTCCTCCACCCTGTCTCCACCCATTTCTGTCTTCTTTAGCCGTGCAACGTGCTGTCCTGTGTGTCTGTGAGCAGGCACAATCTTGCTTACTGTCTCGTTTCCCCCTCCCTGACAACCTCTCTCTCTCCCTCTCTCTCTCTTTCTCTCCCACTCACGCTCTCTTTGGCTACTCCCCTCAACCTTCTCTCCCTCCCTCCCTCCCTCCCTCCCTCCCTCCCTCCCTCCCTCCCTCCCTCCCTCCCTCCCTCCCTCCCTCCCTCCCTCCCTCCCTCCCTCCCTCCCTCCCTCCCTCCCTCCCTCCCTCCCTCCCTCCCTCCCTCCCTCCCTCCCTCCCTCCCTCCCTCCCTCCCTCCCTCCCTCCCTCCCTCCCTCCCTCCCTCCCTCCCTCCCTCCCTCCCTCCCTCCCTCCCTTGCTCTCTGTCTGTGGTTACACCTAGACTTCTTTCTGCTATCAAAAACACAAACCAAACCAACACCCAGTGAGTATGGCCATCTACCTGTATGTCTGCATTCCCAAACAAACCCCTTTGTGCAAGGCTTAGCCATCAGATTGACAAGCTCAATGGCCCATTCTCTTGGTAAACACACCATGCGAAAAAAGCGCTGACTTGTCATTGATTTAACTGCTGTGGTTGAGTATGCTCTACAGTAAAAAAATATACAGCTGCATCAAAGTACAACGCAGCATAGCCCTCGTGGGAATCTGCACCTTCAGAAATCTGTGCTGGTCACTTGAATTGCCCCGGCGTACTCTATGTTGCCTTCCGAGGCAATTCCTTGTGAGCTTCTATGTGGCAGAAATCACATCGGACACGACAATAATGTGTTTATTCACAGGACAATTGATGAGATTCCACTCTCCCAATGAAAAAATGGTAGTGTGCTGTATGCTGTATGACCTTGCCTGAACAAAGCTGCCAATTTCTCTAATCCCAGAAAAATAAGCTTGTTGAGACATGCTTGTCCTACTGACTCACTGTATCTTCATTCGCTAATACAAGATGGCCTTTTAATGGTGAAGTATGACTATTTAAAATAACATCAAACATATTTGACAGCCTACTAAAAGGCCAGAGAGAAGACTAGTCTAGACAGCAATGTTGCTCAGCGGCTGGTAGCTGGAGGGGATCCCTAACCCTCTGAGAAATCTACCCTGGCACTAGACTGGTAACTCTGATGAGAGAATTCCTCTGACAGAGAAGCCAACTGACAAGGAGCATGTCAAACACAGTCAGAACATCTGTACAGCATGTGCACTTTCACCAGTCAACCTTAAGAAGCTGAACGTTAAGAACGTTACGTGTTGAGAAAGTGCCCTCTCCCTTACTAAATGCCCTTAGCTTGTGCAGTTAAATAATGTAAATACATTCCTGTCTATGGCTGCTGTACTGGTATTTTGGGTGGATCTGTTGGACTGTTAAGTGTGATGCCTTAGGGAGGGGCAGGAAAGTATGTGTTTGTTCAGGGTTATAAACACAAAACAACATTCCTTACAAACAATACCTGCTGTAGTTCACAGACTCGCCATTGTGGTATCCGATGTAGAATAAGCGAATCCGGACTCATATTTAAACAGTAACAATTTAGTAAGATGAAATATCACCACTTTAATGATTTGAAGCGGTATAGGCACAAAATATACCAACTGGGAATAGTTGTATTATTAGCTGTGTGGGGGAAGAAAAAAAACATAGAAAACATAATTGAACTCCAGTCATTGTTCATGCCCTCTATGGATTCTGGTAACAATGACAGTACACATGAGTACTGTGGTGCTCAGCTGGTCAAGTGCAACGCTGCAGTTCCATCAGCATCCTCAGGGGGGAGCTTGGCCCAAAGTCTAAGATCATTGTGAGGGGTTGTGAATGTATAAAAACACACAGTCTACCACTCTCCAAACACATACTCTTCGTTCACAAGCACAGTCGCACTACCGTACACACATACGCCGATACAACATTCATTCACTCGTTCGGGAGATCGATGACCAGCTCGGCTTCGTCTCCCTCCCCCCTCTCTTCGTCTCTGTCGCTGTCGCCCTCACTGTCCCCCTCCTCCTCAGCGGCGTCCCCGCTCAGCATCTGCCGCGGCACCCAGCTGAACGCCGTGCTCGCTGTCGGGGGCCCCGCAGGGGCTGCTGGGTAATTGGCGGCCAACGGGGCCACCACCTGGGGGATGTTCCAGAAAGGAGAGGTGAGGGGTGAGAAAAGGAGGGAGGGTTAGAGGGAGGAAACAAATAAGGGGGGGGGGGGGGGGGGTATGAAAGTGTGGACAGAGGGATTAAGCGTGAGATGATAGAAAGAGATCATGGGGGGAGTTAAATTGTCTAATGTGTCTGTTAATGAGTCAGGGGGCTGAGCGGTTAGGGAATCAGGCTAGTAATCAGAAGGTTGGCGGTTCGATGCCATGCCAAAGGACGTTGTGTCCTTGGGCAAGGCACTTCGCCCTACTTGCCTCGGAGGGAATGTCCCTGTACTTAGTGTAAGTTGCTCTGGATAAGGGCATCTGCTAAATGACTAAATGTAAATGATTTGGGCTGTACCGTGGAAAAACACTGAACATGAATGAACATTGACAAATGCACGGCACGACACACATGTCGACCGTGCATAGCTCGTCTCCGCTGAGGTCTAAGGGTGGACTGTCCCCAGACAACCTTGTCTGCAGCTCCTCTGACTCTCTCACCTTCCCAGAAGTCTCTTTCTTGTATTTGGTCATCTTTGTCTTTCTCTCTCTCTTCAGTCTCTCGGATGGGGGGGCCAAGTACTCGGGCGGAAAAGGCAACTGCCCCCCACGCCCCCATCCCCCATGGGTCAACACAACACACACGTAGATCAAACGAATACAGCAACCACCATGAAAACGTGATACACAACAAAGGACACAAAAAAGAAAAGAGTACAAAACGACATGTGAGTAAAATGTTAAAATAAATACAAATAAAACAGCTAATGGAAGCGCTCAAAATGATACTGATAATGTAAAAAAGAAAAGAAAATCAAAGCAATGATTGTGTTTGCGGATAGGGAATGATAATGACTTGTTGACCGTGTTGCTATTCGTGGGGAAAGACTCACGGTGTTGAGGTAGGGCGTAGATCCGGCCGACTGAAGGGGGTTACCCCCAGAGCGGGAGAGGAGGGAGAGCTGGGGAGACGAGGAGGATGGAGGAGGTGCACCGGGACTTCTCCTTCTAAAACAAAGAGAAAAATAGATGATGAACAAGCAAACAAACACCATGCCATCTATCCAACAGGCCCTCAAAACCCAACTTTTCAAGCTTGCGTTCAACAGTCTTTTATTTATTACCTATATATTTTATTCATGTTCCATGTTTTATACCCAGTGTGAAGCATCTTTCAGTATCTACAAAAAGTGCTATACAACTTCAGTTAATTATTATTATTTGCAAAATTAGTATGACATACTAACTTTTTTCCTCCATCTCTTTCTCTCTCTCGAAGGACCTCTACTTCGCTGTTCTCTGATGACGCTGTGGCATCAGAATCTACAACACAACAGCACGTGGTCATACGTCATTTGACAGCATACTAACACTACTTATCGTGAAATATTTTATTGTGTTTATATTGTGTATATTTATATTGTGTTTGAATTCAATGTACGAAAGGTCTTGTTTACCTGAGGAGTCCTCATCCACCCTCTCATACTGCAGTAGTCTGTCCAGAAGAAAGCTGCAGATCAAGTCGATTATAGAAGGTGAGGGCATATTTATACTGTCTGTATGGACGTCATCTTTCAATGCGTATCCAAAGAAGACCTTGAAAAGCATGGCAATTCTTAATCACCTTTTGTCCCTTGAAACTTTTAGCAGCTTTCTCTGTGCTCTCCTAAGCTCCTCTTGAAAACACTCTTGCTCCTGGAACAATAACGATAAACACCATATTAGCTAACAGTGTTTTATCTGAGTAGCTGAGATGTTGAAAGGGGGTAGATTCATAACGCGGAGTACTCACATAAACCAGGAATTTCAACTTGCGTTTAAGGTTTTTATATTTCCGTTTGTAGTCAACTTCTAAATCAGCTTGGCCATTCATTTCTAATGAAAAACAAGCATATAATCACGAGACGTATACTCAGTCAAGGTCCTCTCCGACGGGTATTCTATCTGTCTAGCCTGGTAGCTACTGTTAGCTTTTATTAACTGAGCTAACTAGCCACATTAGCTAGTGCTAGATTTGTGCAATAGTATGTGTAAGGTACCCTTATCGCTCGAAAATGTAGGCCTATAATAATTCCTGGCAATTATAACCACATATAATCTTTACATCAAAAATGCTATAATACGGTAGACAATATAATTAGTAGACGACGCGTTTATAAACTCTTAATCAACAAATATCAAATAGCTAGCTAGTCGTACCTCTCATTTGGACCTGTCGGTGCGACATGCTCTTTGTTTACTTCCATGGTGTCATTATTAAGCGCCGGAAAGGGTGGGGCCTATCACATTGCTCATGCAGTGGATTATCATAGATATATATAAAGGCCTTTATATATATCTATGTGGATTATCCAAACATTAGATTTCTGCGTTTGAAAAAAATTGATTTACGTGATTCGGTAGTTGTCATGATAATTGACCTGTAGAGATACTATTATTACTACTGTTTACAACTCAGTTCAGTAATATGAGCATGCATTGCGTTGGCTTCTCACAAAATACATTCAGTAAATGTTTAGCTTTAACCCTCAGAATACAGTTCACAAACCTGAAGACCTTTCAGCATAGTGTGCTGACTTTGCAGCTCACCCTGTGCTCAGTACAGTCACAGCAGTATCTCACACAATGAATTATAGATGAGGTGCATTCGCAGAGAGATGAGTAATGCTGCCTGTGCACAACCAGTCTGCAAGTATGTGCACGTGTGTGTGCGCGATAGAGAGCGGCTACTTTTTTCTAAGGAAGGAAACCTAAGAGTGGGATATGGACAGCAGGAGTATGAGTAGGTGTTTTCCTTACGCGTGTGCAGCGCATGGGCAATGCGATGTACTTGACACAGGGTCGAAGAGAGAGGAGAGAAATTCTGATTGGTTGGTTACGTATCAGCACTGCTCTTCCAAGCCCTACACATATTTCTGTATAAATATGCCTTTATAGTGTTTGGTTTACCCTCCACTCCTGAGACACTCGGATGTTACTGAACCAACATACAAAAATAAACACTTGCATCCCTTCCAGGCTAACCACTCCCTGTGAAATACAATCCCTGTCTCCATGGCAGACTGACTCTCTCCCCTGATAAATTCCCTGCTTTGTTTTTGCGAGACAGAAATAGAATATTGTCTTCTCTGTTCCATAAATCCCCCCCCCCCTCCCCCTGCCTGCCTGCCTGCTAGACCATCCTGGCAGACTTTATCTCCTCACTCTCTTTTTACTGGACTTGTCTTCAGCCAAGCATTGAAGAGGGTGACCTATACTTGTCAACACACTTTCTGGAGAGTTCCCTGGATGGATGGATGAATGGATGACATTACTGTTGTCTTTTTTGTGGTCTTGACCATATCAACTCGGATTGTGCCCTTCGATAATGTCTTAAACTAACCATCTTTCTCTTGACTGTCTCTCTTTTTCTCTCTCTTCACCTTGCTCCTCTCTCTTCCTCTCTCTCTTTTTCTCTCGCTGTGATTTATTACGACCTCTTTCCATGTCCTTCCATTTTATGTCCCTCCCTCTTACTCACCTTTCTTTTATGACCCCTCCTCAGTCCCCTCGTTCATTCCCAAAGTCGCTCTATTTGACTCCTGTCTCATTAGGAGAACCTGGAATGTACAAAAATCACACAAAAGACATCAACAACAACTGCAAAAAAAGCTGTCTCCCTGGCAACAAGGTAAGCTTCACAGTTTACAGCTTCCACCGTTCATGTATATGCATTTCTACGTTTTCCAAATATGATAGAAACATGTTCACGCATTTACTTTACAAGCATGCTGTCACATTTGAATTTTCACCCCCCAAAAAGTTATATTCACAAAGAACTGCTCCAATACCATGTCCATCCATTGTAACCGTTGTGATTCATTCTCAAGTTACTTGACATGTTACTTACTTACTGTACTCAAATTGTCATGACAAGGGTCTCTTTTTTTGTGCTGTCTTTTTACAATCGCCTCTCTGCACGGTCTCTGTCTGTGTTAAAGGAGAAGCTGGTCCAGGCTATAAAAAGAATTAAACATGAGTTGGACGAATGCAGAGAGGCAGAAAGAGAGACGTACGTGGAGTCGCTGGATGTGGAGGTATTCTTACGGAACCATTTCAGTTTAGTCGTTTAGCAGACGCTCTTATCCAGAGCGACTTACAGTAAGTACAGGGACATTCCCCCCGAAGCAAGTAGGGTGAAGTGCCTTGCCCAAGAACACAATATCATTTTGCATGGCCGGGAATCGAACCGGCAACCTTCTGATTAATAGCCCGATTCCCGAACGGCTCAGCCATCTGACCCCCATTTATCAAAGCAGTCCACTCTCCACTACTGTAGCTTTGTTTGTGTTGATGCTGCAAAGTACCATCTGTGCATATCCCCTGATACAATACTTGTTGACATAAAAGTTAAATGTGTCTGTCTCGTAGCTGCAGTTCCCGTTATGTAACATAATCTGATTGTAGACTTTTTATCATAGTAATATTATATATATATATATTTCAGCTTGATTTATTATAGAGTTACACTGGCACTAATAATGATAATAATAATAATGTACTGTGACTGATCTTAAGATTTACTAGATCTCTCTTCTTCTCTCAGAGGAGCTTTGACGATCTGGAAAGAGAGCTCAGCGCCGAGTTCCGGAACCTTCACCAGTTCCTGGACGAGGAGGAGAGCAGCGATCTGGAGCGGATGAGGAGAGAGAGAGAGAGGCAGGTGAAGCTGCTTAGGGAGAGGGAGAAGAAGATCGCAGAGCAAGGGAGGGACCTGGAGAGAGCCATCTTCACGCTCAACAGCAAACTGACCGAGGAGGACAGTCCCAAACTGCTCAGAGTGAGTCGTGTTCATCTCAATGCCACGAGAGTAACACATCACCAGTGGTCAATACATTCCCTGCTATTGCGTCCCTGGTCCTGTATGACATTGGTCGTTCTAGGGCAAACATGTCTTGTAGCTCTCGTAAGACTGCTGGGTTTATGTCTGTGGGTCGTGTACATGAAGCAGGAGTGACATAACTGAGGTGTTGGACCGAATCGGTGTCTTGAAAAGAGGGAACGGTGGGCCTGAGATCGGACACCTCTCCATAGAACCTTCCGGAAGCTGCGCGAAAGCAACGCTCACGCCAACAAACTCCAGTGTCGGTCGCGTAGAGCCACGGTGTCAGCTGTTCTGGTCCTGATTGGATCAATTAGAGCCATCGATCGGGCTAAAGAGTGAACCTGTCCGGGTTCCTGAAGTCTAAATCAATTTCCCATCGGGAGTCAGTGAGAACACAGGCTGCTGACAGAGCAGATGTCCAGGATGGAGACACCTCTGGCTGGTCAGCTTCAGTGTTGAACACTGTGAGAGTTATATTGGGTATTCTGAAGGACCAATCCCAAGCCTAAAGACTTTGGATGGGTTGGGCAAATGTGTTTTGTTGTAGCTTACTTTAAGGCTATGATGACCTTGATGTTGATAATAACTGGCCTGTTGTCTGTTCTCAGGATATTCAAGATCTCTTAAAAAGGCAAGTTCAACATTTACCTTTTTTACTCCTCAACTTTGTCTCATATCAACATCAGACCATCATTTCTTCTTCCCCTTCCATTGACACCTGTCAGTCCCTCAATCACTCCCCCACCTCATCCTTCTGTTGTCCGTCAGGTTGTTCTGTGATTCTCACATCTGTTTAAATCCCCTCTCCCTGCACCTCCCTCCTCCTCGCCCCGCTCCCCCCTTCTCCCTGCTCCCCCCTCTCCTCCTCGCCCCCTAGGTCCCAGGTGAGCTTCATCCCTCCGGCCGAAATCGACACAGAGGTTCGTTCAGGTCAGTTCGTCGGGCCGATCCAGTACAGGATATGGAAACATATGAAGGGTTGCCTCTACCCAAGTGAGTACACACACACACACAAGCACATACAAGTGCGCACACACAACAACAAAAACCAAAAGCATCAAAAAAACATGAACCCGGCTCACCTGACTTCAATCTCCCCCCTCCCGCCGTCTCCTGCTCCTAAGACATCTCCACGATGACCTTTGACCCCGACACGGCCCACCCAAACCTCACCATGTCTCCATCCTTCACCTCGGTGCGGTTTGAGGAGGACAAGGACGTTAGTGGCTGCGAGGCCAGCCCCCGGCGCTTCCACTACTACTACAGCGTGATGGGCCGCGAGGGCTTCACCACGGGACGCCACTACTGGGAGGTGGAGGTGGGCCCCAAAACGGCCTGGCGGTTGGGTGTGGCGAGGGAGGACGTCCACCGGGGCGAAATGACCTCCAGCGGGACAGCCAGCGGCCTGTGGACCCTGTCCCTGAAGGGCGGGGCCATCATGGCCTGCACAGACCCCAAGCCCACCAGGGTGAGAGTGTCGGTCAAGCCCAGCCGCATCGGGGTGTTCTTGGACTGCGAGAAGGAGGAGGTGTCTTTCTACGACGCCGTGACCATGATGCCCCTCTACACGTTCTCCACTGTGGCTGTTCTTGTTCCCTTGTTCCCCTTCTACAACCCATGCGACACTGACGATGGGAAGAACCTGGGTCCTCTTAAGCTCTTCAGCCCCTCGCTATGAGAAGAACACCACGGACCAGCAGGCTCTACTTAAATGGCATGCATGCTGATGGAATAGAGAGATATTATTTGTTTTTATACCGTGAGTCCTTTTTTTTGTTTGAATCTGTTTAAAGAGCCGTTTAATGTGTTGTAGGATTTCTGATTGAAACACTCAATAGTACAATTTGCATTGATTTCCTCTTCCTGCCAGTTATGATATTCTACTTGAACTGTGCTTGTTGTGACAGTTTTTGTCATGACTTTGTAATTAACGTTGTCATTTTACTTGTTTCTTGCATGAATTTCACAAAACATGAATAAATAGCTCAAAGCATTCGGTATATAGAGTTGATAAGCTTTTTCTCAGGGTATCAGAAGTCAGTTTGTGGTGTGCATGAGTTCTCACTGCTCCAAACCAGGTGTCAGCTGAACTGTCATGTTACCTTTGGCCTGTCTATAAATACCACAGTCATGCCTGCCTCACTGACTGACACTGGAACGGCCATGGAAGTTATGCTAAAGAGAATGTAGGGGAGAGGAGAGGAGAGGAGAGGAGGGGAGGGGAGGGGAGGGGAGGGGAGGGGAGGGGAGGGGAGGGGGAGGGGGGAGGGGGGGACTGGGGGGGGCAGGCAGGGTGAAACAGTAGAGGTTGACTGCAAGAACAAACCAATTGAATGGCATGTGTGACATTGA